>NW_028258441.1:2830631-3145145 GCF_053883595.1 Heterocephalus glaber | reverse complement strand
GATTTCTAGCTCCTGAATCACTGGAAGAGAGATAGGGCAAGGTAGGCTGGCTTCTAGAAGGTTAGAATAGTAAAATGTCCTAAGAGACTCTTCCTTAACTTTGACCTTTGTCCCAAACTTTGACCTTTGTCCTAAAATGCATTTCTCAGGGTACCCAGGGTGTTATTTATTAGAAATCAAATGTATGAAAGATAGGGAAGGGGCCTGGACACAAGGATATCAAGGGCCCAAGAAGCCCAGGATGTGGGCTAGGACCCTATGTTCTTCCCAGCCCAGTAAATATATCAGGATATATTTGAAAAAGCGTGGGTCTGTCAAAATGTGTCCAGGCCCCTTCCCTATCTTTCATACTAATGTGCTTAATAATTTATTTTACACTAAACTGGAAAATTGCTAGGAAAATTGATATCAGATGTTCTCACTGAGACCAGGAAATAAAGGAACAAAGTACAAAGGCCCAAGTAAACTAAACACAAGGTGAGATAGACCTCGGGAAATTGGAGCACAAGGGACAAAAGGCCCAAATGGAGAAAAAAAAGACAAAAAACTAACTACTGCAATCTGCTGATGACAAGGTGCTCAGTGGCAACTGCGTACCTTCATTTTAGCTTGTCCAACTGTCCATTGTGTATGCCCAAAGCTGCACATAACCCTCTAGATTTACAGTGACATTTCCTTGTTGTCCTCCCTTGGAATCCACTTTCAGTTAGTGAGAGATTTCTTTTTATTTTTTCTAATAAACCACATATAGTCCATTCCCACTCTGTCCTGTCAGTTTCACTTTTCTATTACCCTCAGGACAGGAGCCCAGAGAGAACTGGTTATAGTTTTGGTGCTCAACATGGGGCTTGAATTCTCCATGGAGAGATAAGTGCAACAGAATTGTCAGACCACACACACACACACACACACACACACACTCTCTCTCTCTCCTTTTTACATTCTAAGAAACAGTGGGTACTCTGCTGGACAGTTAAAAGTAACTAGAGCAGCAGTCAGTATTGAAGCAGAGGACAGGTCCCCAAGCAATCTTTTGTTTAATCTTCCACTGGCCCAGGAACAGTGGAAATGTTAGCCAGACAAGGAGCTGGATTCCTATTCAGAGGTAGATCTCTGGTTGGTTGGAACTGGTGAAAGCCAGGGAAACAACTGAGAGACCCTGACTGGGGCTACTGTCTAGTGGGTGCTCAAAGGTCATCTGGTGGAAGCGAGTCCTGACTGTCTGACCAGGTATCCAGCAGGGTAACTTGCACTTGCCTATTGGGTCCAGCCTGCACTCTTCTATAAGGTGAGAGATAAACAATTTTAGTGCTCTCCAGGTATCCCATTTTCAGGGAGGCCCGAGTCTCCTCTTTCAGAGCCCTCTTATAAGCCTCCTTTAAGAGCTGAGCTATGGGTTTGGGACTTTCAGTGGAATTGCTGGATCCCATGGTAGTTTGTTTCAATATTTTTGTCAGTACTAGGAATTGAAAACAGGGTCTTCACACTGAGCTATGTCTTTTTAATTTTCAGACAGTGTCTTGCTAAGTGCTACGTTTCTCAGGCTGGACTCAAACTTTCCAACTATCCTGTCTCAGCTTCCCAGATTGCCGAGGTTATAGGTCTAGTTTTAATTTTTTGAGCACCCTACATACTATTTTTCATAATGACTGTGTGAATTAACATTCTTGCCAACAGTGTATATGAATCCCTTTTTTCATAATATAAATATTTTATATAATATATAACATCAACATTGTAATGGGGTAAAATGATATCTCATTGTGGTTTTTCTTTGTAGTCTCCTGTTTCATGTTTTATATTTACACTAGCTTGAATGTATCTATGAACATCAAGGGCTTAAAAGAATCTGTGCTTAACATTAGTGTCATTAACATGGGTTAGGAAAGAATAATGATGAAATGTAAACTACCTCCTATAAAGAAAATGAGTTTGAACCAATGAGGAAGGAGACAAAACAGAAGCAAGCAATTTACTTACAAGACAGTATCTCTAAAACATACACTGTGTTCCACATATTCATCCTAGTTTCAAGATGCTCTGAGGAAAATCTCAAATAAATTCAGGGTGCTCTTTAAAGCAGAAGTCCTCTATATCTTGCTTGCCTGGTTGTTACCTCAGAATACTGCAAGATACAAATGCAGCATGGTGATGGAACACTGAAATAACAATGGTTGAATAAAAGTCAAAGTAGGTAAACCTGTTGGCAGTCTCACTGAGTTCTATGTATCTCATTGTACAGTTGTTTTAAAATTCCTGTGCCTCAAGTGAGTACAGAAGAAGCTGAGATAGGACAGGCCAAGTAGATGTGAATTAGTGGGTGGAATAAGAACAACTAGTGCATAAACTATCAAACAGAGACCACAATGGGACAGGATCATCACAGCAAATACCAGAAAAAGTAGATGACAAAATAAGAGCAATTTTCTAAAGGCTATTATAATGATAGCCGATGATACAGGACAAATATGGCGTCCAGGTGTACACCAACTACTTTTGTGCTAAGACGATATAGAATCCTCCAAATTCCATCTTACTTTTTATTGAAGATGAACAAGGGAATAGGTATTTCATTGGTCATACAATTAAAAAAATAAAAATGGAAAGTACAAACATCTTTCAAGTCATGTTACCATGCTAATCTGTGGCAGTTGTTCATTAGTGTTGTTTGTGTGCTTTAATATTTTAAAAATATTTTAAAATTCCTTTAAAGAAAATGAGTTTCCATATACCCTTCACCCGGTTTCTCCTAATGTTAACATCTTAAATAATCATGGTATATTATTACAAACTAAGAAATTAACATTTATATAATACAATTAGGGCCTGGGATGTGGCTCCGTGTCACCGTGCCTGCCTGTAAGTGCAAGGACCTGAGTTTGATTACCCTGTTCTGCAAAAATAAATAAATAAATAAATAAATAAATAAATATTAAATAAATTACAGGCTTAAATAAGATTTGACTGGTTTTTCTAATATCCTTTCCTTTGTGTCAGGATCCAATAGGGTATACAACATTGCATTGAATTATCATGTTTCTTAATCTCCTCTTATCACCAGGCTGGCTCTGAGAGTTTTCCTAACTCAACCAACCTAGCTGTTGCAGTCTTACTGACTCTCATCATAGAAAAATAAATTTCAGGATGAGTTTGGTTTATTAGCCAGAGGTAGAGTGTATAGGACACACTAAAGAGAGGACTATGGGCACTCAAAGAAATGAGACACGTTACAGTTTGGGACTGGGTGCATTCGTACCTCTCTTTAATAGATGATCTAAATATTCTATGGACATTTTCAACCTGCTTTACTTTCTTAATTGGACCAATTTATGGTTTTCTAGTGATGGTTCTGTTAGGCAAGGAGTGTAAATCTGGCCAAGTACTATTGACACTGGGGTTGTCTTTATCTAGGGGCCAGGCTCTTATCCTGTACTTTCTTAATTGAAATAATTTATGCCCTTTCAGTGATGGGTCTGCCAGGGAAGAGGTATAAATATACCCAAGGAATGTTTGCATGGGGCTGTCTTGCATGACTTCATCTAAGTCCTGGAAGTTGTAGTCTTCTTACAAAGCAACTTTTAGTTATGATTTCCTTGTCTCTTTTCTACCACTTTTATTTTTTCTATACTACCTCACTCTGAGCCTAAACAATTCTTTAATCTTTCTTTGTATTTCATGTCCTAATAATTTTGAAGTTTGTAGATCAGTTCATTTCTAGGATATTCTTTCCTTTAGGTTTCTTGGATGTTTCTGATGATTGTATTGATAATATGGATTTTTTTTAGAAGAAAAACATGCAGATGAGGTGCTATGCCTTTCAATCTGAGGTTGAGTGATGTCTATATGTCTCATTACTGATGATATTAAACTAGATCACTCAGTTAAGGTATTGTTTTAAGCACACTTGGCAACTTGCCATCAAATCATGGATAACTGTTTTAGCTCTAAAGAAGCCTTAAAATGGGGTTTGGGGTCTGTTTTTTATTTGGGACCTTTCCACATGATGGAAGTATGTACCTAAAAGTGAAATTCTATCTTATTAGCAAATAAGTACATTATGAGAAGTGGTTACTATGTGATAGAATAATCTAAAACTAATTTTGTTTGGGTGGTAGTGATGCAGGCATTATTTTTTCTGTATTAGTTTTAATAATGGGCTTAACTAAATGTGATTAAAATACAAACATAGAAACAAGTGTACATCAAATAAAAATTGATTTCTTTAAGCTGCCACCTTAGAAAAATACACTTTTACAAACAACTGCTCTGCAGCTCCGGGATTCAAGCAACCCTCTCACCTGTGCTTCCCAAGAAGTTGAAACTACAGCTATGTGCCACTCTTTCACATCCAGAGTTCCTTTTAAAAAGAATGTAGTCAGTGTACATTTAAGAACCACATAAGAAAAATGGGATCACTATTTTAATAGTTGCAACCTATTTATTATCTTTTTTCTTCAGGCACAGACTTGCTGTGTAGTTCAGGCTGGTTTTGAACTCACTATGAAACTCAGACTGGCCTTAAACTCATGGCAATCCTCCTGCCTCCTGAGTGGTAGGATTACACATGTGTGCCACCATGCCTGACTGGCCACAACCTATTCCCTGAAAACAAAATCTTTTCCCAGACCTGGCCACCCACTTTACTCAGACCTTTGGCTCTAAATTTTGGCTACTTCTAAAAATAAAATTGAAACTACAAAAAACTAAAATGTACCACCACTAATTCTATTCAAATAACTTGGGGCAGACTTCATAAGTAATTTGGTCTAGTTTGTAAGACATTTCAAGTTTGCCTTATTATGTGGTATCTATAAATTTACACATCATTGTCCCTTCAGTCACATATCTAAGATTAGGCCATTTTTCTTCATAATATAAAAAGATATCAAAAAGGTTCACATTCATTTTCCCAGAATATGAAGTCAGAAAAAGTGAGATATCAATTAATTTCCTCGCAAACTATCAATCTTCCCAACCTTTATGACATTGCTCGACACAATATGTTTTGGATAAATGTTTACCTAAAAATAAACAATGGTGTGAATATAAAATGTCCCTCTACCTGCTTATTTCTGCCATTTATCAATAGCATGAACTGCCAAAACACATGGAAATCTTCCATTCTGTCTACAGCTTTCCCACTGGCCTAATGACCACTTATCAAAACTAATTGAAAGCTTTTACTATTTGTTATAATTTAAAATTCTGTTTCATTTCCATTATTTAACTTGGTTTTTTTCATAGTTATCTGAAGGTAATTTTGTTATCTCAATACAAAAGACAATAAAACTAAAATATGAGTGAACATTTGTATAAAGCCTCATGATTAAGAAGTAGTGAAATCAAGATTTAAACCAATATATTCTGGTTTTGTTCATTCTAATAAGTTGCATTCTCCCTATAGTTCGTTTTTCCTGTTATTCCTAATAACTGGCTTAGTATTTTGAACTAGTCTACATTGGACTACAATTGAGTCTTTATCATCTGTTACTCCAACTCCTCTAGACATTAAGCAATTACTTTCCTAAAAAATAAATCTGACTGTCTTCCTTCAGCAGGATAAATTTGATACCTTGGCTCTGAATACAAAATATCAGTTAAGATGCCCACTCACTAGTTTTCCTTGGAAGCAAATTTACCTTAGGTGTAGAGGGACCGCCTTTCACTTTCTCCCTTTCACTTCTTTATTTATCCTCAGGAGACACTGTCTAGATACAATTCATATCACTAGTATATACACAATTTTGTCCTTGTTCTGGTTTACAAAGAATAAAGAAAAAGAAAATGGAAAATTGAACATTTCCTAGAATGATCAACTTTCCAGATTTTCAAAGGCTAATGTGTTTACAAGAACATAGAGTTTTCAGTGCTAAAATGGGGACAGTGCAGGCCAAACTGAGATGGTAGGTAACCACCATTTATATACAAATACAGGAATATGAGATATTTGCAATAAAGTGATTTGCAGGAAGAAGCGAAAGTACTTGTTTTCTAAACCAGAAAGCAAATTCTTCAAAACTCCAACTATGTCATAGAGGTGTACTTAAAGCACTGAATATTTACAGCTTGATCATCAGATTGAAGAACACAAAAGCCTTTGGAAAACAAACTATCAATTGTCACAAGAAAATTCTTGAAATCTAAGCAATTACCTGGGATGGGTCTGAAAACAACCAACCCAGAGAAAACACTACTCAAATTTTATCGTTTTTTATTTTTGAAGTTTATTAAAGTATAAACAAACACATAAAATTGTATGTATTTAAAGTATGCAACATGCTAGCTTGATTTATGTACGAACTGTGAAATGATTGAGACAAGTTAATTGACATCATCAATCAGATCACATACTTTTTATATGAAAATTTTTGCTTAAAATCCACTCTCTTAGCAAGTATCAAGTCCATAATACAGTATTAACTCCAAATACTCTGGTATATATTAAGTTCTCAGATCTTAGTCATCTAATAAGTGAGAAGTTGTACAGTTTGACCAACATTTCCCCTTTGCCCCTGTAACACAGCACTGTACCTGGAAACCTTCATATATGCTTCATTTCTATAAACTTGATGGGTTTTTACTTATTTTTTATTAATGTATTTTGATATGTAAAAATTACATTCATTTTGAGGAATTGATGCACACACATGCACATCCACACATATAGTGATCATTTTTTGCCCCCTTTCCCCTCATCCTCCCCACTCTCCCTTCTACAGATCCTCTTTCCCATTTCCAAAACATCTACTTCCCCATTTCCTACCAATTCTCCATTATTTTGCTCATATAAGAGAAGCCATTATTATATTTCTCTCATATAAAATAAACCATGTGATATTTAATCTTCTTTCTGATTTATTATATTTAACATTATGATCTTACGATCCATTTGTATTTTCCTACACATGACTCAAATTTATTTTTCTTTATGGCTTCTTTATGGCTAATGTACAACATTTGTTTGTCTACTAAACTGTTGATGGTCATTAGATTTTACATACAAGTGATGTCCTACAATATTTGCCTTTCTCTAGCTGGCATATTTCACTTAGCATAATGCCCTCTGGGTTCATCCATATTGTTACAAGTTACAGGATTTCCTCCTTCTCTTTTGGATAGCTGAATAATATTCCACTGTGCACATGGATGCATATGTCCATGTTATCATAATTTATTTATTTATTTATTTATTTTATTTTTTTTGGTACCGGGGATCAAACTCGGGTCCTTGTGCTTGTGAGGCAGGGGACGGAACCACTGGGCTAAATCCCCAGCCCCATAATTTCTTTATTCATCAGGTGCTAGACATTTAAATTATTGCAATATTTGGGGTATAGTGAATAATGGTTCAGTGAAAATGGAAGTGCAAATATCTCTTTGACATAGTGGTTTTATTTCCTTTGAATGTATAACTAAGAAGTAGGGTGGCTGAGTCATATGATTCCTCAATTTTTAAGGTTTTGAGGAATCCATACTATTTCCATAATGGCTATACCAACTTATATTTTCACCAAGAATGTACAACTATTCCAACAAGAATGGTTCCCTTTTCTCCATAAGCTTGTCAACACTTATGTAAAAAAAAAAACAACCAAATAGATATGAGTTGATGCTTCATAATGCCCCAATTTTTATTTATATCTACCATTCTTCCACCTTGCTGACATCACTATATATATATATATATATATATATATATATATATATATATATATAATAAATTTTGCATTCATTTTCACACATGCACCATACATTTGTTATGTACTGGGTCTCCAGAATCCAAAGGACAGTGCCCACCCTCAATAAATTTAAAGTGTTTTGCTGAAAATATGGAAGTACATATTTTCCAGTATAGTATAAGTGCTGCAATAGAAATATGTACAAGTAACAATGGCAGCAGAGGGGAATGATCATTTCTTCCTGAAGATGGAGGAAATCTCAGAGACAAAGAAAAGACACCAAGTCTTGGCAGATAAAATAGGATTTATCTAGAGAGAGAGGCAGAGAAATGGCATTCCAGAGAAGATGAATAGCATGCACAATGACATGGGACAAATAAGAGAGGGCACAATTATAAATAAAGAATAAAGTAAAGGCCACATTTTAAGAGTAGGGGAATAAGATCAGGGAAAAGGAGAGGGTAAGGAGAAAGAAAAAGGGATCAAAATGATTAACATATGTTTTATGTATGTACCAACTTACCAAAATGAATGAAAACTTTGAGTATTGCAAACATATAGCAAGAAAAAAAGAAGAAAAGGTCCAAGAAATAGAGAGAGAGACAAGAGGGCCAATGCTACTCTGATGGCTTTGAAGATAAAGGATCATAAGCCATGAAACGTGGGTAGCTTCTAGAAACTAGAAAAAGAAACAAATTTTCCCCAGATGCTCCAAAAGGAAGCAAGCCCTTGTAAGACCTGGACTTTAGTTAATTAAAATGCATTTTGCACTTCTCATCTCCACAACTCTAGGATTATAAATTTGTGTTGCTTATACAAAGGAGTGTGTACAGAAAATTTGAATATTTTGATATTTATGTAGAATAAAGTAAGTATGGGGAGTTTCACAGAGATCAAAATGCTAGAGATATCTGTGGCATCATTTTACAAAGTATTTGCTAAGATTACTGTATTTTTTCCTATAACCAATAAAGAGTGACATTTTTGTAGTAGAGGAGATAAACTTCAATTTATTCTAATGTTTAGGGTAGAGGATGAAAATGGCTTGATTCATACAAATCAGGGGGATCAAGAGAGACCTAGAATAATGAATGAGGGGCACACTGTTCATCATCTTTCACATTATAATATCACCCCTTCTCATTTTACATGAATTTGAAAAATAACTGAGTCTGGTTCCCAGGTTCCTCCTTGAAATAGGGTAAAAATTTCTGTTCTCATTCCCAGGCATTTTTTTAGTTCTTTTATTGGTACATTTTATAGATTCAATGCAATGCCAATTGAACTTCCAACAATATACTTCACAGAACTACAGAAAACAATCCAAAAATTCATTTGAAACCATGAGACCTAGAATAGCTAAAGCAATTCTAAGCAACAGAGACATGGCTGGGGGTAACACAACCCCCAACTTGAAACTATACTACAAAGCTACTGTGATAAAAAAAACAGCATGGTACTGGCAAAGAAACAGACCTGAGCACCAGTGGAACAGATTAGAAGATGCAGAAATAACTCCAGACACACTCAGCCACCTTATCTTTGACAAAGGAGCCAAACACCCTCATTGGAGGAAAGATAGCCTCTTTAATAAATGGTGCTGGAAAAATTGGGTTTCAACTTGCCAGAGATTGAAACTAGACCCACACCTATCACCATGCACTAAACTAAGATCAAAGTGGATTAAAGATATAAATATTAAGACAGAAACACTAAACTTGCTGGAAGATAAGTTAGGTAGAACTCTTGAAGATATTGGCATAGGAAAAGACTTCATGAACAAAACCTCAGCATCATGAGAACTAGCAGAAAGAATCAACAACTGGGATCTCACCTTATTAAAAAGCTTCTGCACTGCAAAAGAAACCACCAACAGAGCTAACAGACAACCTACAATATGGGAAAAAAATTTTAGCAGCTGTACCTCAGACAAAGGACTACTATCTAGAATATATAAAGAATTGAAAAAAATCAGACCCCTCAAATTCAAAAACCCAATTCAAAAATGGGCATCTGAAATGAACAGACATTTCTCAAGACAAGGAAATAAAAGAAGCAAACAAATATATGAAAAAATGTTCAAGATCACTCGTCATTTGAGAGATGCAAATGAAAACAACACTGAGATTCCACCTCACCCCAGAAAGAATGGCTGCTATCAAGAAATCAACCAATAACAAATGTTGGTGGGGTTGTGGGGAGAAAGGAACCCTTCTCTATTGCTGGTGGGAATGCAGACTGGTGCAACCATTGTCGAAGTCAGTATGGAGATACCTCAAAGAACTAGGACTAGAGGTCCCATTTGACCCAGCTATTCCCCTGCTGGGTATGTTCCCAAAAGAATTAAAAGAATCATACCACAGTGATATATGTGCACCCATGTTCATAGTGGCACAGTTTGTAATAGCTAAAACTTGGAAGCAGCCCAAATGCCCATCAACTGGAAACTGGATAAAGAAAATGTGGTGCTTTTTTAATAAAATGGAGTACTACTCAGCCATAAAGATTCCCAGGAATTTTAATTGTTATCTTGTGCACTTTGGCATTGTGCCATCCCATTAGTTGAATTTCCATTCATTTTGAAGCTCAACAGTTAGAAGACAAGCTAGACAAGGTTTCATTTGTTTTGTTAGGATTATGAATAGGTAATTTTAATTAAAAAGTGATGTTTAATTTCACTGAGTCCACTAGATCCTTTATATTGTTTTAATTTTACATTTAGCCATTCTTCCTTTTTTTCCTTCTAGGTTTCCTTCCTCAGTGTCAGAGTAGCAACAAGGTGCTTCCTAGCAGTTTGCAGGTAGAAACCAGCACACCTGGATTTTCCAAATGCAGCAGTATCCTGAAGTTTGTAGAGGCTAAGCATCACTTTGGAGACCAAATAATAAAATTCTGGAGAAATATGAAGCTCTCTATTAATTTAATGTCAGATGTCTTCAGTTCAATGGCAGCTACATCACCTACCTTGAAATTTCTAAGTTCAAAAGGACTTTGTTACCTAACAGAAGTTAGCAACTTCCCTGCAGCCTTGGCTGCACCAAACCACCACCCCATCTCTAGATGTGAATGGCACTAAGATTCAGGGTTTTTTTTTTCAGAAAATGGCAAGATATTTCTTTTTTTTTATTAATTATATTGGTACATTTTAGATATACAATAAAATGGCATTCATCATTGGAAATTTGCATCTTTACATAATCCATCTTGGTTCTTATCTTTTCCCCATTCTCCTGCCCTCCTTTTAACCCCTCCACCCATCCCTATCTACAAAGACTTTGTTTCCATTTGTTCTTTTTCTCATATTAATTCCATTGTCTTCTTTCTTTTCCCCTACCCCTCCTACTTCCCCTTCCCCTTTGTCCCTTTTCTTCCTATTTCACATTATCTATTATACCTTTTAGTTCTGAGCACAGGTTACACTGTTGCACCCATGAGTGTTAGAAGAAAACTTTATCTTTTGATTTTTACCATCTAGGAGTTCTTAGTATGTTTTGTTGTAATAGTTGTTTTTAGTGGAATTGGATCAGGGATTTATTGACCTATACATGTCTTGGTTCTCAGTCACATCTGTCTCTTTTTCATTTTTATCTCCACACATATTCAGGGTTATTCCTTGTGTCTAGATCTTCTTTCAAAGTCTCATGAAGTCATAGATGGGGTCTTTTCAGAGATGGCTGAATACAGAGTGTGTGATTGATTCATGTTGCAATGCTAGGCTCAAGGGCACTAGGATTAAGGGTGTGAATGTTACCCACCCTAAGTAGTCTAGCTATGATAAAAGGGACAAAAAGATGTTGTTAAATCCCCTTGTTGCTTCTACTGTCTTCTGCCACCACAAAATACTGTCCTTATGCCATGTGCCACCCTGCCTTGGAGTCAGCCAACTATAGACTGAAGCCTCTATGAACATGAATCTAAATAAGCCTTTCTTCCTTTAACTTTGGATAATGGCTATTTTGTCTCAGCATGGAGAAAAATAACTAAGACAGAATTTGGTACCAGGAATGGGGTCATAGCTGTGCCTATACCTGACCATGTGATTCAGGAGTCTTTGGGGACTGGATTGTGGGAAGAGTTTGGATAGGTTTTCAGGGGCTAGGTGAAAAAGTAGAGCTGGAATGCCTTAGCCTGTACTATATGGGAAATTCTGGTCAGCGCTCAGAAGACCAAGAGGCTGATAGAAATCCTACCAGTGAGGATTAGGCTTGGGAGGTTTCTGCTGGAAAGAAGGACTGTATTGGCTGGTGGACCCCAGATGATGTGTTGTATTGTTTGGCAGAAAGCTTGTCTATATTTTGTTCATGTCCAGAAACTTTGCCTTGGCCTGAGCTTAAGGATGACTGACTAATCTTGTCGAAGAAATTTCAAAGCAGTCTATTGTTAAGGTGGTGGCATGGCTATTGTTGGGGGGCTCTTAGCTAGATTTATTTTGAGAATAAACATCAAAGACCCCAGCAAAATGATTTAAAACACTTGCAGTTTGGCCAGAAATGAAGCTGCAGGAAAGCTGTGGACTGCAAAGATAGAGCAGGGGAGATCTTGACTGCTGAGAAGGAACAGGAGAGTAGAAAAAAATGGCCTGAAGACATCACAAGAAGCAGCAGGACTCTACCCTTTGCAGCCTCAAATTTGAAAAAGGGAAGATTTTACTTTGAGAAGAGAGCCCCAGAGCACCATGTTCCAGAATGGTGGAAGCCTAGGCAAGTTTTCCTTGGGATTTGATTCACAGGCATTCAACCCCTACAGCCAAGAGAGATGGAAGCTGGCTACTTGGTGGCAGACCTTGGTGTCATCCACGTGGTGCTGGTTTCAGGTACATGCGAAATGCAACAGTTGTGTGGTCAAGAAGGCTTCCACTCAGATTTCAGAAGAAGGCCTTTGAGGCCAGGCAATGTGTACCTGAGAGGGCAGTTTGTGAAGCTGTTAGTGTGAAGCTGAAGCTGCAGTGGAGGCCGCAGAAGTTTGGAGAAGCTGGGAATGTGGATCATCTGAAGAAAACTGCAAGGAGGTAGCACAGCTGGGCTGAGAGAGAAGCCCTGGGAGCTACCACCACCAGCAGCGCTGTAGGAGTGGAGCCATCCAAGCCCCTTGGAATTCACATCTTGCCATAGATTGACTTGAATGGTGCACATGGAGCTACAGGACTTTGCCCTGCTGGATTTTGGAATTGCTTTGGTCCCATTCCTTTGTATTATTCTTCTGTTTGTAACTTTTGGAACAGAAATGTCTATCTTGTGCCAATGAATGAATGTTGTAAGAGTTTGACTTTGTTTTCATTTGTACAGGGGCTTTCACCTAAGAGTTTACCATAAATCTCAGAGGAGACTTCGAACTTTTGGCAATGCTGAAACTATTAGGACTTTGGCAAGAAGGACATGGAAATGGACAAAATTCATTTTGCATAAAGGAATGTGCCTGAGTCTTTGGGAGGCCATGGGCAGAATGTGACAGCTTATGTCTGGATATCCCCCCAAAGCCTCATGCAGTCAGAGTGGGGCTTTTTCAGAGGTGGTTGAATATAGAGCATGTGACTGATTCACCATGCAATGCTAGGCTCAAGGGCACTAGGATTAAGGGTGTGAGTGCTACCCACCCAAAGTAGTCTAGATAAAATAAAAAGGGCAAAAAGGCATTGTTAGATCCCCTTTTTGCTTTTACTGTCTGCTGTCACCATAAACTGCTGCCCCTCTGCCATGTGCCACTCTGCCTTGGAGCCAGCCAACTATGGACTGAAACCTCTGCAAACTGGAGGTCAAATAAACCTTTCTTCCTTTAACTTTGGGTGCTGGGTATTTTGTCTCAGCAGTGAGTAAAGTAACTAAGACATTCACATGCTCAGCTCTTACCATCTGCTCTTCTAATATTTTTTTAATCTGATCATTGCACAAGGCTTAGCTGTAAACCAGCCTTGACCAACTCAGCCTATTGCAATTTCTTTAACTCTTGTAGAGCATATTCCATTTAATATATACTCAGCATACTAGCAACCTGTTATGTGCCAGTAGCTGTATTATGTATTAGAAAGTATTTATTCATGCTTATTTCCTAAAACAACACTCTAAGAAAAATAAACTAATAGTTTTCCTCTTTTAGTTGACAAAATTGTCTTTTTCTAACAAAGCATCATATATACCCTTACATTAATATTAATTATGTGTGAGTTTGTGTGTATGTGTGTATAGTACTTGTTTTGTTTCTTTGTTCAACCTATCTGCTTTGAAATTAATAGAACATTTATATGATTCTATTTTTCTCCAGTAATTATTATTACTCATATTTCATTTTCTGGTGCTTTTAGAAATAAAACTATGGAGCATTGCATATGCTTTTAAGTAAGTAAGTTTCATTTCTCCCTATAAGCACCTGTATATTCTCGATTTTTAATCTCTTGTTTGGCCATCAAATTAAATTCTATAAAGATTTCAAGAAATTTCATCAATTTCCAGGTTGACTTTCTTGTCCACTTTTTTCTTTATTTCAAATTGAGAGCAATACTCAAACTCTCTACATCTCTGAGCTGAAAATTGAACCTATAATACATTTTTAAGCAAGTATCTTTGGATGGTTGAAAGAAGAATTAGATTTTATTCCAAAATGCATATTTGTAAATAACATAATCAAAATTATTAAACTTATTTAAGAAATATGGACACTGAGTTTTAAAAGTTATTTTTATTTAAAATAGAAAAATATATATACTTCTTGCTTATTGTTAAAGTTGATATCTGGATTATGAAGATATTAATAAATGTCTAGATAATATTGACCATATTTTTCTTTTCCTTTGTGTTCTGAAAAAGTATTTCCAAAACATTTTTAATTTTACCTTTCATTATATACATAATTATAATAAGCATATATATTATATAGGATAAATAAAAGATACTACTGATATACTACTTGATAATGAGTCCCTAATACAGTGGAGATTTTACTTTGTGAATTGTCAAATTGTGAGAACTCTCTAGAATCCATGCTACCCATAGCCTCCTTGTTCACTTTTTCTACAATACTAAAATTTGTTCATAGAATGCCCTTTTCTTCCCTCCAATCAGATCCAGTAAAAATGCTAAATTCTCCATAAAGCTTTCCTCAAAGTCCCATTTGAAATGAACTGCTCTCTTCTGTATTTTCAAAATACTTTTTCTAGAGACTTATAATAAATTTTTCTAATTTTCATAGTTTCTGTAATAAAACATACAAAATCAATGAGTAATGTGTCACATATACATATATATATATTAATAGATAGATGCATTATGTGTGAAATCATTTCTAAAGAATGCTATGAGAGACATACATTATTCTGAAAATCTCAGTTGTAGGTAAGACAGTGCTTAAGAAATTGAAAAAAGTTATTTATATAAACAAGGATGGACCAAAAAATTAAATAAAAAGAAGCATATAACAAATTGGCAATCAATTATAAAAATAAATTATAAATCTTTAATAATACAGCCTAGATTGAGTCCATTATATGTGATGATATATAGGACAATAGGAAAATGTGATATATAACCTTATTAATTGACAGAAACATATATTATTTAGTGTTCATTGAAGAATCTTTTTACAAATAGTAAGCAAAATGTAATACGGACAAAGTGTGAAGTTATACAGTCATCATAATATATACTAATACATTTATCTAATTCTAGAAGGATAGAAACCAAAATATAATAGTAGTTTTGTCCAAATAAGTGGTTTATAGGTACTTTTTACATTTTATTTATGCTTTCCTATATTATTTCAATTTTTAATGAATGTATCTTGTTTTGTTACCTAGAAGCACACCAAAAAAGTTATGTCAATATTTGCACAAACTGCAAGAAAAAATTGTATTGGGAAAATAAAATCTTGGGTGAACTGATAAAAAGCTCTTATAATAAATAAATAAATAAATAAATAAATAAATAAATAACAAAGGTAATAAATTCAACAAAAATCACACTTTTAATTTCCTTCAAATCTTAATTTATTAGTAATAGTACTGTATAATTAATTTCCATTTATCACCCTTTGTTTGCTAGAAACTTTTAAACCAAATCTGTCCTTTGCTGTTTCAAGGCAACACTTGTATACTTGTTTCTTTTTCTTTCAGGTAATAGCCATTATATTTTCTATCAGTTCTTAAAGTGTCTCTTGATTTTATTTTCGTTTTTGAAAATGAGCAACATTCTTCTACTGAAAAAGTGACAAATACATGTAGTTAAATTTTTCAACATGACAAAAAGATACGCAAAATAAAAGATTGCTTTCCCTCTCTGGATATCCAAATCCTTTTCCTACAGTCATCCACCACAGGAGTGTCTTATGTAACCTCTAACAAAAGATATTCATTTGTTTATTTTTGTTTTACACAACTGAGAGAATAGGATTAACCCTGTTTTGCACCTTGATTACACACAGTTAATCATGCATCTCAGGGACTTTTTTATAGATACATATAAATCTGCCACATTCTCTGAAAAGCTTACTATCATACAGAGTTTATTTAAATATTTATGACAAAACAATAGTATGTGTTTCTAGTCTTTTGCTGTTATAAACAGCGCCACAATAAATATCCTTGTGTGTGGATATATATATATTTCCATATGTAACTTCTACAAGATTACATCTTAGCAATATAATTAATCTACAAAAAGATAAGCATACATTTGGAAAACATAAAAGCAGTTTTGTCAATATACTTCAACCAACAATATATGCATGTGAATTTTCACAGATTCTTATATGGTCAGATATTTGTATCTTTGGCAAGCTGAAAAGAGAAATAGTGTTGCACACTCATTTTAATTTAGGTTTTTAAAACTTTGGGTGAGATTACACTTCTTTTTTATTTATAAGTCATTTCATATATTTCTGTGATTTTTTTTGTGTGAACTTTGCACGTCCTTATACTGGCTTGTCTTTATTTTGTTGATTTTGTGAAGCTCTTTACATCTTAAGAAATCTACCTCATTATCATATGTGCTATAAATATATATTCTAGTTTCAACTGATCTTTTGACTTTTCCAAGAAGCCTTTTGTTGAGATTCTTTTGAGATTTAATGTCATTAAATTTCTTTAATTTTCTTTAAATCCTCTGGGCTCTCTGCCTTAATTTAGGAAGTTCTTTGACATTTTAAGGACATAGATATTTTCCCCATGTTTTCTTCTAAGATATTTTATATCTGTTGTTTATGTTTAAATTAGTGCACCAACCAGATTTTAAATAAGGAGTGAGGCAAGACTCCATGTTTATTTCTGTTTCGCATAAACTTGATGGTCAACTCTCACAACATCAATTATTGAAATGTTTTTTTCCTAGTTTTGGAAAACTGTATTTATCTTATTCAAATCTCATATACACTTGCCTCTACATATGTGTTCTTGTTCCATTGCTCTAACTTGTATTCATTTATCAGTACTAAATTGTTTAATTTATTGTGCCTGCACAGTACACTTTAATATCTGGTCAGGTATCCCTTAATGCTTTTTTTCCCCAGAAATAATCTTCACCTGTTCTGATCTAAGTTTACATCTTAAAAAATTAAGGCCCATTTTCTTGATCCTCTAGTAGCCAATGTTTTATTTGCCTCCTCTTCACCTTGTTGTTGAGGGACAGACTCCTATCTAGGATCATGGGGATAATCAAACTTATGACACCCAACTATTGAAAGCAGTTTATAAGTCACATATGTTCACAGTCTTGGAGAGGAGCACACCATGGCATGAAAATTCAGATAAAGGTTGAGCGTGGGAACAGAGCAAACCACCAGGAGCTGTAGAATAGAGGCATAATAGTAACCAGAAGTTAAGATGCACCCTGGTCTTTGTGGTAGTGTGTGATTGGCTTATTTGAATAACTTCACTGGCTAGAAGGCAAATGAAATGTACATTGCAGGTACTTACCTCATTCCTGTCACAAGAAGGTTAACTAAAGAACCTTATATTGTGGAGCACATGGGAAGGGGAACTTGTATTTAGACCATTTGAGGCCTTTCCAGTTTTCTCCAGATGTCAAGGTCCACAGAATATTGAGTTCTACTTTTAGGCTATATGCCATAATTGTTTCCTTGATGCCTTGACATCAGTTTTAACCTTTATGATGACTGAAACTTTAGAGATCATGAGAAGGTGCTATAGGAAGGCAATACGGGAAGGGAACCAGACACTTGACCAGGAAAGAGAGGACTACACAGTGAGATAATTGTTAGTCTTGTCCCAATTTATAGCCAATAAAGACAACTGAGAGAAGCATGTGGCATTGGTATAAGGTGTGCATGTCTCCAGGGAATATACATTTAGGTTAATCAATGCTTGTGACAATAGTGACACTCACTCAGGATGATGTTCATGTGACACTTTGTAACTTAAAGAGGAGTTCTTTCAGGAGCCCATTATGGCTCAGTTAAATTAAGTGCCTAGGGCCTATATGGAAATAGGTAGTTCACTGAATGCTTTCTTCAAGAGACAGTATTGTATATTCTGGTAAGTGAACGGAATACTTTGGTAACTCTCAGCAGTGGTTCAAACTCCAAAGGGAATAAGCAATCTTTTGATGAGAATTTGCAATGTGGGCATTTATATATGTAGACACAACTGTTACTTTGATTTAAAACTTGGATATTTGTAGGGCTAAAGCTTCCTGGACTATTTTATCCCACGGGGAGCAACTCTTGGGAAAATAGTCTAAAAGTTTGTGAAACTGCAGCTGGCCGAGTCACTCCATGCTACAATGACTGAATGACATGTGGACAATTGTGTTGATCTTGGAGCTCATTTTTTTTTTTTGTAACAGGGATCGAACTCAGGACCTTGCACTTGTGAAGGGAACTCATTTTTTAGTGGAGGCATCTTGGTTAAGAGAGGAAAAGCAACAACTTCCCTGAGATCTATTATGATTGATGACAATAATATCAGTTGCAAATGGATTATTAACTCAGTTGATCCCAATGTGTTCTGAGGTAATCAAAGAATTTCAGAGAATGATAACCTCCTCCAGCCCCATAGCATCTTGCAAGTCACTGAGCAAAAGAGTCTACCCTCTCCTTTAGGTAGTATATGTTAAAAGTCTAGGATTGGGTTGATTCTATAACAAGAATGCCTCAGTCACTGTGTCACTGAGCTGAGATTCTGAGTGCTGCTTTCATAAGTCAAGGCATAGGGGCAGTTGCAAATGGTCTCTACTTCCAGGGAAGCCCAATTGATGTGGCCAGTGATATCCACTTTAGTTGTCAAATATACAGAGCTGAGAAAGACAATTTATTGTTTCAGATGCCTGTGGGCAACTTACCACCATGATAGTCTGGAGACTCCGGGAAGCATAAGAAGTTGCTAAAGCCTTAAAAGTGTAGGCGTGTCTACAGCACTGACTGGAATGCCTGTTGATTTCAATTTGAAGAATCTAGAGTTTTTCTTGGAGAGGTACCATTAAAGCTAAGCTCATTTGCAAGTAACAGAGTTAATGATACTAAGTAAAATTAAAAATGTGGAATGTGTTTCTTCTGGAATTCAAAGGTCTAAAAATTGCTAGTCTTGTATTAGGATTGTTGGTGCTGAAATGGTCACTAGGTGTTTCATGATAGTATCATGGATGGAAAAGCTCTCAGTTCACCAAAAATTTTCAAGAATTTAACAGAAGCAGGTTTGATTGTGCATGATGGGTTAGTGATTGGTAAACATCCTTCACTGTAAGTTCCTTTATAAGTATTTATTGGTCCTCAGTGAGTATATAAAGTGAGTTTCCTTAAAGGAAAATGAAGTGAGTACCACAACCCGGAAGGAAGCTCCCCACTGCCATCCCAAGCTCCTAGGGCAGAGAAACTGAGTGGTCCCAGCACCTAGAAGGAAGCTCCGCCACTGCCATCCCAAGCTCCTAGGGCAGAGAAGGTGAGCCGTGCCAGTGCCAGAAGCACTCCCCGCCGTGGAAATGAGAAGACATGTAAACAAGCCTTAAAAACAGACTTCTGGATCACCTTCAGCAACCCCAAAGGGAAACAAGATGTAACAATCTGATACTCAACCACCTAGACTCTCTGAACTGTGAACCAAAGAGGATCTGGGAAAAATGAAATCAGAAATAATTACTCAGATAACAGCAAAGATTTTGCTCATGGTGTAAGACATGATTCATAAATCCAGAGAGGACACAGATAAAAAAAAAATAGAGGATCTGAGGAACATGATGGAATCCCAACAAAAGAAACAAATGGAACCTATAAAACAGATGCAAACAGATTTCCAAGTGATTAAAAACTCCATCAAAAGTCTGTGCAGCAGAATGAACCAATGTGAGGATAGGATTTCAGATATAGAAGATAAGATTGCAATTAGTGACCAGGAAAAGAAAAATTGCTTTAAAATTGTAAAGGAACACGAGAAATCAATCCAGCAGCTGCTAGATGATGCAAAGAAGAATAACATAGATTGATTGGAGTCAATGAAGAAAGAGGAGAGAGTGCAGATGACATTAAAAAAATGTTCACAGAAGTGATGGCAGAAAACTTCCCAAGGAGGGGAAAAGAACTTGACATACAAATAAGTGAGGCATATAGGACTCCAAATAGCTTGATCAAAAAAAAAATCTACACATAGGCATATAATAGTTAGGATTCCAGAAATCCAACAGAAGAACAAAATTCTACAAGCAGTTAGAGAAAAGAAACAAATCACATACAAAGGAAAGCCCATCAGAATCACAGCAGACTTCTCAGTGCAAACCCTCAAAGCAAGAAGAGCTTGGAGCGATGTATTTCAAGCCCTAAAGGAAAACAGCCTCCAACCCAGATTGATGTACCCTGAAAAACTATCTTTCAAAATTGATGGAGAAATAAGATACTTTCATGATAAAGAGCACCTTAGGAACTTCATGAATATCAAACTGGCACTCCAAAAAATTTTAGACAATACCCTGGGAAAAGGCAATGAGGATCACAACCTCAGGAAACCCAGCAGAATGAATCCATTGGGCATGACAAATTAAACACAAAGGGGGAGAATCCAAAAAAAAGAAAAAGGCATGACAAGGCTTTTAAAACTTTTGACTTCATCTCCCTAATGAGTGTATAATTCAATCTTATTATTGTACTGATTAGTATTTTTCTGATTCTAGACTTGCACATCTTTCTTTGTGGTGTACTATTTATCATCCTCTTATGTCTACTTTTTAATTAGGTTGTCTATTAATGAGCTCTAAGAATTCTTTATATATTCTGCTCATAGGTTATATGCATTGTAAATATGGTCTGTTTAAGGACTACTTTTCATTTTAATGATGTCATTTAAAGTTCTAAATTTTGATGGAATCACATTTATGAATTTTTTCTCTTATACATCATGTCTTTTGTAGCCTAGGTAGTTCTTGCCTACCCTGAATTCATAAACATTTTCCCATATAATTTCTTCTTAAAGTTTTATACTTTTAGGCTTTCATATTTAGGTTCATAGATCCCTTTAAGTTATTTGCATCTATGGAAATAAAAGGTTGAGGTTAATTTTTTATATACAGATCTCAGGTGTTCTAGTGCCATTTGCTGAAAACACTATCTCTTTCTTGGCTCTTGAATTGAGTTTATATTCTATAAAATGCTAATGTTAAATAATCTTTCAAAACTCAGTAGACCATATATGTGTGGTTCTATTTCTAGTTTCTCTGTTTTATTCAAATGATCTATATGTCTTTCCTTACACCAACACTGCCTTGATTACTGTAGCTTTAGAAGAAGTCTTAAAATTAGAAATTAGGTACTAAAAGTCTTCCAACACTGTTTTTTTTTAACTTTTCTAGTTCTTTTGTACTCCTACATAACTTTTAAATTTCAATATCCAATTCTTCATTTATAGCAAGTATACACAGACCTGAATTTTTATATATACCTTGTGTTTTCTAATCCTGGTAAATTCAAGTACAAGTTCTACGGGCTCCTAGAGATTTCTTAGTATTTTCTCTGTAGATGATCATTTCATCTACATATAAAGATTTTGCTTCTGCTATGCCAATCCTATCCTAATTGTGTCATTCTGTTG
This sequence comes from Heterocephalus glaber, assembly GCF_053883595.1. Taxonomy (NCBI): domain Eukaryota; kingdom Metazoa; phylum Chordata; class Mammalia; order Rodentia; family Bathyergidae; genus Heterocephalus; species Heterocephalus glaber. The sequence goes on along the minus strand of NW_028258441.1, from coordinate 3,123,452 downwards.
CCAGGCTATTTTGATGGGGCCTAGGTTTCAAAGTTTAATGGACAGATAAAGAGTAAACATATCTGTCCTTGCTCCCCACCTTAAGGAGAAAGCATTGTATCTTCTCCATTTATATAAGGCATTCTTGCTGAAAGTATGGAGTACATGTCTTTCATCTGTTGAGAAGGTTCTGTTCTACTTCTAGTCTCCTGATAGCCTTTACCATGAACAGCTGTAGAATTTAGTCCAATTCTTTTTCTCCAACTAGTGACAGGATCATATGGCTTTTTCCTTTCCTCTGTTAAAATGATGACTTTTTGGGGTGGATCTTCCAATGCTGAACCAACACTGCCATCCCTAATAACAAAACCACTTTCTACATACTGCCAGATCTGACTTCTAAGAGTTTGTTTGGTTAAATAAATTTCTATCTATGTTCATACTTTTTTCTTCTATTATCTTTATCCAGTTTTAGGATTAGCACAATGTTGAGTTCCTAAAATGAGGGTAGAAGTTTTCCTTCTTTTTTCTCCTTTAATTATTTGATGTAATTTATCAGTTAAAATGTGTATGAGCATGCCGTTGTCATATAGTAGGTTTTCAAGCTAGGAATATACTTTCGTTAATAGGTGCTATTCAAATTTTATATTTCCTCCAGAGTTAGTTTCATTAATTTGTCTTCCAAATTACTTCTTAGAAGTTGTCAAATTTATTTAAAAACAGATTTTTGAAATTTGCTTTCTATATCCTTTTAAATTCTGTAAAATCCGTGGTAAAGTCCCCTAGATCTTGATATTGAAATTAAAAAATATATAATTGATATTGTGAAACAGGAAGAAATAGTCTAAAGGAGCAGGAGAAGTGGGAGGGGTAGGGGAAAGGAAAAAAGGGAAAAGAAAAAATATGAGAAAAGAAAAAAAATGGAAACAAAGTCTTTGCAAACAGGGAAGGGTGGAGGGCATGAAGGGAGGGCAAGGGAAGGGGGAAAAAAAGAACCAAGATACTCATGTAATTGTATAAGATCCCAATGATGAATATAACTGTATTGTATACCAAAAATGTACCAATAAACTTAATGGGAAAAAAACAAAGGAAAATGAAGTTAATTTAATGCCATTTTTATGCTTCCAGAGGAAGATGAATCTTGTTAAGATGTTGCTGGCAAAGACACTGGGCAATACCATGATTTCGAGGTACAGCATGGGTAACCTGGTAAATATGTGTTGTGTCCCTTTGAAGGTGAAGGTAAACTATAGAGGTAAGGTTGATGAAATAGACACTAACAAAATAGATTAGCTAAATCTATAGCAGAGAAAAATTTGGTGGCTGCTAATTGTATAAAATCAATAATTTCAATAGTATTGGTTATTTGGTATCGCAGCTAAATAGATGGGTCCACGACATTAAGTTTGTAGTAATCCACCATGAGGCACAAGCCATTCTGAATAATTGCACTGGCTGAAAGGACGCTGAAATCTGCTAGTCAGAGATAAGCAAGTATGAAGTCTGGTCTCTATGAAGAGAAGGGTTGTTTGAATAAGGGACTTAATCACTTGTAGTTAGACTATTGGAAATCCTCTCAGTTTTTCCTAGACATCAAGACACACTTTATATTGAACTCTAATTTTAGGTCTTCTGCCATACTCAAAAAGACACTTGGAAAAAGTATGTAAGATATTCTATGGAATTCATATGCTAATCAATGTAGTTGTGGCTAGTTTTTGCTAGGATTATGTCAGCCTACAGCATTTACTCTTCACTCCTCTTATACAAGTTTCACTTCTAATGATAGTTACAAAAATTTTATGTAGAAGGGATTTATAGGAATGATTTGGTGGTATTTGCATAAGTAGCACATGGTTTAGATTTTTAAATTATTATTTGGAGAAAGCTTAATATGTGTGAAGGGCTACTAGAGATTATGAAGGAAGTAAACCTTGACATCACTGCAACTTAGCTTTCTCATGTCTTATAGACAGAAGAAAGGAAACCTAAAGCTAGTTTTATTTTCCCTACTTCCTGTATGTTGTGTAAAGTTTCAGTACAATACCTACTTTCTTTATTTTTTATATATTTCCTTATTTTATTTGCTTTTCTTCCAATTTTCATGTCTAATCCCTATTGACTTATATTTATAATTTTCCTAATTGGACATTACTTGAAATTTAGATAAATACGTGAACTGAACTTTTTACAGCTGAATGGCATGTTCAGGGCTCCTAATGATTCAGCTTTTACCCCCAGATGACTTCTCTCCTTTGGTCTGATTCCTATCAGTGACTCATACATCATCTAAGGTTTAGACAGTTTATTCTGGCAGTGCTCTTCCAATAATAGAAGCAAGCTAGTATCACGCCCAGAAAAAGTCAGGGGTCAGATTACCATCTGACACATGAAGGGTGTCCACACAGTGGGCTATTCTCAGAGTTTGGGAGATTCTTCCTCCTTTCTTATACCCCTATTCAGTTAGAGCCAGTTATCAGATGTTTCTTTTATAAAGAGAATATAAGTGATTTTTGTAAGGGAAAAACAGCTTTGATTTAAGGTTCATAAAATTTGCATCTGTGTTGAGGTTGCCTTATCTCTAAGAGAACCAGTTTTCAGGTCCCATTGTCAAAGAGATCCAGGAATACCTGAGATAGGGTTGGAAATCTCCAGGCCAGGTTACACCATATTGCTGAATATGACACATAGTCTAGGCTCTGAGAGATGTCTGAGTGGGCTTTATGGCTCTTATTAAGCGTGCACCTATGATATATCTCTTACAATATACTACACTGAAGGAAAGATAAACAGAATTTCATGTACACTAGAATTTCACACAAGGTTAAATGATCATGTAGAGATGATTATGTCCACATTCTTATTTCAGAAATGGAAAAGACAAATTAAATCTCAGACTAAAGAAAAAAGTTAAGTAACTTGCCCAAGATCAGAGAGTAATGGAGCTAGAATTTATCTATTTCTAAAATCCGTGATTTGGCCCTACATAATACTGATTCCACACAGTAGGTACATTATGAGGAAAAAACAGGCCAGATTTGACACAGCTCTTTGAGACAAAAAGACCAGTCAGAAGGAAAAAAAGTGATTGAAATCTTGGATTTTCTTTGTCCACTTTACAAAGTCTTATTTATGTGCCTTGCATGAAGGGGAAGGCATGGAAAGGCCTTTTGTCTGTTCATTAACTTATTAGCATCAATAGAAATCTTCTTGACCATGACTAGCCAGTCTGTCTCTTACTGTTGTATCAAAAGCAGCATGATCCTGAAAGTAAAAGAAGCTGGACAAGCAAGCTGAATAGGAGACATTTCTTATACAAGTTCTTGTCTTGAGATTTTTATACTGATGTTAATATTAATTCCTGAATCAACTCTTAATACACACACATTTATAGATATATCCATAAAGACCCTACTGTGTCTTGTACCATCCAGTACCTTTCCAAACCTAGAGCATTTCAGTAAATTCTTATTGGTAGACAGATGTTAAGTTGTGATAAAGCATGTATTTTCCCTTCTTAAAATCAGACCTGGTTTCAAATTATCAGTTCATCATTTTCATATAGATTAACAAACCATTACGTATGCATTTAAATCATGCTCTAAAAATCTGATTAGCTAAAGATAGCTAGGTTATGTGCAATTTTATTCCCTAAGAAAGATTTTCAAACTAAACCACTAATTGGAATCATTGAGTAACATAGTTCTCTGAAAATTAAATCAGGCCCTTTCCCAAAATCACTATTTTGTCTTATCACTGTGTTTAGTGTTACACACTTAGCATTTCTCTAGAAAGAATGAGATTTATCTGTTTGTCAGAGCCACTGTGACTATATAAAATGTCACAATTTCCCAGAAGTTTCCTATATTTTAGTATTTTCTTAGTTAATATATCATATATTTACCAAAAAATATAATCTAGGTTTTTATATTACACTTTACTTGAAGTTTAATTTTGTTAAATCCTGGCTTTGTAGGTAGTGAAACTTCCTAAAGTGTTGGATTAAATTAAATATTAATTCATCTAAATACAACATGACAGTAGCTTTCAGAAAAGAAATAAAAGGAATAGATTTATAAAAGTTAAAAGTTATTCTGTGTGTATGTTTTAAAATATAAGAAATAGGAAGTGGGAAAATAGAACTTACTATTCCTGGGTGTGTGTATGTGTGTGTATATATATATATATATATGTATATATGTATGTATAAAATATTATTATAGTGGAGATAAATAATATTTTGTCCTACAGATATGCACAGACTGTGCTATATCCTTCCATAAGTAGGCAATGGTGGCAGAGGAGTCTGATCAAGAAATATACATAGGACTCTAGTAGCCAGGGAGACAGCCTCTATTAAATACTTGCCTGGTATTTCCAACTCACATCTATGATGTAAAGTCAAACAAAGACCTTCAAACACATTTTAAGGTGGACTCAATCTTGGGTAATATTAGAAATGACTTTTGCCAGAATGAGAATGAGCACTTCTTCCTTTTTTGCTATGTTATTTGCTGAATTTAATTATGTATTAAATTATACAGTATCTCTTCTATTATGAGTAATCAGGGCATTCAAATGTGCAGACTTCATCCTTACATTTTAATACATTTCATTGGATGATAAGAAATGATTTTTATGTCACACGTATCTGCCTTGGGGGAAATGTTTGATCTTTGAAAATTAAGGACCGTGGAATTTATTTATTATATAATTAGGTAAGGATAGTTCTTAGTAACTTATCCCAATTATCAAGACATATTGAGTTCATAATAGTTTATTGCACAGGTCAGTCTGGAACATATACTGCACTTGCATAATTAATTATCTAGCTCCCACGCTTCTCAGAGTCAAACGTTATGCAGCTATTGACTAGAAAAATAACTCTAAAACCTAAATGCAACTTTTTCACTCCAACCTTAATCAGATTCTCTCTATTTTTTCTGTATCTCTTTGTAAGATCCAAGACAACATACGATAACTCTCATTAAGAAGTTATATATGAGAAAATGGAAAAATGGGAACAAAATCTTTGTAAATAGGAATGGAGGGGTTGAAGGGAAGGCTGGGCAATGGTGAAAAATAAGAACCAAGAGAGATTATGTAAAGGTGAAAATTTCCAATGATGAATGTCATTATATTGTATACCTAAAATGTACCAATGATTAGAATGAATAATTGATAATTCAAAGTAGGAAGAAAAGGTCCAAAGGGGTAGGGGTAGTGGGAGGGGCAGGGGAAAGGGAAGAAGGGAAAGGAAAAATGATGAGAAATGGACAAAATGGAAATTAAGTCTTTGAAAATAGGGAAGGGTGGAGGGGGTGAAGGGAGGGCTAGGAATGGGGAAAAAAATAAGAACCAAGATGCATCATGTAAAGGTACAATTCCCAATGAGAAATGTAATTGTGTTGTATACCTAAAATGTACCAATAAAAGAATTTAACAAAGAAAAAGAAGTTATACATGGGCTAAGTGTTTTACACTCATTATTGTATTTTAGTGCATATTATTTAATACCGTCCCATAATTATCTCTTACCTTGTCTACATGTAAATAGATTTCTACAAGTTTGTTCTAGATTTCATCCTTCACATGTTATTTCATTCATGGTTTAAATTTAAAACACTGAAACTGGACTAGAAGGGCCCAGTTCTTCCTTAACAGGTATAGAAAAGATAAATTGTTAAATCAGATGAATGACACAATGTCTGCAAACAAATAGAGTAGGCCTTTATAAGTCCTATGTAGCATAAGGAAGAAACATGCTATTTTCTTCCAAGTGAACACTAAGCTTAGTTGCTCATGCAATAAAGTTTTTAAATAGAGAAAAACTATGAGAAATTATAATATCATTGATAAATGAGGGAAATGCCTTACAAATGAAATTTTATGGGATGGGTATTAGCTGGGGATTCCAGGCTCAAAAAGAATTCTAAGCACAGCATTAAATGGGGCTGGATGTCTGTGATTGGACAGAATCGATGAAAAGTGGAAAATGACTTGGGAAGAGAAAGTAGAGATTTGAAGGTGAAGTCCCCAGTGTTCTGGTCAGTGCTGTTAACTTACCTGATTAAGCTAGAAAGAATTTTCAAGATGACAATGTAGAGGGAGGGGGAAGGCAGAGAATGGAATACTGTAATAGAATGAGAATGAGTTTTTGGAGTCTGACAGATAAAGGTATAAGGCTTTACTCCACCACATCTAGCAATGCGACTTTGGGTAAGATAATTGTTTTTTCATTTATTAAATAGTTGATATACCTCTTCAGGATTGAATGAAAAATGTATGAAATACTATGTGCACAGCCTTCAGTACCTGCCATAACACATAATAATCCCTCTCACCCCCAAATATCAAACACATCTTTTAAGTTCCTAAAACTTGACTTACTTCAGTAGTGGAAGGAGTCAGGAAACACTGGCTGTATTACCAGCTTGCTACTGGATCTTGGGCAAGTAGTTTACCCTTAGAGGTTTCTTATGTTCTCAAATAAGTAGAATCACATGATTTCTAAGATACCTCCCAAATCTTATACTCTCTAATTCCTCTACAAAGTAAATTTTAATAAATGAATTATTGATTAGGCATAGTTCATCTGTAACAGCAAAAACAAAGCTCTAAAATAAAAAATGAACCATACAAGAAAAAATTATGAGGAAAAAATGGAAACAAAGTCATTTGTAAATAGGGAGGGGTGGGGGTGGAAGGGAGAAAAGGAGAATGAGGAAAAAAAGAAGAACCAAGATATATCATGTACAGGTACAAATTCCCAATGATGAATGTGATCATAATGTATACCTAAAATGTACCAATAAACTTAATAAAAAACAAAAGGAGAGAAATTTTAAGAGATGAAACTCTTAAAACCCACAGTCTTCAGAAATTAGAACAGCATTTTACTCAAATATTTTAATGTTCTTCAAAAGACTAGACCAGTCAGCCTAATTAAAAAGAAACATTCATTATCATGACACCACTGCTTTATATCAATTTATTTTCAGTTCACTTTTCATTCATTGCAGGATCTCTGCATAAGTTAAAAATATCATGAAGGTGTAAATATGATTACAATTTTCTCATTTTACAGGTGGGTAAGCAAAGTAGGATGCAGAAAATTTAAATAAATTACCTAATGCCCATCCATGAGGGGCAAAGCTGGAATACAGCATAGTTATTCTGATGCCCAAAATTCCATTTTCCTTGCTGTCTTACCCTACCATTATCTGCCTACGGGTTCCCAAGAGTCTAATTTGTTTGTGACCACCACAGATATGTAATAGTCTCTCTTTAAAATGCTGCTTCAATATTTGGAGGGGAAAGGATGTTTCTAGTTCAAATTCAGTCCAAAAAATACCATCTCAAATGAGATCACTTATATACACATCACATGTACACTACCTTACATTCTAGTTGATACTTTGGTACTTTGGGAAGAGAATTGATTTTTTTTTTTTTGAGAATTGATCTTTTACAGCCACTTACTAGGATATCTCTAAAACCTATAGCAGTTCTCTGCCAAATGGCATCCAGCTCATCTAGATGTGTTGAGTTTCCAGATCATAAACTCCTAAAGGGCAAAGACTATGATTATTTGACTAACTTTCTCTCGCTTGTGACTGTGGATACTTAATAAATACTATTTCATGGTAATGATGATGATGACAACTTAATGCTCTTCAAAGGGCCAGCCAAGCAGTCAATTTAGTGAAAGTCAAACTGGTCATTTGATCTCATAAAAATACATTTACTTGACGGAATGAATTATTCAAATTCAAAGCCATTGTTTTTACGCTTAGACATAAAGTTATTTCCATACTGAGAATACTTAAGAGAATGATGCTGTATAGATATGAATTATAGTCCATTTTACCACGTCAATGAAAAATTTCAAAATATTTAATAAAATTACTGCTCAAATTAACAAATTCTGATATGTAACGACACAGAACTCTAGAAAGTTTCTTTGAGTAGTCTTCTCAAGTCATGATTTCATGTCACAATGTTCTTGGGAGGTAAGTATACCATGGCTTAACTTTTTAATCGTGCACAATACAATTAGAATTGAATGTCCCAATCAGGAGGATAAAATATGTCACTTTTTTACTACATAGCATTCTCATTCATTTCTGTATCAGGAAGATAAAGTGGTAAATTAAATCAACTGAAGATAGTAGGTAATGATTTTTGCCGGCAATGCAGTATTGAGGATCATCAGAACTGTTTTGATCATTTCACTAGTGTGTCCCTGTACACATATATTAACATACATACAACTTTGCAAAAAGTTGGAAAGGTTACTAATAATTTCATGACTTATTCTTAAAATATTCCAATCAAGGAAATGTTGTGCTTATGAAAATACAGACATAGATCAACAAGAAGAGATTACAGGCATACAATCACAGACATAATAAAGTCAACTGATTTTTGAGAAATCTGTCAAGGTAATTCACATAAATAATTTTCTGAAAAAATGGACTGGAAAAATTGGATAAACATATACAAAAAGAAAAAGGGAAATTGAACTTTATTATTGCCTTACACAATAGAAATCAATTAATAAATCATGGTTGATCAAAATTAGAAGCTTTATTCTTAAAAAGGCACTGATACAAATATGAAGTTAGTCTTAGACTGAAAGAAAATATTTGCAAAGCAAATATCAACAATAAATTTCTATTTAGTATAGCTAACTTTTATAACTTATTTATTAGAATATAATTAATCAAATTTTAAGTGGGCAAAATATTTGGATGTTGAAAAGGAAACTCAGATTGTAATATCTTTAGTTATTTATAAAATGTCAACTAAAAACCAAAATAGGATACTATTACATACACACTAGAAAGGCTAGGATTAAAGAGATTTAAAGTACCAAGGCTTGGTGAGGATGCAGAAATATAATCATTGCTGGTGGGAATGAGAAATTATGCAACAATTTCAAAAACAGTAATTTTTTATAATATTAAGTATACATGTGCCACATAAAAGCCATTTCACTCCTCAGTGTTTATCCAACAGAAATGAAAGCATATGTATATACAAAAATTTAAGAGCTCAGAACAGCTGAATTTATAATATCAAACTGGAAACAACTCAAATATCAACCAAAAGTTAAAAGATGAACAAGCTTTGATATGTCCACATAATGTAATACTAAGTGAAAAAATATTGATGTATGTAAAAATGTGAATGAATCTTAAAATGATTGTTCTGAAAGAACAAAAGGCATAAATAAATGAATACATATTGAAGCATTACATTTATATAAAACTTTATTAAATGCAAACTAATTTAGTATCAAGAAGCAGTGGGCCAGGGATTTAGCTCAGTGGTTCTGCCACCTGCCTCGCAAGTGCAAGGACCCAAGTTCAATCCCTGGTACCCCCCGCCCCAAAGAAGCAGTTCAGTGATTGCTGAAGAAATAGTAATTGGATTGCTTAAGAAGGAAGACATTGTAAGTAGGCACCAGGAAATTGGGCAGGTAAAGGATGTATTCATTATTTTTATTTTGATGATAATTTAAATAAGTATGTAAAGCTCATCAATTTTTACAGTTTAACTATTTGGAGTTAACTATTTAACTATATTTTTACTCATCTGGGTACATGTGGTAACTGAAGACATAGTTAAGATAATAAAATTACAAGCCAGTACGGTCTAGGAACAAATCTTGATTAAGGACAACATGTAACTGCTGGTTAGAAGAATAAGAGCTTGCAAAGCACCAGAGAAGGCATGCACTAAGTACAAAAGTAAAATTAGAGGTAACTATTATATCATACATAGTACCTAAGAAAGATGTGTGTCAGAGAGTAATGAGTAATTTATCAACAATAAACATTGGTGGTAAAAGGACAAATAAAATGAGAACTGTATTATTTATTTTGGTTAGTGACAATGGTGACCTTAACCATGATTTTATGAAGAGATGTGATAGAAAGCTAAGTTACAGACGGTGAGTGGGAGATAAAGAAACTAAGGCAGTGACTAAAAGCACCTTTTGAAGATTTTTGCCTCATGAACAGAAAATAGAGATATACAAATTGAATATCCTTATCTGAAATGCTTCAGCCAAGAAAAGTTTCAAATTTCAAGATATTTTTAAGGATATTTTGGAGCATTACAGATTTTGGATTTTTGCATAAGGATGCTTAACCAGAAAAGCTGAAGAGAAAACCTATAGAAGGCTATTTTTTTCTAAATATATTTGTGTTATATCTCAGATTAAAGAAAATAGTTTAGAAGTCGAGGCTTCATCAAAGATGATTAAAAAAAAAAAGACTGATATCAGTGACAGAAATGGGAACTCTCTAGGACCTTACAGGTTTATCAGAGATGGTGATAAATTTTGTTTAAATTTGATGATAAAGATAGGTTATATTAAGTGGAAATATTTAGAAGATAAATTGAAATCATGACCCTGGAACTTAGAGGAGAGGTTATGTTTGGAAGCCAAGGCAAGTTTTTAATTCCAGAAACTAATTAGAACATTCAAAAGAGTGCTATGTTGAAGCTGGCTTTTGAGAGTCAATTATCAACAATTTTGTAAGCCATTATTAAACAGTCATTACTAAAATTATGGTATATAAATTTAGATTTAAATAAATTTATTAAAACAAGGTAGTAAATACTGAAAACTCATTGCTTCTTAATTATTTAACTACATTATCTTATTATCTGTACCTTTGAATTTATTTATGCCAAAAGTATTGGTATGGTAGAAATATTTCTTTTGCTAAAGCACATCTCTTCTCAATTCTGCATTCATATTTATACCTTGAAATTGTCAATGGTAAGAAAAATTAGGAAAGACCTCAAATAAGGGTGAAATGTCCTTAGTTCTATCATTAATTATATACAAATAAAATTATAGAGAAAAATATCAATAATGCTGATTTAACTTAAAAATCAAAATGTCTAGCGAGTCTCTGTGGTGCACTATAGTAATCACAGCCCTTTGAGAGGCTGATGCAGGAGGAATACAATTTTGAGGGCAGGCTGGGAAATTTACCAAGACCCTATCTCAAAGTTAAAAAAAAATTTAGAAAGGCAAAAGGGCTGCAGATATAACTCACTGTGGAGGTCCTGAGTTCAATCCCCAGCACCACAAGAAAAAGTGTTTCTGTGACCATATATTATATTGTAAATATTACAAAACAAATAAGGGAACAATATTCTGGTATGTGCAAGCTATACTGCAACTCAGTTAAAAGATCATTCACATAACTGAAAACCTATTATGACATGATTTTTCTTTTTCATCCTGCTCATTGATGAAAACTAAAATATCAATCAATATTTATGTAAGAATGAGAGTCATTTGTCAATTACACCCACAGGTTACACAAATTTTCCAAAAACAATGAAAGTATTCAGTCAGAATCTGTATGGGCTTCATGATAAAAAGACTTGTGTATTTCATTGTTTGTAAATTGGATGCTACACAACCTTTATATTAGTTATTACCATATATATATATATATATATATATATATATATGTATATATACATTTTCCAGACAATCAACTATTAAACATTTATCATCAAAGTCATAACTTAACCTCAATGAAATTATAATAAAATAGGTCATCTAGAGAAAAATACCTATCTATAATTTTTAAATAACAATTCTCTGAAAAGGAAAAAAGATCCTGATGCATGTATAAGAAAATGTGGAGGGCCGGGGATTTAGCTCAGTGGTTTTGTCACCTGCCTCGAAACCACAAGGTCCCAAGTTCAATTCCCAGTACCAAAAAAAAAAAAAAAAGTAAATGTGGAAAAGGAACAAGAGCCATAATATAGATAAAAGATATATTTGTGTGAAATATCCAATATAGTAATGTGCACAACTTTAAACAGCTTCTGAAAACATTGAATTTACAAACCTGGTCAATAAAATAAATATATAGCAACCATGACTAAAACTGAAGCAGTTAAATTCATTCATTATTTAATTAAGGTCCTCCAATGAAAGTAATAAAAAAACAATGTATATAGGAGACAATTGGCTAAATATTTCCTTGCACAAGTTTATAGAGCTGGTTTGTACAGCAGCAAGCATTTGAGTACTGAGCAAGCCAATACTTCTGACTATAACAGTGAAGATATTGAAGTGCTCAATGACCGGATACCACTACTTACTTTCAATTTTTTTTCCATTAAGTTTATTGATACATTTTAGGTATACAATACAGTTACATTCATCATTGGGATCTTGTACCTTTACATGATATATCTTGGTTCTTATTTTTTCCCCATTCCCCTGCCCTCCCTTCACTCCCTCCACCCTTCCCTATTTACAAACTAAAAGTGTAAATAAAGATGAAAATGTATAATTGATAATGTGAAATAGGAAGAAAAGGTATAAAGCAGTAGGGGAAGTGGGAGGGGTAGGGGAAAGGAAAGAAGGGAAAAGAAAAAAATTGAGAAAGGAAAAATGGATACTTCCCTCCAATCTTATAATATTTTATCTTTTCTAAGGCTATGTTTGACGTTCTTAAGAGAACATTAAACCTTATGAAAAGAAGGATCCTCAACTCTAACCATACAATTTAAAATTTGAGCTTAACTCCTAGAGAGACTAAATTATTTAACAGAAAGAATAGAATTCACATGCTGGATATCAGAGGATATCAGAGTAGGTCAGCGCTGATATAAAAATATTTATTTTTTTAAATTAATTTTATTGGTTCATTTTAGATATACAATATGACATTCATCATTGGAAATTTGCACCTTTACATAATCTCTCTTGGTTCTTGTTTTTTCCCCATTCTCCTGCCCTCCCTTCAACTCCTCCATCCCTCCCTATGTACAAAGACTTTGTTTCCAGTTTTTCATTTTCTCATATTAATTCCACTTCCTTCTTTCCTTTCCCCTACCCCTCCAACTTCCCCTTCCCCTTTGCCCGTTTTCTTCCTATTTCACATTATCTATTATACCTTTTAGTCCTTATTTACACTTTCAGTTTCTCACACTAGAGAAACTATTCAGTATTTACACATTTGTGTAATATTTATTTCACTTAAGAGTATAGCCTCAATGTGCATCCATTTAGCTATAAAAGTCTTTAATTTCTCATTTTTATGGCTGAGTAGTACTCTATTTTATTAAAAAAAATATTTTCTTTATCCGGTCTCCAGTTGACAGGCAATTGGGCTGCTTCCAAATTTTAGCTATTACAAATTGTGCTGCTATGAACATGGGTGCACATATATCATTGTGGTATGATTCTTTTAATTCTTTGGGGAAGATACCCAGCAGGGGAATAGCTGGGTCAAATGGGACTTCCAGTCCTAGTTCTTTGAGGTATCTCCATAGCGATTTCCACAGTGGTTGCACCAGTCTACACTCCCACCAGCAGTGGAGCAGAATATTTAAACTGGAGTCAAAATCCAAAAGTAGAATAAAGCCAAACAAAGAAACAACAGGTATTTTTTCTTAACATTATTCAGATACTGTATTTTTCAACTCTCAGAAATGTATGTCCTTCTTTTATATAAACTGCTTAGTACCCTACTTTATATCTGTGAAAATCCCGCAATTAATACACACATTCATAAAAACATTCATAAATATTTTCATAAATACATTTTAGAGGACAATTTGTCAGTCTCTATCAAAATTTATGAAGTATGTATTATTCAATAAGAATTTTTTCATTTAAAATCTCATAAGCAGGCCTCAGTTTTTAGTAGAAAAACAAGCATTAGTGCTATGGTTTAGATAAAAATGTCTCCTCAGTGTCTCCAGTGTTTGAAAAGTGACTGGATTGTGGGGGAGCTATAATCATCAGTGTGTTTATCCATTACAGGTTTAGTAGCCAAATGTGTCGGTAGGATGTGGGGCTTGGTTGGAGGTGGGTCACTTGGAGGCATAACCTGAAAGGGTATATTCTTGTCCCTGGCTCTTCCCTGTGTTCTCTGCTTTCTGGCTGCCAGAAAAGGTGCTGAGCACCTTTTCTTCTGGCATGACCCTCTGCCATCCTTTTTCTGCCTTGGAACCAGGAAACCATGGACTGAAATCATGAGCCAAAATATATTTCTTCTCATTTAAATTGCAAGTGTCAGGTAAGTGACTAAGACAGTTGGTGAAAATATATATGCCCATCAATATTGTAAATGGTTAAATTAATCATGGTTGAATTATACAATGAAATATTATACAGCTATTAAAACAGAGTGTAACATTATATATACTGCCATCATACATTGTTATTAAGCAACTAAAACAATTTACAACATGAAATGCATATTACAAACCAGTTGGAGAAATAAACAAGAGACATGGAGATTAGATAGGTTAGTTAGATGGTTATAAGTGCTTATAAATGCAGAGAAATCTCCTGAAAGGCAACTTTCTGGCAACTTACCTAAGTGAAAACTTTTGTAACAAGGGTGTACTGGAATTTAGGACTATATTTACTTTTTCATTGGTTTGCCTATCTGATACTTTTTTAGAAAGAAAAAGCATGGGCATGTAGTTATTTAAAAAATACTTGCCTGAGTTTTAAATTTTTGCCACTGCTAAAGGGTCAGTGATCAGTGATTTCAATGGATTTGGTAGACAAGGAAAGGGTGAAAAAAGCCCTGAGTTTAATCTTTTGTCTATGGAACCAGATTAAAACAGAAAGTAATTAAATACACATATAACAGGCCATTTGAATGTTTTGGACATTTCTAGATGCCACTACCAAGAGCTCTGCTTAAACATTGAGATAGAATTCTAGATGATATGGCATATATAATGCCTTTGATCTTTCCATTTTTATAATAATATATGGTAATTATTTGCAACAGAGGTTTTTGGAAAGGTGAGAGAAAACAGCTATTTAAATTCACAGAAAAAAAAATATATTTCAAAGCTGCTATCTTCCACCTTTAGCACTACTAGTGTACAAAAATGAAAATAAGTATAAATGTATAAATGTTTCTTACACATTTTAATAATTTTTTCCATGCATATAAACAGGTAGAAAAAAATGTTAACAGAAGAGCTTTGGGTATCATATATGCTACGTAGACAATGTCCATAAAATCATTTCTAGGTGTGATTTCTCCTGTTTTAATCTAGGATTTCATAGTAATTTTAAAAATTGACGGTAATCTTAGTACTGATTTCGTGGTCCTTCAATTAAATCCTGCTGAAGGAAGCAACTCAGTTCCCTAGTCATCTTTGTAACCTCTGGGGAAATGAATATAATTATGCTCTTGAAATAATATAGTCTGTCTAGCTAATTGATTCTCCTTCTCATGAACATTTCTGGAAGAAACCCTAAGTGGAAAGCTAATATCAGAGAATAAAAATATGGGCACCTAGAGAAAGTGATATTAAATATTAAAAGAATGATTTTGAAGGAAGAAACTAATGCCAAGATTCTTTCTGACAGCATTTCAAAAAGTGATCCTTAACTAATAATTTCCATTTGGCAAAATGGATGAATAGTTGATTTCTTGCTGTTTTTCTATTCACTTATGATAGGCAGCCTCTCAAGTGGCCCCTGCCTTCTTGAATTAACACCCATATGCTTTCCTCTTTCTTTGAGTGTGGGTGGCACCTAGTGATGTTGTGATGTTTACAACAAATACAATGCAGCAGAAGTGATAATAAAGTTACTTTTAGTGATTGGCTTTAAAAAGATCTTGGCTTTCATTCTGGTTGCCCTCTCTCATCCTTTCTCATTTATTTCACTTTGTTTCTTGGAACCATTGCTATGAGAGAAGCCTGCTGCCATGTTATATGCATCTCTGTGAAGAGGCCAAATGTCAAAGAAACACTATCTCTGGTCAACACACACATGAACTTGGAAATAAATCTTTTAAAGCTTGTCATACTCCATGTAAGTAACCTTAAAAACAAACTTTCCCTCAAGTGGGACTGTGTCGGAGATCTTCATTAAGAGGCACACAACTATCTAAGCCAAGAGCAGATTCTCAAGTCACAAAGACTGTCAAATAGATGTTTGTTATTTTAAATCGGTGAAATTTCTGGGTAACTTGTTATGCAGCAAAATACATAATACAGCACTTAATTATTTCCTGAACACTTATGCTTAGTTTGAGGTTTTACAAAACATTCCACTTTACATATATTTTTGGGGGTGGGGTACTGGGGATCGAACTAGGGACCTTGTGCTTGTGAGGCAGGCAGCGGAACCACTGAGCTAAATCCCCAGCCCCCACTTTAGATAAATGAGGGACGTGAGGTCCCTCTAATGTAGAGCGTAGTGACTACTCTTAATAATCGTGTATTATAATCTTGAAATTTAACAAGAAAATAAATTTTAAATATTTTTTGTCATACAAAAATGGAACTATGTGAAGGAATAGGTATGTTAATTACTTTGCTTGTGGTGAACATTTCACAATTAATGCATGTATCAAAAGACCATGATGAGCCAAGTATAGTGGTGCACATCTGTAATCCCAACACTCTTGGAAACTGAGGCAGGAGGATGGAAAATTTGAGCCCAGTCTAGGCAACTTAGTGACTTTATGAGACTCTGTATTAAAAATAAAAATACATCTGGGGGATCTAGTTTATTATGAAGGCCTGAGTTCAGTCTCCTGTACTACAAAAAAAAAGTATACTTTAAATAAATACAATATTTGTCAACTATACCTCAATAACACTAGCAAAGAAGATTTTCTGAAAATACAGGGTATTTTAATATGTAATCATCTACTCCTAATTATTCATATTTTAAATTCAATTTTCTTGTAACAGGAACCTCTAAAAATGGGATACTTAAGGTGCATACAGTAACCTGAAATATAATAATTATATCAGAAATGGAAATAGGCAAACTCCTACATACACTTTAGTGAGATTTTACTGTTTGCCAAGCACTAATCAAAATGTTTGTTTTTAACAAGTGTTATCATACTTATTCCTAACAAAAAGCTAATTGTTTCTCTACTCCCGTTTTACACACAAAGAAACTAAAGTATGGTGAGAATGAGGGTTAAGCAACTTCCCCAAAATCATAAAAGTAAGAAGATTAAAACTCAGGAAATTAGAATTCAGAGCCCACTATAACAGTCACAATAGTATGGCTCCATGCCTATATACTCATGTTCAATTTGGGGACTACGTTCTTTGTACATATTGTTATGTTCTATTGGATCATGAAACAGATGAAATTTACATGATGCATACATAGGTTAAAAAGCATCAACATTAACTCCTAATCCATTAGAGATAACCTTAAAACTGTATAAATTTAACTGTATAAATCTAATGGTTAAGAATGTGTATTCTGGAGTAGAAGTGCCTAATCTCAAATTCCAGCTCAGCTAATATGGATTTGTATAATTTGAGAGAAGTTACTTCTCTCAGATTTATTTTTAAAATGTAAAACAATAACCATATTACTCCCTATCTCATAAGATTTTCATGTATATTATGTGAGATAAAACATGGAAAGGGATTGAATAGCACATGGGACAGTATGAGCAATTAATAAATGTTAACTTTTATTGACACTAATTACCTAACAAAATATGAGAGAAAGTTAGTATCTATTATCTCCAGAGTAAAACAGGTTTGTTTTCTTTTGTTTTGTTTGTAGTGTTGGAAACTGAGCCCAGAGCCTTTACACTTAGCTACATACCAAACCCTTTTTTAAAATTTTAAAGCAGGGTCTCACTAATTTGCTAAATTGTCCAGGCTGGGCTGGATCTTGCAATCTTCCTGCTTCAGCTTCCCAGTGTTGGGATTTCAGGCATATGTCACCATGTGCAGCTGGAAAACAGCTTTTTAAATAAGAAAAAGGTTGAAAGGACAAATACAACAAAAAAAAGAGGTAGCATGCATTGGTAATCTGCAATATGCCAAATTTTTTAGATATTTTGCCTGCATAATTTTATTTAACTCTCATAACTGAATGAGAAACTAGTATTACTATTTTATAAATGAGAAAACTGCAATTAGGGAAATTACACACAATTGGGAAGCTGTGGTATAAATGAGGTTGCAGGGATATGAGGTATTTGAATATATAAATATCAAGTATTGGACATTTCAGTAACAGTGGATGTCTAGCTTTTATTTTGCTCTTTAATGTATTTATAGTTTGAGATTCTCATATAAGACAAACCATGTGATATAAAAAGTTACGTGTGATTTATTTCATTTCACATTGTGGAAGAGTCCTTGAGACCATAATAAGGGCAGCTTCTGAGTTTAGAGACCAGAAAAAAGAGGGAATTACTATAAACTATGAAGTAATGGCCAAAAATTTTGTTAAAATAGGTATTTATTCTGTCTGTACATATTTATATAGCACTTGCCTCAATCAAGCCTCTATACAAGCTACAGAATATTGCTAGGCAGAGTGTATACCCTATGCGGTGCACTGGGTACCAAGAAGAAGGGAAGAGTGGAGCTGAAATCACATCCAGGATCTTCTTACCAAACCTTGAACATAAAAGCATACATTTTCCACAGAAGAGGAACTTTTTTCCTCTTTTATACAAAAGTAAAATATAAGTTAATAGAGGTCCTGAAAATATGATGATGAACAGGAACTAATCCATGTAATCCACTAAACACTCAGATGGTAGACACGGTCAGACAGAAAGCACTTTAATTCTTTAGTATCTAAAATAGTTGAGTAAATGGGATTCCCCTGGTCTAGAGGACAAAAGAGCATGGTATAATTGAGAAGTAAAAATGAAGAAAATAAGAGGTAAGCTGTACCTGAAAGGCCTTAGATGCAATAACTGAACTGTGATCTGGAAAGTTATCTAACTGTGGTCCAACATTGGTCATTCTGTGAGGGCTTGCACTTTGCTGACTCGGCACTTATGGTAGTACATGGCAGGCGTCTATGGTGGGAGTTAGGGTGATTGTGTTTCCAAGACTATAGAGCCTGAAGAGGAACCTTAGGGAGCAGAAGGAAAATAATTGCAGGGTGGTCTCTTCTGTTTTACTACAATTTACTCCTTAATCTTTATTGAGTAATAAGGAACATTGGTCTGTTCATCTTTAATTTTACAGTTCATTTGCCTAAATGAAATTATAAAAAGCATAATGTTAACTTTGACTGCAATATAACTTTTTATACTGTGGAACATTGACACATAACTCTAATGAGGAGTATTTTTCATAAAGCAAACATGAATTTCATTTTATACTTTAGGGAAAGCATTTTATCAGAAGCAGGAGCTTCAATTCTGGATTTTGAAAACTCAATGACAATGTTGCTTCAGTTGTAAAATATTATTTTATTGTTTGAGAATCTTTCAAGTCAAAGAAGAGGATATCACATATGAAGCTATTAATATTTAGGAAAAATGTATTTCTTCTGTTAGCACTGATATGTAATGTCACAATAACAAGAAATTGCTCTGTAACTTTTATTGCAATGTAGTAGTTTAATTTACTCAAAAAAGCATTTCCCAGCTGTTATGACAGCATATTCAAAATAATTCGAAGCCATAGCAGTATAGGAGAAAGCATGAAACAGAGAGATTCAGGTACAAGAGAACTCCCATTCTTTGGGTGGGGAGGGGGGACTGGAATGCGTGGTTGGTATACAATAGAAACTGTACTAGCATAAGCCGAAGGGAGATTTTATTACAACGATGCAGTCTGCTTTCTCCAGATCTTATGAGTGGAAATATAGTCAAGCCTCATGAAGTATTGAAAGCAAGGACTGCAGTATTTTCTAAAACTACTCATTCTTTGTGTTTGTCACTCCCTTATTTGTGGTTTCATGGTCTTGTGTCTGTTTTACTTTATCATTTTTCTTCCTCTACAAAATAGTTCTCACTGCTTGTCTGGATATAGGGCATAAGAATCCTTCTCCACAACTCCTAAGTTTTTATGGCCCTTAAGGAAATTAAAATCACTTTAGATCTAACAGATTTGCTACTAAATAATAATGATTGACAAACACTAATCATAGTAGAAAGAAGACAATGACCCTTCATACCTGGGTCCTTAGTAATCTACTATTAGAACCACATTCATAAATCTCTAATTATCAATTTCCACCATTTCAGAGGCAGAAAGATTTTAATTCACCTTGGTAGGGACAGAAGGGACACAGCCTTAAAATAAAGCCCCCGGCCCTTCATAAAGCCCCGGGCCATTTTTGATAGTAAGGAAAAAGTAGTCTCTTTGTGTCTATGAGCACCAAGCAGTTTTCAAGCAGTTTTGTGGTTTTTCTAGCCAGGGACACGGAGCTGACAGGTTGTGGGTTTTGCCTCTGCCTCCAAAGCAGCACCATTTATCTAGTTGCTCCTTGTGCTGGTTGCCATGCCGACACAAATTCCCCTATTAGCTCACAATACCCAAACTCCTGGCAACAAGCCTAATATCCAGTCAATCAAGTATTGACCTTCAAAGCAAGTGGAGATGGGGCCCCTACCCAATAAAACAGGACCTCAGCCCCAGATTTGTTAGTGATTCAGCTCTGGACTTCCCCACTCCTCCAGAGAGGCTTTGTACTACTTCCTCTTGAAATAATTATAATAAAGTTACTTTCTCTTTGCATTGGTCTTCTGACTCTTCTTCATCTTTCTATGTCAAAGAGAGAGAAGCCCAATGGGAGTGATCTGGGGGCCCTAGACTCCAGACCCACCGAAAGCAACATAATTGGGGGCTCATACAGGATTAAAAGACCACTAAAGACCACTGGACACGGTCACTGTACCTAGCCTAAATGAGAGTGACACTCTGTCCTCCTCTCAGGTTGCTTTCTGGAGATAGCCCCCACCATGATCTAGCATGGTAGAAATCTTCTGGCTGGGCCCCTCTTGGGCATTAGGGAACCCCAGTTGCTGAGAGGATTGAATCCAGTCTCTAACCAACAAGGGGGAAACTTGTACTTTGCCCTCATATATCTTAGTGGCAGATTTACTTAAGTGCCAGAATGCCTATGCTAAGAGGGGATCCTTCAGGCCCAATTAGATTTATTGTCCACAGGTGAGAGGTGAGTAAGGAAAGGACTCCCAACATGCCCCGGATATGTTTCTGTCCATGAGCTTTGCTTTAGGGCAACATTTCTTTCTGATTGTTAATAACTTCCTTCACACACAGACACAAATTATTCTTAGGACATGTTTTCCCATGGTTACTTGTCCCTTCTGTCTGACCACCACTAGAGAAAATTGGTTGTTTAGATTCTTCATACTCACTTGGTTTAGATAGGAAAATTTGCTCCCTTTGATTTGTCACTTATTTTGCCATACTCCAGCAATCCCAGGTGTTTTGTACACAGACACTGAATCCTGCTTGGGTCCTAGAAAGAAAAGTGTCAGGAGACCCTTTCATTTGTTTCACCTGTAGGAGGTTTTACCAACCTGCCCCCTCTTAAAATATTAGTAGAGGTCTAACCATCAAAGGTCTGATTTGAGGCCCTACTTCACACTTCCCAATTTGTCCCTACTCAGATGCCTCATGTCTCTGAGAATTGGCTCTGGCATGTCTTTTACAACCCACAAGGGAAAGAGCTTTTTGGAAATTACATGCATTTGTGGAATAGAGACATCAGCGATATTTAAGATATAAGAAAAAAGTCTTTGGGTACTGGATTTCCCTGCTCCATGGTGGTCAGAAAAATGTCAATGCTGTGCACTCTGTTGGTATGGGGTTGTACAGAGTGGCAACAGAGATGTGGGGTTGTGCATACTCCCTGTACAGTGGATGAGGGGCACATTTTCAGGAGCCAGTTTGGAGGCACTCTATTCAGGGATGCCTGAAAGATGGTAGTCTCCATGGGCTTAATAGGAGGTTCAGTGGAATTGAGCCTTTATTTCTTTTTCCCCTTCCTTCCCCACAGGTAGTGGTGGGATCCCCATCCCCATGCTTTCCTCTGAAATCTCTCTTCAAACATTGGAAAGATTTAGATTCCAAACCTGTAAGAGAAAGCCTCTCATGCTCTACTGTCCTAATGCTTGGACACAGCACTCACTGGGGAATCAGAAAAAGGGGTCTTCAGGGGGTCTCTAAATTTTAACACCATCTTTCAATTAGATCTTTTCTGTAAAAGGGAGGGGATGTGGAGTGAGGTGCCCTGTGTCCAACATTTCACCATTTGGGACCATCCTGAGTGGGTTCTCAATGTTCTTTGACCTTCTCCATCTCTTAACATCCAGGAAACCAGGATTCATATAAGACCAGGGGCTAAAGGGGACAAGAGGGACACTCCAGGTAGGTGGGGCAGGGCTCAGCTTCTCCTCACTCTGAGATAAGCTCCCCTCAGGTCCTCCTGCTAGATTACAGCCCCTTGAAAACAATTTAAAGGGGAAAATGAACAGGTACTGTTTACTTATTCAAAATTGGAAAAAATCAAATGAGACAGCCCCAGAGGGATATGTAAGAACTTTTGAAAGGATAACTTCTCTATCCAAATTAATCTGGGATGAAGTGATGTTTCTGCTTAGTAAAACTCTTAATCAGGCCCAAAGAGAAAATAAATCTTAGTATTAGAGCTAATAAAGTATATACTCTCATAGGGGACAAGGCTTGCCCTTCATCCAAACCTCAGTAGGTCTATGAAATGCCACCAGAAAAATAGGCTACGTTGTACTTCCTTTATTACAACACAGAGACTAAGGTAAAAACAAGGTTTAAGCCTGATAACTATACAAAATTCTGATGTTTGTAAAAGAGAAAAAATAAACTGTCAGTGTTCTGGCAATGACTGAGGGGCACCATGGCCAATATATGTAAGAGGGGACTATGATTTAAATGCAATCATCTGTGTATGCTTGTCCATCTGTTCACCTGTGCTAGTAACCAATTATGACACCTGCAGCTGCTTTGTTTAAGAAGAAAAAGAAAACATTTTTTGAGCTCTATAGTTTTTCATTCTTTGGCATTTTTGAGATTTCCATGGAAAACAGTCTATATAGGTTTTCAGGACAGCCAAACTTAATAAGCCAAACTTATTAAAACATTTGGATATATAACTTAAAGTGGATTGTGGATAGATAGACACTCAGGACATTGTCCCAAATGCTTATGGTCCACATAGCTTAACAGTGGGCTAATTTAAATAAAACTTAAAGATGTCTTTAAGGTCAATGACATGTTTCAACTCAGGTTATCTGTCTATCAAAATTATATCAAACATGAGTTTTATTAATACAATGTCTAGTGTCGTCTACCTGTAATAACTTGTTGTCATGGCCTTTCTGGTTAGTGAAGTACTCTTATGTAATAACTTGGGAGTTTATATCAGGCAGGAAAAGTGGGTTGATGGTTGTGATCTAAAATTATCTGGGAAAATTGTGAACTTAAGTAAGTGAGCACCCTTTGGATTTGGGAGGTACTACTGGACCAGACTTCCCTTGGTGGATAAAAAAATGTCTGAAATCCATTATTCAGCTTTTGTCCACTGGCCAGACTCAATGGATTTTTTGTTCCACCTTTTTGGTGGACACATCCCAACCACCTTGCTAAACATTATTGCAATACATTTGCATTGGCTATCATCAAAAGTTTAAGTTTTCTATGGGAAAAGCAATGAGAATTTCTGTTAAGAGATGCTCAGATACTGTGAGGTCCAGGCATTGTCACTATAGATCTTAACGGTGAACATAAGTAACCTATGAGGTGCATCTATGGACGGACATATTCTTCTTAGATGACATTCTATTGAAGAATGACAAATTTGGGTAAAAGTTTCTTTATGTCATTTAATATCTTGTAAATGGATAGAAATGACTATGACTGAGTAGAAGGTTGTTCTCTACTAAGTTGAATGCATTTCATAGATAATAACAAAACCTAATGGCTCTAATATAATAATGTTACCATGATTGTTATGTTACTCTTGATTTCAAATTTTCTCTGTAAAACTTTGTAATTGTTATCTGTTAATATTCTGCAGAGATTCAACTTCTAAGACAACTATGATAGGTAAGAAAATAACAATTCCCTGGTCACATCTATTTCAAAGTATTTTATATCTAGATAAGATCATAAAAATTAAACCTACTGCTTCCATTATAATATTGGTGTAATTGATCTTTCTGGGTGTTCAAAAACTGAGGTTTAGAGACCAGAGTTAAAAAGATAACTAGGCTAAGAGGACAGCCACTATTTTAGTCCAGGGCCTCCAAGGTCAATGAGGACTCAGGACATAAAGGAACCTTTCCTACAGGATCCTACCACTTTAGTGAGTCATCCAAGCGCCTGAGCAGGGAGATTCTTGGACCCTAGAGGACATGAATCAACCAATGTGTGGGGTGCTCTAAACATGAGAGAGGAAATATCTCCCATGCTTCCAAAAGAAGCCACATGGTCAAATAAGACTATGACCTATCTCGGTAGCTGACACTGACAGAGGAGCTAAGAGGCCCTGCGTGTGGTGCCACGAGTAACCTCTGGAGAGTTTTAAATGACCTTTCTATTTGGCAAGAGGTTAATTGTGATTAACACAGTTTTCACTTTAATTTGATCTTGAATACCTGACAGAAAAGTATAAGGAAAGACATAAAAGTAATAGGAATATATTCTAGACATAAAAGGGGGCTTCAATCATTAATCCCTGTTGGCAGTTTCCAGTCACCCCTATAGACAGGTCCAGAAGCCAGCCAATTGCAACTGTCCTTTCCATTCTAGTACTCATGCTTTGGTCATACATACTTTAATTCTTTGGTAAAGTTGCTCTTGCCTAGAGGCTACCAAACTCGGAGTGATTATCTCCTTCCCTCTACCATAGCCCCTTGGATTGATGTCACAATGGACACCATCTACTGCCCCAGCTGCCACCCACTTCCAGCCAGAAATAGCCAGAGTGGTCCTCACCCTTGATTCCCAACAGCAGTTGGATGGTCATTTCCAAAGGAAGCAATATAGAAATGAAAGAGATGCTTAGGTAGGGTTAAAGACACAGGCCTTTTTTGAGGGTAGGGAAGGAGTAGCCTCTGTGTGGCTATGAGTGCCAAGCAGCTTTCAAACAGTTTTGTCGGTTTTCTAGCCGGGAATACATATAGCTGACAGGTTGTAGTTTTTGCCTCTGCCTCCAAGGCAACACTGTTTATCCTAGTTGCTCCTTGTGCTGGTTGCCATGCCTACCCAAATTTCCCTATTAGCTCACAACACTCAAACTCCTGGCAACAAACCTAATGTCCACTCAATCGAGTTTTGACTCTCAGAGCAGGTGGGGATGGGGCTCCTACCCCATAAAACGGTGCTGCAGCCCCAGATTTGGCAGTGACCCAGCTCTAAGCTCCTCCACTCCTCCAGAGTGGCTTTTGTATCATTCCCTCTTGCAGTACCTACAATAAAGGTTTTTTTTTGTCTTTGCACTGATCTTCTGACTCCTTTCTGTGTCGCAGAGAGAGAGACAAGCCCAATGAGGAGGGTCTAGGGACCATAGACTCCAGACCTACCATACACAAAACCTTAAAATAAATAACAATATAATTAATAGGTATCGAGTTATTTCAGTGACTTAACTAATTCTATTAGAAATAGATAAAAATATAAGGGTTTTGATAGTGAAATAAAGATAATGCACTACCAGAAGAGAAGAAACAGTATTGCCTTATAATTATATTAGCCTAATGCTTCTGAAACTGAACATAACCTGAAGAAATTGTTGTGACCAAATATTGCTAATTCCCACTCCTAGAGTGTGTCATTGAATAGGTAAGAGGTGGAGCATAAGAATTTGTGTTTTCAATAGTTCACAGGAAATGTATTTCCAGCGGTTCATGGGAACTGCACATCAAGCACCACTTTTTAGTCTATTTATCCTTATTAGGCTTGGCTCAATCAAAATTGACTTTTAGATTTCTCTCATACTTAAATTGATCATACTTAAATTGCTCTGCCAGAATCAGGGAGGCTGATATTAACAGGAAGATAGAAAGAGAAGGGAAAATGAAAGCACACACGCAGAGCTTGGCTATATATATATATATATATATATATATATATATATATATATATATATATATATACAGAGAGAGAGAGAGAGAGAGAGAGAGAGAGAGAGAGAGAGAGAGAGAGACAGACTTTTAATCGATAAGATAGCTCCCAACATTAGGCTATCTTATAGTACCTTTGAGATCCTAGTATTACTAGGTATTTCTGTTACTACAACAAAAAAGGAAAAGCTAACAAACAAAATCTGGCTTGACAAGTTATGAAGGTATAGAATAGATTTCCATATACCAAACAGCAATGTACCACATTGAGGTATTAAGGTGGAAAGAAGAACATATATTCAGGAGATGAAAAAGTTAAAATGCATACAGTCTCATAAGCAAAATGCATGGATCTTTATAGCAGAACTAGTTAATCTTATCATATGTAAATTTAAAATAAATCACGTAGGAGGTCAGAGGAGCCCAGGATGGAATCCAGACTGACAAAATGATCTAACTGTATTTCAAATGCATTCCTCAACCTCTCTGAAGAAGTAGGTGTGGAAAGATGCTGACATGTCCTTTAGAAAATGAGTGGAGACTGTTTTACTAAAGGTAAAAGTAATTGAACAGAACCAGAGCACACTAGTTGATAAAATTATTTCCCCTGGGGATATAATTTAACAATTCTGAAGCTGTCGTAAGTGTACACTGAAGTTGAAGAATTAAATATTTAATAACAAATAATAGACGTAGATTTCTTGATACTGGAGTGGGAGGTTACAAAATAGCAGTGAAAGAAGATTAAAATGATCCACACGGTAATTATTTAGAGTTGGAAACATTATTTTGAACTCATGTTTAGTTTAATATAGATATAGGTAAATATTTGTAGATATGTTTATACATACATTGGAATATACATAAATATGCATAAATTTCTTTGTTCTATAAGCTAGAAATAATAACCTCCTAGCAGCAGTGTGGATACTCAGCACTCAGATCTTGACTTATAACATCCTTTTTAATAAAAGGAACCACAGCTGCTTAGACATATGGCGATTCTAGAAATGGTATATGTATACAAGATGAGTATGTAGCATCCTGTAGTGCTACAAATTAAGGAAATAATTAAAAATTAGATCGAATTCCAGATCCAACTGAAAATTAACCAAACAGCCAAAGCTGGAAAAATGTGAGTAACAAAATAAAGAAGCATTAAATTATAGCTCCAAACATGTGATAACAATGAGTCCATACCAATATAAATAAATTGCTGAATAAAAATAAATAGAGAGAAAAATAAATTTCCCATAGAAAAGAATCCCAAATAATTTATGTAGATGTTCTGTCCTCAAAGTGATGTAGCATATTTCATAATCAGTACAAGTGAGCTAAACAGAATATAAGACAGAAGAAAAAATAGCAAATTTACAATGGAGAAAACTACTTCAATAAGGTGATCATGGTTAACATCATCAGTAATAACTCAAGTGAGTAGCATGCATCATTATATGATGTGATGAGAATGACTCTTTATTTCTGTGGTCTTTCTCCACCAAACCTCAGTCTAATCATTAGAAAAAAATCAGAAAGAAAATCCAATTGAGGGACATTTTACAAATCAGCATTCCTCATAACTCTCAAGATCATCATAAACAAGTAGTTTCAGAAACTGTCACAACCTAGAAGAAGAACCTCAGGATTATTGTAATTTGGATGTAATTTTTCCTGTAGAGGAAATTTGATTTCCACCATGGTAATGCTGAGTTGTTGGAACTTTTAAAATGTGGCACCCACTACAAGATAATTGGATCATGGGGACTTGATCTTCATGAATACATTAATACTGTCTCTCATCATTAGATGAAGTCTGATGATAGTGAATTAGTTCCAAAGAGAGTAGATGGGTATAATAAGATAAATCTCAGTCTTTTACTACTTTCTGGGTTCCTGTCTGACCATGAGAAAGCTCTCTTCTTTTGCACATGGTTCCACCATTGTGATACCATCTACCATGATGCATTCTCAAATGCCAAGCAGATGCCAGCACCATGCTCCTGAATCTCCAGTACTATAAGCTAAATATACTTTTCTTCATAAAGTACCCAGCTTCAGATATTTTGTTAGAGCAATGAAAAACGGTCTAAGACAGGAGATATGACAAAAGTAATGTAGCAATCTGGATGGGAACCTAAAATAGAAAAGGGAAATTAGATACATTCTAAGGAATTTGAGAATATATGGACTTGTTTAGTAATAGTGTACTAACATTGGATAATTAACTATGACAAATGTACCATCCTAATGCAAGATGTTAAGTATAAAAATAGAATTGGAGTGTAAGTATTGGCATCCTGTAATTTTGCAAAATTTCTGTAAGTTTAAAGCTCTCTTTTGAACAATACTATATCTCAATGATATAATTTATAGTCAGGATTACCACTACCAAAACATATAATAAACTAAAGAATAAAATATTTTCCTTTGAATTTAATTTTTTTATATTTTGTATCAAGGTGCTATTTGTTCACTTTGTTCCCCTAGAGAAAAGCCCAGGTATAGTTCTTAACACTTTGTAATACTTGTCTTGCCTCAGAAATCAAGATACCACACATAGCATTCGTGTGGATGATAGCTCCAATAGTTTGGGGAAATCAGATGATGTTTTCAGGACAATAATTTCATTAGCTTTACTAAAGTTTTCATCTACCTTTAGAGGTCAACCTCTAAATAATAGAATAAGAATTGCTCTGTTGTTCAGCTACCCACCATCATGGGCATCAAATACAAGTAAAACTCAAAAAAGTCTGTAAAAACATTAAAATAGAGATAATAAAAGAGTGAAGTTGGAGAAGGATCGATTATGCATGTACAATTTGAATTGTGACCTAAATGGGAGCTGGGTGTGTGTTCACTGAGAGAGAAGAAATTAGGGCAAAGAAACTAAAAGTACAAAGATAAATGTAAAATGGAAGGGTCTTGGTAATGAAAGGATGGCAATCTTGCCCATAGTGGTGTGAGAAATGATGCTAAATGCGATTGAAGAAGGAGACAATAAGGTCAAATGGTAACTTGTAGGCAGAATTTTTACTTGTCCTTATGGTAGCTGTAGTCACTGGAGGGATTTAATTATTGAAGGGATATGACATAGTGAACTTTTTTCTGCTAAATTTTTCCTTATAGTAACACATGCAAGAATATATCGAAGTGAATACATTTTATATTACAGATAAAAGAGATAAATTTTGGATGAGTAGCCAAGTGTTTGTGTTAGTTGTCCTCTAATATAAATATCACAATTCTGGAATCTGTCTCCTGACTTTTGGCTTACTAAACCAAAGTCATTTTAATTAAAAGCAGTAAAATTTATAGGTCACAGTTTGTCTACTGGCCCAGATCCTTGTCCTTGTTCCTAGACTTCCTTTTTGCATGCTCAAAAGATTAAACAGTAGAGAGAAGTGCAATATAACATCCTCTTAATGATCTTTTTCTGCTAAGATGTTTTATCTTCAGTTTATAACTGCATTGCTCAATGGCAGAGATTTAGAGGGCTGAACACTTTCACCATGGAGATTTTGTTTGCTGTCAATACTTTGATATATTTTTATGGCCTTTTGTTTTACATTGTTTCTTTTCTTCATACATTCTTATTGAAATATAATTCACTTTGCAAAACAATTAATGTGTACAGTTCAGTGGTTTTAATAACATGCATAAAATGTGCAGCTATTAACATTTTCCAGAATATTTTCATCACCTCCCAAAAAACCCTGTACTCACTAGCAGTCAGTCCTCACCCTCTAATTAGCCTAATCTCTAGTAGCCAATATCTACTTTCTATCCCTATGTAATTGCCTATTCTGGACATTTTGTATAAGTGAATCATACATTACGCCACCACTTGTTTCTGGTTTCTTTTACTTCACATAGTATTATTAAAATACATGTATGTTCTAACACATAACAGTGCTTCATTCCTTTTTATGTCTGAATATTCTTCTATCTATTGATAGTACCACATTGATGGGCATTTGAGTTATTTCTACCTTATGGCTATTTTGAATAATGCTGTTATATACATTTATGTACAAATATATATGGGCTTATATTTTAAATTCTTTTGGGTATATCCTAGGAGTAGAATTGCTAGGTTAGGCAATAAATCTATATTTAACTTTTTGAAGAACTTCCAAAATTATTTTTCTAATGATGTTTTACATTCCCATCATCAATTATAAGGGTTCCATTTTCTTTACATCATTTCCATCAATTATTATTATCTGTGTGTTTATTACAGTTATCATAGTGGATATGAAATGGTATCTCATTCTGGGTTTGATATGTACTTTTCTAATGAGTAATGGTATTAGGCATATTGATACCTAATAGGCATATTGATTGTATGCCTATCAACATATTTTTTGTTATTGCTTTGTGTGTTTATTCAGATTGGATAAAGAGGTACAAAATACTTTTATACTTGTTTTTATATTTTCTACGTTGTTACCTTTCAGAGCACGTTTTTATTTCTTCAAACAGACCTGAGGTATTATCTACTATCCTTCTGATTCAGCTTGAAGGAGTCTCTTTAGTATTGCTTGTAATACAAATATGTCCATGACAAATTCTTTTAATTTTTGTTAGCCTATTTTGTATCACAACTCTTATCTCCAACTCCCCAGATAGACACAATGGTCTGAACTTCACTGCAATTCCTTTGGACACATGTTCCGAATGGAAATGCTGTTCATACTGGCAATCACTTCTTGCAGCCTTATTATTTAGCTTATGTCTTTTCCCAAAAATACAAAATGGAAAGAATTATCTTTCAAAATGAATATTTGAACCACTGGATTGAAATTGCTCTTACAGGAAGTAGAATGAATGGTATATTTAAAATATTATTGAAGTCAAAGCAATTCAAATATTTATCATATTTCACATAAAAAAGGTATATCTTCTTTTTTTCTTAATAGAAATGAAAAATCCCGTAAGACCTTCCGAAACTCTTCCCTACATTGAGATGAACAATGACTGGCCCAACTGTCCATTGATGGAAATATTACAAGTGTTTTCAAGTTTCTGTTTTATGATATGCATAATTATCCTCTATAACCTGGAAACTAAATTCTTGCCTGAAAGTGATTTGTTGTCTTCACAAGCTTAATGTAAGATATAAAGTTCTAAGTTTCCAGAAGCCGTAACCTGAGGATAATTAAGAATATATAATTGTACTGAATGTGTAAGAATATGTAGTAATAGCTGTGTGAAAGTCTGGCATCAGAGTTCATCAAAATCAAGCTAGTAACGGCTGGAATATACCATGAGAGCTTCGTAGGTACATCAGTCAAGCACTGGAAAATAAAGACACTTCAAAATTCTCTAAATTTATAATAGACTATCACTTTCTAACCTCTCAGAAGATGAAAGCAACCCTTCACTCACATATTTAATGATTGTCTTTATTATCAGGATCTTCAACAGAAGATACATAGGTCTTGCTTTATATTTGTTTGGTTCACAGTTTAGGGAAGAAGTGATCCCTAGGTAAGTAAAGATTCAGAATCATGCTTACAAAGTCTAAGGTCTCAGGTTTACAATCAAGTCAGAGATAACAGACATTCAAACAGATTACTATTAGTATCAATAAGTAGCAGAAAGCTGACTGTATCCCTTACTTTCAAGGCCTTGACTGAACTATTGTTTATACAATACTATTACAGCATCAGCTGACAGTGAACTCATGAGGAAATAAAATGGAGAGTAAAACAAAGCGAAGGAAATGTATGTTCCAGAGACAAATTCTCTATTACATTTTTTCCCACCTGGTTCCACTGCCAAAGTATGTATTTTTATATTCAAGTAGTATACTTGGCATATCGTATATAGTCAGCAAGTTGAGAAAGATGAACTAGTCACTGAAATGTCTGTGTTCTAATTATGGTTTGTGTATTAGCTATGAAACACTTTGCTCTCCTAGTCATAGTTTTCAACATCTATTGAATGAAGATAATCATAAATGTATTCATATCTGCTAATTAAAATAATCATAAGGTTATATTATGAATTCAATGGAAAATGCACATAGCCTCATTCTTGGTACCTGATAAGCTCATTTTGTCCTTTTGTGGAATGAAAAGTTAGAATAGTTAGAGGAAAAGATGGTAGAGAAAGAAGGAATAGGTGGAAAAGAAGGGAATGAAGGAGGAAGAGAAGTAAGAAGTGCTTAACATGGGTTCTGGGAACAACGCTTTTATTATCTGAAGTTAGTTGATATATTTGAGCCTCAGTTTTGTAATTTGTAAAATCTGGAATCTGATGATAACAATCACTATGCATATTCAGAAGGCTATTGTAAGAAGTAAATGAGATAGTGGATACAAAATATTTTAATACTTGCTAAATTCGAAAAATGAGTACAACCACAAAATATACTCTGTAAAGCCTATTAGGCATGTATGTAGTTAAAAAATAAGTGCTGATTGAAATAAAGCCTATGAGGTTTTTCTGTAACATTTATATGAACCTAGACTGGGCTTAGAGAAGAGGCCAGGTGTGATCTAACCACTCACCAGAAGGTTTTTCTATAAGTTAAAAAAGTACTGCATTTGAAATGGAGTTGTATATGAAGCATGCTGCAAAGTAGATTTGGTCACCTTTGTGTTAAATGAATACTCTTATCCTTTTACATGAGTGACCTCTTTCAACCTATATGAATTATTTAGGGTATGTT
Organism: Heterocephalus glaber; assembly: GCF_053883595.1. Classification (NCBI taxonomy): domain Eukaryota; kingdom Metazoa; phylum Chordata; class Mammalia; order Rodentia; family Bathyergidae; genus Heterocephalus; species Heterocephalus glaber. The sequence goes on along the minus strand of NW_028258441.1, from coordinate 3,090,902 downwards.
TTAGTTTCAATGAATGTATGAAACTAAATCAATTGCTGTGGATATCAATTCACTTAAACATCTAACATCAGAATTTTGTTTCTTTTAATGAATTACCATACTTTTAGTAACCAGAGGTATAACCCATGAATTTATTGAAGCAATTTTAAAGTGCAGTGTTTGAAGGACACAGTTTTTAATTCATTAATTTTATTGGTACATTTTAGGTGTACAACATATTGACATTCATTATTGGGAATTTGTACCTTTACATAATATATCTTGGTTCTTATTTTTCCCCTTCCCCTGTCCTCCCTTCAATACCTCCACCACTTCTTATTTACAAAGAGCTTGTTTTAAAGGAAACATTTTTGAGAAGTTGTCTAGACTCTTCTATCCTTAAGATAAAAGAGAAGGAAAGGAAAGAGGGGAGTGGAATTAATATGAGAGATTAAAAAAGTGGAAACAAAGTCTTTGTAAATAAGGAGAGGTGAAGAGGTTGAAGGGAGGGCAGGGCAATGGGGAAAAATAAGAACCAAGAGAGATTATGTAAAGGTACAAATTTCCAATGATGAATGTCATTATATTGCATACCTAAAATGTACCAATAAAACTAATTTTAAAAAATATAAAAGAGAGTGGTGGTATGCAATTCACCCCCCCACACACACACACATACACACTGCTTGACCATGTCCCTAAATACTGTTTTTAAGTGTAAAAGCAAGCTCTTCTTTACATGCTCATATCACTTAAATTATAGGGTCTTGTCTTTAGACTGACCTGCCTTAATACCTAGAATTTCACAATCATGATATTTAGATAGAAGAATTTAGAACTTAGAATTCTATCCATGCTCTCTTTGTCAGACCTTGACTCTGGGAGACAGAAAAAGAAGAGAGTCAGGAGTGGGTAGATAGATGAAAGAGATACTTTTAGGAAGTTAACTAGGAAGGGAGAAGAAGCTTATATAAAATCATCGTTTCTGGAAACATATTTCTATTATTTTTTCTAATGAAAAAATAACTAGCATTGGTTGATTTATGAAAAGAAGACACTTTCATGTATGGTAATTCCATATTACAGAATAAATATTTTATGTTTGTAAATATTTAAAAGTTAGTTCGTGCTGTAGTTATAAGTTTTTATGAGTAAATATATGTCAGAAAGGAAACTCTTTAGTCTTCAGTAAGGCAGAAATCAATGATTTGTAGCATAGAGAGAAACTTAGGGGTGGCATAGAATTGTAGAATGTCATTCTGCCTCTGTGGAACTTAGTTTTCTCATAATCGGTTGCCAGATGAAATAATAAATCACTAGTTAAATTTGAATTTCTGATAAATAACAACTGATTTGGGAGTATTTTCTAAATTTTGTACAGAATGTTTCCATGCAAAAGAAATTATTTGTTGTATATCTAAAATGAAATTTAACTCTGAGTTATACATTTTCATTTGCTAAATCTTGCAACCCAATGGTAAAATAAGTTTACAAGGGGTTAATGCACTTAATTTCTAAAGGCCATTCCAGCAGAAGACATCTATATTTCTATTGTAGGACTAGGTTGTCAAGTAATATACGATATGATTGATGTAAGTATATGCTTGAAGGTAGTTGTTCTCAAACTTTATTCTCTTTAAAAATCACCTGAAGATCTTGTTTTCAAAGCTAGAGTTCATACTGTATAGCCCAGTGATGTTGAACCTTTTATAGCTTTTGATGATAACAACCAGCCTGCACTGGCCTGCATGTCATAGGTTCACCACCACTGCTATAGACTATGAAATTTCGGTTCACTTTTGAAGTGAGTCGGGGAATATGCACCTTTAACAGCTAGGTATGCGTGGACCACACTTTAAAAAATGTTGATTTTCTTCTACAAATGCAAGATACTTTGAATACCTGCCTCATCCAGTATTCATTTATGAACGTACTGAAAATTGAACAGTACTATTCTAAGTACATAAAAGGCCTACTCTGAACTACTCTGGTAACTCTTTTGTGACTAACATATATTTAATTCCAAATTGATTATGAAATTGTTTTTTATTAATTATTGTGAAAATGGGAAAATTCAACTTAATTATAGTCCTATATGAATAAGAGCATCTGAAAATAGAAATGTCATTTCCTTCTGAAAAAGTGAAATAATTTGCTGAATAGTAGGCATGGAAACAATAGAGCTTACTTTGGTTTAGGGGAGAAAAAGTGTGGGGCCGTCTTCTGACAGAAGAAAGCTAGTTATTTTATACCAAACCTTTCTGTGGTTTGGTCAAAACTCTAAAAGGGCAAATTTCTTCATCAAATTATTCCCTGATAAAGATTCAATACTCTGCCATGGTTCTTTTTTTTAACAATTGATATTTCAACACTTCCCCTTGTAATGGCAATCTAAAAAGAAGAGAGCATCTAAAGTTAGCATTTAACTAATGCCTTCACCAGAAATTGTTCCTATTAGTACAGCTAGTTTAGCTTTAGTTGTTTATCAGACTAAGAATCAGACTGACTGCTTTTAGGGGGCCACGAACTAGCTTTTGTTTGATCTGAAAATGATGGTTTATACTCTGCAAATGCAAATATAAAATAAACACCTCCCAAAATTCAGAGCCTTGTTTGTACAATAGAGGCAACAATATGTTTTTGAAAGAAAGTATCCCACTTTACCAAATATCTCTCAGTCTTCATTCTTAGTTAACAATATGAAATTTATATTTCAATTTTGTCAAAAATAGCTTAGATGAATCCATTACAAAGTGGTGTGGCAGCATTTCTTGAGTAGCTTTCATTAACTACCACATGAGAATAAAAACAGTGAATTTAATGTAGTAGTTGGAACTCTAACTCTGGAGCCAGAATTGTTGGGTTTAAATGTATAATCTGCAGCCTACTAGCTGTATGATCCGGGAAATGCACGTAGTTCTCTTTGGCTCAACTTCTACTCTTTTAAAGTAGGTCAGATCACTTCTCATTGCTTGTTCTAGAGATTTAATGTTATGTGAGTAATATTCTCAGAATAGTGTCTGATAATTATATAGTTGTGGGAGGTTGAGGGAGCTGCTCCTATTATTATACTTCTGCTATGTGGGCTTTACACACATTCTTCCGGCTTCTGACCACCTTTACCTACAATTTTGTGAAGAATTCATTCTAGCATTTGAAACCCATCTCTGCAATAACATGTTGAATTTTCAAGTAGAAAGTATGTGAGATGAAACTACAAAGAAGTCATATTGCTTTCACCAATTGATTATGTAATTAGTTTCCTGGCGTTATTAGTATTTCATATGTACTTTAAAGATAACTCTGAAACACATGGTTTTACCATGCTGAGGGTGGCAGAGCTTTGGAAGATAGGACCATTTTCTTCCCAGTAACACTTTTAAGCCTGCAATTCATTTTCCAGAGCCTTCACCCTTACAAAAATTTATTTGTCCCTGTGCATTCATCTTCTGTTTGCTTATCTGTTCATTTATCAGACCCTTTGACTCACCTAAGAAAGTCCTAAAAACTCTGACTCAAATGAGAGAAACAATGTAGTATTTAAGCTTGTTTGTCTGAGTTTGTTTCACTTAACATTATGTTTTCCAGCTATATTCATTTTCCTACAAATGTCTGGAATTTATCCCTCTTTGTAGCCAAGTAGTATTCCACTATACAAAGATATCACAAACTGCCAATTACTATGCTAGATTTTAATTGTAGGAAAAATATTGTATTTTTGTTTAATCTAAATTCCATCATGAATCTTAGGAAAAGCACAGTATAGAAAGCTATTATAGAGGGCAATTCTATGATAAACAATTCCTACTTTTGTCTCAAGTCTATAAGTCTATAATTGTCTATCAACTCAGTGCAAGAAATACTATCAAGTTAACAACTGGTCAATAATTTCAAATAATGTAAGCACATGCTAATGCAAAAGCATATAGGATGGACAAAGGTCAATTTAGTACACACTTGATAGCATTTAATAAGAAAGCAACTGGAACCTACAGGCTAATTAGTTATATGTTTTACATGACATTTAGTAGAGAGGCTCTATGTTGTAGAGGGGAAAAATAAGCTAATAAATGTCACAAAGAATCAAGAGATTCATCTCTTCTAATAGTGAATCTATGAAATTTTGTGGAAAATGACCTTCAATAAAAAGGGGAAGCATCTGGAACATTCCCAACTTGATATGCCAAAATATCCTACAGTGTCTTCAGCTTAAATGGCAGGTATAGTACGAAGGGAGAGATTTCATTGACTATTAATGCATAAGTCAGAGTTGAATAGATTTATTTATTCACCTAACATTTATATGTGGGTTACCTATGCTGCCAACTTTACTTCTTTAAAAAAGTTCTTGCTTTTTGTATAATCTAAACAGTTTAAAACATCTTCTATAACTTTGCTGGAGCATTGCATTCCTTTTTTTAGAAAGCGAGAATTGCTGTTCTGAAATGGAAACAAATTTTACATCAAAGAGCTTCAATTCAATGCAGAGGGGAGAAAAGCCAAATATATAAAGAATTTTAGCAGCTGGCTCTAGACAGCAAAATCTGTCTCTAAACATGCAAAATGAAGAGATATGAAATGGTCTTTAAATAATTCCAGAAGTTTCACACCTTTGTTATAATAATCTGATTAGTCAGACTAAAGTGTATCTTAGCCTGCATGACATGAAGAGAAAACCCAAATTTCCCCTTAACACTGCAAATAGAAAAGTAGACTTATCAATCATACTACAAAATCAAATGTTTAGAAAAAATTGGATAATTTACTGCATTCTTTTCCTTCTTCATCCAGATGCTTAGCAACATGGAGGCAAAATTTAGGCCAGTGAGACTATGAAACTCTTTCCAAAGAGCAGAGAAAATTGTTTCCAAAATATTTCATGATGGAAAGAGAAGGAATTTGGTTGTTCCAATATAAAGTAATTATAGTGAGAAGATTCTAATAGACATAAAGCTGCCTATATATCCAGAGCCTCAACAAACTGTTGGAGTGATGCAGTTAAGATCCTCTTGCTCTGATCTGTAATCACTGTTGGCACTTGGGCAGAAAACATTAGTTCAGTAAGAAGACAACATTTTTGCAAAAATACGACTAGAAAAGTGAAAGAAGTATTTAAAATATATCTTGTAAAAATCACTGAAGCAAAATAGAATAAAGCTGTTGCAGTTTATCAGCAAATACTGAAATGATAATTGGAAGGAAGGAAGGAAGGGAGGAAGGAAAGAAGGAAGGAAGGAAAGAGGAAATGATAGAGTCCTATGGTTTGTCTCTAGAATGTCCCCCCAAAGCCTCATAAGGTCATAGGTTGGGCTTTTTCGGAGGTGGCTGAATCTAGGGTGTGTGATGCTGGGATTAAGTGTGTGTGATTACTAAATCAGTCCACTAATTGGTTTGGCACCACCCCCATCCCAGTAGCCTAGATAGAGTATAAAAGAGGCATAAAGAAGCTATTAAAGCCCCTTGCTTACTTGCTTTGGTATCTTCTGCCCACTATGAACTGTTTCTCCTCTTCAATGCCTGTCTGCCATGCCATGCTGCCTTGGAGCCAGCTGATTCTGGACTGAAACCTCTTCTGTGAGCTAAGTAAACCTTTCCTCCCTTAACTTTGGGCATTGGGTATTTTGTCTCAGCAAGTAATGAAGACAGAGAGGGAGAGGAAGAGGGAGAGGGAGAGGGAGAAAACGGATACCAGACTCCATATGCTAGACTCCATGGTAGTGTTTATTCAGTAGGCAATGTGTTTTAGGTAAACAGTGACAACCCCATAAATGAACACAGAGCCAGCCTGAATTTAGGGTTCTGGGAACCATCTCCTGAGTAACTCCAAAGGAGTGTCTGAGTCCAGTTTATTGAGCTGGGTCTTTCATGGATAGGGTTAGAGGGTTAGTAGGTACAGGCTTAGGTAGGGTGAAGAGAAGGAATGTGTGAGATTGGGTTAGAAAGAATACCTGAGTATGTTCCCCTGGTAAAAGAACATCATAATGTTCTATTGTGGGGGCACTGTTACCTAGCAGGTGTGGAAGGTGTGCAATGTCTTACCAGAGTAGGCATTGTTCCACAGGCTCGGGTGGTTGAGAACAGAAACTCAGGTGGCTGAGGAGGAAGTACATGGAGGTCAAACATATCAAAGTGATTCTCAAACTATTCAATATCAACATTCTCCATGAATAGCTCTATTGACTATCTCTACTGCTGTTATGTCTGTTGAGCACAGAAAATAGAGAAAGTAAGAAGGCCGTGAGTGAGTGAGGTAGAGAAAGGAGACAGTTGGAAAAAGGGAGATGAGAGGAGGGAGAGAGAGAGGCACAGAAAAAGGAGAGGAGAGATAGAGATTGAGGTGGATAGGGGAAGTCAGGTTGATTTAATTACAACAGGAGGTCTTCCTTTTCAGTAACACAGAGAAAACCAGTTTTAACATTTTCATGTGGTTAAGGCTTCCATTAAGCCTTCTTATGACTGGGTCTAAATGATATATGTCTGGCTTCCAGGCTCACCGCCACAGGAATCGTATGGGGAAGGGAAGCCTGAAAGAGTTTCAGCTTTCTCCAAATATACATCGGTAAACAAGCTGTTACCAGCAAGTTAATAGTCTCAAGGATTGTAGCCCACCAAATCAATCATTGTTTTATGCCAATATTGTAATCCATCAAACACTTGTTTAATCTAAGTTTACTATTTATTTACTTTTTTGGTTGGTAAATCAATGATTGCCACAAAATTACTGAGATGCTAAGCATGGTTAAAATCCCCATAGCTAAGCTGGAATGAAATATAGAATGTAAACCTTCATTTTTCATAGAAAAATAGTGAGAGGTCAGTGGTAAGGAGAAAACGGAACCCTTTTCCAGTGATGTAGCAACTAATGTGGTTGCAAAATGACATTTGATGATAGAGAAGAGAAGAAATAAAGAAAATATGACTATCAGTATGAGATCTAAGTAAGCGTTCAAATTAATATTGTAAAATGGAAAACAGCAGAGCATATTGACAAGCCACATCTATAACAGAGTTCCAACAATATTTTATGTGCAAATATTTGGGTGCATAATATCTCTATCAAGCCAGCTCTTCAAATTTCATAACCAAGATTTTTCTAGTGTGTGAGTATAATTTTCTATTTCCTTTGTGACAAGATATATTTGACAGAAGGACTAACTCCATAATTTTGGAAGGGCATTTTATTCAGTATTTATTTGTTTATCAATAATGTACAGATACACAAGTAATAGTTACTTGCCTCCCATTACTTTCTTTCTGGCTCCATAGGTTAGTGGAAAGGAAACAATTTGGCTTTTTATAAAGTCATTTGGGGGAAAAGACTTAAATAGAACAATTATGTCTCTTCAAAAAACACTTAATCTATGAGCCTAACCCAGACACCCAAAAGCAATATTAAGATAGATTATTGTTATGCCAAGCACACAAGTTTGTTGAATTTATTTCAATTGATAAGTCCTTCCCAAAGTCTATTTCACTTAGAAGTCTCAAAGGTAATGCTTCCTTGATATCATATGACCATGGAAACTCACATTCTTTTTATCTCTAGAAATCCTTTACAAACATACATCTTATAAATCTGTGTCTACAGAAAAATAAAAGAAAAAATGAAGTGCCACTGAGACCAAACAAAGATGCTTTCATGTCTATCTATTCGATTGTACTTGGTCAAACAAACAAGTTGTACTAAATGATAAATACCAGCAAGTTAATCCTCAAGCCCCTCATGCTGAATCTTGAAGATTTTAAGCAGTAAATTGATGAGATACAGGATGATTGATTTGCTTGTACACAAATGATCAACCCTCAGAAATAATAATTTATCACTAAAACACATGCAGGTGTTACACACTGAAGACATTTTTAAAAAGAAGCAAGAAGAAATGACTATCATAGATCTTTCACAGGAAAACATATTTTATATTTTGGATTGAGAAATTCAGTTGATTTAAATTCAAGGCAGTGGACTCTCTTAAATATATCTGTATTATTCCTAGAAATTAAAAGACTAAAGGCTGTCCACTAGGGAAAAGCCAATATTGCTGTCTTCAAAATCATAGAGAAAAATCTTATTTCCATTTGAGAATGTGGAATAGCCTTGAAATTGGTATGTTCTTTCATTAAGCATGAATACTTCACAAACTCCTTTGATTTCATAGATTGTAAATTCCTGCAACACTGAAAGAAGCCATTTATGAAAATAGGCTATTGATTGTGCTGACCTATTTAGTGACTACTAGAGGCAGCCTAATGAGTAGGTGCTGCCTTGGCAGTGTGTTTAAGCAGCACCATACAGAGCTTCAGTCAAAAACTTAGTTCCTTTGGGTCTGAGCTTTCTGATCAGCCTGAGTTCCTTATTAAAAGAGAAATATTCTTGTACACAGATATATCCTGAGTTATTCTTATTTATTAGTTCATAAACTCTTTTAACTAATATATTGAATTTCTACTATGAACAATGTGCAATCAGAGGATTAAAATGAATATGATCTGATCTCTATATTCAAGACCCTTTATCAACCTAAAAGATGATATATGAATATATATATGTGAATATATATATATATGAATATATATGTGAATATATATATATATATATATATATATATGAATGAAAAAGAATTATCTGGCAAGAAGTAGGATGAAGGAAAACCAAGAGATGCAAGAACAGGTATAGAAGGATCCATCTCCAAAAGGAGTAAGAGAAAAGTGAAATGGAAGGGATCCTAAGAACCTTAATTTTGCATATAATTCTTTCATTTTGCTTTCCTTCAGTTGGTCAGGATGATCTGAGAAGATAAAATAGCAGCTGATCATTAAGTATAACCAGCTACTCCTAAGCCAGGATATTGAAGTAAGGGAAGGAAAGGGGCTAACCATTCAGTTCAGCTGAAAAAAGTATCAACCTAAAAGATTAAACTACAAACATAAAATGAGAAATTAGGGTCCAGAACTCTTATCCAAATCTGTGTTTATTCCATAAAACTCTAAAAAATTGGAAAAGAAAACAGAAAGTAAATTGATATAGCAAAAGTTATGTAACATGTAAGAATTTTAAATGAAGCCTAGGTGCAAATGATGAATTTAGAATTAAGTTTGGAATAGAAAATACATTGGAAATATACTGTTTTCATTTCTCTTTTGACTAGGCATTCAATATTGTGTTTGTTCCTTTCATAAATCTAATATCCACAGAAGTTTGTTATAGGACATGATACACACAAAAGGAGTAGACAGAGATTTATAAGATGGATGTTTCTAAATCATTAGACTAGGGTAATTGGCATTTTCATCACCTTGGCCATTCACCACTTTTTACATTGAGAACTATGAACATCCTATCTACTGGTTATTTTGAGATATATAACTAAATTTTGTCAATCTTATTTACCCTATTTCAAAATAGTAGATCAGAAGGTATTAGTCCTATCTACTTGCTGCCCTGTATACATTAACCATCTTCTCCCCATCCCCCTTCTGGTACGCTTCCTACACTATAGCAACCACTATTCCTCTATTTCTATGAGATTAATATTTTGGATTCCATATATTAATGAAATCATGCAATACTTGTCTTTTTGTGCCTGATTTATTTCACTTAACATAATGATCTAAAGGTACATCCATGTTGTGGCAAATGACAGTGCTTTATTCTTTTCATGAATGACAAATATTCCACTCTGTCTATATATAACATTTACTTTATTCATCCATCATTAGGTACCTGGTTGATTTCACATCTTGGCTATTATAAATAGTGCTACAATAAACATGAGAGTGTAGGTATTGCTTCAACATTTTTATTTCACTTCCTTTGAATATATGACCAGTAGCAGCATTGCTGAATATGATACCAGGAGAATAGCCACAAATGTCATTGTGCAAATTTATAATGATGATGATGACTAGCAACCTAGTAATCACTGATTCTAAAAAAATTTAAGTCTACTCAAATATATCTACTTCAGCTTGAAGCTTCTATTATTCGTAAATGATGTGGCATAGTCTACAGTTGGAAGTTTCCTACAAACAAATTTATTTTAGGGAATGTATTTCCAGGTGAATTACCTATTTAGAATAGCATTAGACAGTCTCTCTATGTTAACTTTATAAACACATACACATACATACACCCTAAAGGTAATATTTAGAGTTATAGGAAATTATTGGATAATAATTTATTATTATTATTGCAAGTGACTTTTCATTTATTTCAGCTGAAGCATTTAAGATGTTTCTGAAGGTCCTTTGACTTCTGGCATTCTAAAGTACAGTCATCATTGGTTAGTTGCAGTCAGCTGGACTATTATGTATAGTATTGTACAGCAAATTGCCAAGTACCAGAAGGAAAGAATCATACGAATGGATTCTTTTAAAAGGAAAAAAGTTATTTACTTTTGTTCCTTTCAAAATATTTTGAAAATAAAATTTGAGATATGAGGAAGGTAATATCCTAATGAGAAGTAGTTGCTTTTGTCTGAAAGCATGCATGAGTGAATCAATGAATGACTAAGGAACTGAGCAAGTAAAAGCAATATTTTATTGAATGAAATCTTTCAATGCCAATAAAACACCCATAAAAAGTGCTTATGAAACAAAGTAAATAGAGAAAAATTAATATTAATACCACTGTACTTGGCAAATTGCTCATTGAACTAGCTATATTCATTCATAGTCATAGATATTGTTCTAAGAATTAGGAAAGCAGAGGTAAATATGACAAATGGTATTCCTTTCCTCAAGAAATTTATAATAGGGGGACTATTGGACCAGTGATTACAACACCAATTAAATCACATGAAAGTTATGAAAATTGTATAAGACTAAGAAAATATATAATGGAAAGGCCAGACATAATCCAAGAGCTCTAGCAATGTTTCCTTGATAAGTCTGCATTAAAGGTGAAATCTGAGGAATTAATTAGCTATGGAAATAGTAGAGAAAATATGTGCAAAAACTTAAGAATAGTGTACTAACAGAAGTAAGTAAAGGTTAATGTGGCTGGAGAAAAAAGGGCAACCCAGTATATGTATCAAGTAAAGACTAAAATGTTGAAAGAGCCAAACACATGTACACTTTTGGAAGACACCAGGGAATTAAGTATACATCATATAAGAAATTTCTCTCTACATTCATTGCATAAATATGCATGAGGCACTCATTTACCAGTTATTCATAAGTTACAGTACTTCTGCTCCCATGGACCTTATGTTATAATAGGGAGAATAACAAAAATAAATAGGTAAACTATGTAATATGTCAGATGGAGGTAAATGTTATCAAGAGAATAAAACAAAGACTGCCAATAAAACATTCACTTTGTAGGTGGTGCAATTTTAAATAGATTAGGCAGAGAAGGCCATCATGAAAAGATAAGCTTCAAGCAGACTTAAGAGAAATGTGGGAGGGAGCAATGAAGACTGTATTAATTATCTATTGCTGTGTAAGAAATTATAACAAATTTATTGGTTTAAGACAAAGCATATTACCACACGGTCCCTAAAGATCAAGAATCTGGGTTTGGCATACATAATTTCTTTGCCCAAAGTCTCAAAAAGCTGTAATTGAGATGATGGCTACCAGCCAATTATGGACTGAAACCTCTATGAACTGTAAGCCAAATAAACCTTTCCCCATTTAACTTTAAGTATTGGGTATTTTGTCTCAGCAATGAGAGAAAAGTAAATAATACAAAATTTGGTACCAGAGAAGTGGGGTCATTGCTATGACATTATTTGACCATGTGGCCGAAGAGCCTTTGAAACTGGCTTATGAGAAGAGGAAGAGTTAGAAAGGTTCAGAGATGCTGGCTGAAGAAGCAGAGCTGGAAAACCTTAAGCTGTACTATATGGAAGATACAGGTCAGAGCTCAGAAGCCCAGAAAGCTGGTAGAGACTAGGCTCAGGAGGTTTCTGCTGAGAAGAAGGATTGCATTAGCTGCTGAACTACAGATGATGTGTGGTATGGGTTGGCAGAAAGTTTGTCTGTATTTTGCTTATGTCCAGAGACATTGCTGGAGACTGAAATTAAGGGTGGCAGACTAATTAATTTGGCAGAAGAAATTTCCAGGCAGTCTAATGTTGAGATGTTGGCATGGCTACTATTGGATGCTTTTAGCCAGATTTATGTTGAGAATCAAGAGCAAATAGCCAAGCAGAATGATTTAAATCATTTTGAGTTTTCCAGAAATGAAGCTCCAGTAAAGTTGTGGCCTGTAAAGATAGAGCAGAGGAGATTTTGATTGCTGAGAAGGAACAGGAGAACAAAAAAGATGGCCTGAGCGTATCATATGAAGCAGCAGGACTCCACCCTTTGTAGCCTCAAAATTGCAAATATGTAAGACTTTGTTGTGAGAAGAGAACCCCAGAGCATGTTACAGCACGGTGGTGGCCTAAGGAAGTTGTTCCTTGAGATTTGCTTCATAGGCACTCGACCACTATAGCCAAGAAAGAAGGAACTCTGGTTGCTGCTCCAGCTAGTGGCAGACCTTGGTGTCATCCATGTGGTGCTGGTTTTAGTTGCATGCAAAATGCAAGTGTGTGGTGTCAGGAAGGCTTCCACCCAGATTTCAGAAGACAACCATTGAGGCCAGGCAGTGTGCTCCTGAGAGGGCAGTATGTGAAGCTGTGAGTGTGAAACCAAAGGTGCAGTAGAGACACCAGAAGTTTGGAGAAGCCAGGAATGTGGATAGTCTGAGGAAAACTGCAATGAGGGAGCAGAGCTAGCCCCAGAGAGAAGCCATGGGAGCTACCACAACTCAGTGCCATAGGGACAGAGCCACCCAAGCCCATTGGATCTCACATCTTGCCACAGATTGCTATTATTGGGGATGCTGGACATGGAACTATGAGATTTAATATTTTCTCTGATGGATTTTTGTACCTGCTTTGGTCCCATTCCTTTGTATCCTCGTTTGTAACTTTTGGTATGAAAATGTCTATCTTGTGCCATTGAATGTTGAAAGTGTTCAACTTTCTTTCCATTTTTACAGGGGCTTGTAGCTAAGAATTTGTCTTAAATCTCAGAGGAGACTTTGGACTTGAACTTTTGAGCAATGCTGAAAGTGATAGCACTTTGGGAACTCTTGGAGAGGGGCTAAATGCTTTTTTTCCTACAGGATGTGTCATGAGTCTTTGGCAGTTCAGGGACAGAATGTTATGGCTTGTATTTAGATGTCCTCTCAAAGCTTCATGCAGTCTAAGGTGGGGCTATTTTGGAGGTGGCTAAATCTAGAGTGTGTGATTGATTCATGGTGCACTGCTAGGTCTGAGGGCACTAGGATTAAGGGTGTGACTGCTACCCTCCATAAGTTATCTAGATAAAGATGAAAGGGGCAAGATGTTGTTAAAATCTCTTATTGTATTTTCTGTCTTTTGCTGCCATGAACTATTGCCCCTCTGCCATATGCCACCCTGCCTTGGAGCCAGCTGATTATGGACTTAAATCTCTACGAACTCTGAGCTCCCCTTTAATTTTGGGTATCAGGTATTTTGACTCAGCAACAAGAGAGGAAAGTAAGACACTTGGTAAACAAATATTCCATTTTAGTTTAAGATAAAGTATGGCAAGGTAGAAACTTTCTCGGGTTATTTGATTATTACAAAGTTATATATGATCAGTAAATGAATTACAGAAGATTGAATGTAATTAAATCCTGATTTCTGAATTTTGACATCGTTTTACCTAGGAAGTCATACAATTTTAGACTTGAAAAACATTGCAAAGTCTTCTAAGGGAGAAAGTGACATTTCCAAGAAAGGTTCAGGAACTTGTTCCCCCATAAACAAATAACAAGAAGCTGGATAAAATAATAGGAGTTTTAGAAATCAATTAATGTTCTAAATCAACTAAGTGAACAACTAATCAAGAAAAGGTCATATTCAAATGATAGAAAATTTAATGGCTTCTTTTTTTACCTACTCTTGCCTCACCTCCATATTTGCATGACAGGTTGTATTTTTTTCCATCTGTAAACCAGAGAGCAGAACACAACAAATTTGCAGAATTCTAAACCATTGGTAGTGAACCTACTGCACATCTTTTATTTTTCTTCTAAGATAAAGGATTTTAATGTATAAATTGTTTTTTAATAAACTAAATCCTCAGCATTCAGGTTTAATTGCAGTGTTGTCTCTTTGTAATAAATAAGCGGGTTTGGGATTGCAGTTTGAGTACTTGTCTCTAAAAAGTTCACCATAACTGTCTATAGGCTGGTGAAGGTTTGATTTCTATAAAATTTAACTCAATCTCAGATTAAAGGAAGTTCTGGGGTGCTGCAGGAATATCTTATGAAAACTACAAGGGGACTAAAGACCACAGACGACTGAGGGAAAAGATAATTTAAGAAGGAATAAAACAGGCCATATAAGCAATTGAGAGAAGCACTGATGAGACTCAGAGATATTAATATATATATATATAATATATATTTTTCTGATATATATGGGGAATCAGAAAAATACATCACATGGGTTTCAAAAAATCATGGTAAAAATGTCTGAGAACATTTTAAGCATTAAGATTGGGCTGATTAGTGAAGGTTATCATGGGCTCTAGTTCAGTCTTAAAAGAATGAAAAACATTATTGTTTTTACAAATGCACAGTTTTCAAGGAAAGATAACAAATCCTAAAGATAAACAAATGGGATCACATCAAATTAAAAAGCTTCTCTACAGCCATGGAAACAAGCAACAGAGTAAAAAAACAACTTAAATAATGGGAAAAGTGTTTGCCAGCTATTCCTCAGACAGAGGATTAATATCTACAATAAAGAATTTTAAAAATTAGACCTCTCCCAAAATAAATGACCTAATAAAAACATGGGCAACTGAAAGAAATAGACATTCCACAGAAGTACAAATGGCAACAAACACAGGAAGAAATGTTCATCATTGGCCAGTAAAGTAATGAAAATTAAAACAACACTGAGATTCCATCTTACCCCAGAAAAAAGACCATCATAAACAAATGAAATAATAATAAATTCTGGCAAGGCTACAAAGGAGAAGGAACATATTGTTGGTGGGAATTTAAACTTGTACAACCACTATGGAAATCAGTATGGAGATTCCTCAAAAAACTAAAACTAGAGATTCCATGTGACCCAGCTGTTCCCTTCTAGTTATATTCCTGAAAGAGTTAAAGACATCATATTATAGTGATGAAGGCATACCCCTGTGTACAGCAGCATAGTTCAGAGTAGCTAAATTGTTGAAGGGGCCTATATGTCCATCAACAGATGAATGTGTAACGAAAAGCTGGTATTTTTATACACAATGGAGCACTAATCTGTTATAAAAAATAAATTTGAGTCTTTTGTGGAAAAAGGGATGCATCTTAAATTCATAATATTAAGTGAAATAAATCACACACACAATATTTCATATGAGAAACACAAAGAATAAATATATCAATGGTCAAAATAAAGATAAACAATAAGCAATTAGGAAGATGCATCTTTTGTGAATGGGAAGGGAACTAAGGGATAGAGGGAGGAAAGAAGGGAAAGGGATGTTAAAAGAAATCAGATCATGATATATATGTACCAAATACCCAAAATGGATATTTTCATGATGTACAGCCTACGTGTACTAATTAAAATCAAAGTAAAAATTAGGAAAACAGTCCATTCAAAGGAACAAAATAATTTCCAAAAACTGTTTCTGAAAACATAAGCTTCAGATATATTTGACAAAAACTTTGACATAACTGTTTTACATATGCAAAAGCAAACAAGGAAATGTGAACAAACAAAAGAAGTCAGGAAAGTGATATATAAAATGAAATGAGGGTATGTATTAAGAGATAAGAAATATATCAGAATACTAATTGGAAATTCTGGAACTGAAAAATATAACAGATATAAAAACTGTATTAACAAATTGTACAGTGAAATCAAACATGCAAATACATAATTAGCTATCCTGAAGATAGGTCATTTGAAATTATTGAGGGGGAAGAGCAAAAACAATGAAGAATGAAGTAAAGTGAATAGAGACAAAGTACATTTGGGACAGTGTCAAAACTAATGCCATCATTATTGAAATTCCAGAAAGAAAAGAGAGTATTTGAGGCTATGATGGCAACAGTATTCCCAAATTTGAGGAAAAATGTGAATATACAAATCCACAAATTTCAAATAGAACAAATGCAATAATACGAACATTATTCACAATAAAAACAAAAGGTGGAAATGGCCAGTGTTTATTGATAGATGAAAGACTACATAAGAGTAACATTAGTTTTGAAATGTGAAGAAAATTCCTTTTTTTAATGAATTTTACTGGTACATTTTAGGTATAAAATATAAAGACATTCATCACTGGAAATTTGCACCTTTACATAATCTCTCTTGGTTGTTATTTAATCCCCATTCCCCTGCCCTCCCTTCAACTTCTCCATCCCTCCCTATTAAGACTTTGCTTCCAGTTTTTCATTTTCTCATATTAATTCCATTCCCTTCTGTCCTTTCCCCTAACCCTCCAACTTCCCCTTCCCCTTTGCTCCTTTTCTTCCTATTTCACGTTATCTATTATACCTTTTGGTCCTTATTTACACTTTCAGTTTCTCACACTAGAGAAACTACTCAGTATTTACACATTTGTGTCCTATTTATTTCACTTAAGAGTATTGCCTCAATGTGAATCCATTTAGCTATAAATGTCTCTAATTTCTCATTTTTTATGGCGGAGTAGTACTCTATTGTATAAAAAAAAAAAACATTTTCTTTATCCAGTCTCCAGTTGATGGGCAATTGGGCTGCTTCCAAGTTTTAGCTATTACAAATTGTGGTGCTATGAACATGGGTGCACATATACCACTGTGGTATGATTCTTTTAATTCTTTGGGGAAGATCCCCAGCAGGGGAAAAGCTGGGTCAAATGGGACTTCCAGTCCTAGTTCTTTGAGGTATCTCCATACTGATTTCTACAGTGGTTGCACAAGTCTACACTCCCACCAGCAGTGGAGCAGGGTTTCTCTTTCCCCACAGCCCCGCCAGCATTTGTTATTGGTTGATTTCATGATAGCAGCCATTCTTTCTGGAGTGAGGTGGAATCTCAGTGTTATTTTCATTTGCATCTCTCGAATGACTTGTAATGTTGAACAATTTTTCATATGTTTATTTGCCATTTCTACTTCTTTGTGTGAGAAATGTCTGTTCATTTCAGATATCCATTTTTGGATTGAGTCTTTAAATTTGAGAGGTCTGATTTTTTAAAATCTTTATAGATTTGAGATAGTAGACCTTTGTCTGGGGAATAGCAGGTGAAGATTTTTTCCCACATTGTGGGCTGTCTCTTCACATTGCTGGTGGTTTCTCCTTTTGTCCAGAAGCTTTTTCGTAAGATGAGATCCCAAGGCGGTGCCAGGCTGCTGCGCCTGCGTGGTGGGCGTGCTCGGGGTGCAGCTGCTTTTGCGGCCTCCCCTCCTCCACTGCCGCCACGATCCGCCCTGGAGAGCAGGATCCCGCGCCAGTGAACAATGAAGCAGAATTCCAACATAGTGGCCTTCCTCAGCAAGCTGTGGACGCTGGTGGAGGAAGCCCCCACCAACGAGTTCATCACCTGGAGCCAGAATGGTCAGAGTTTTTTGGTCTTGGATGAACAAAGATTTGTGAAAGAAATTCTTCTCAAATATTTCAAGCACAATAACATGGCGAGCTTCGTGAGGCAGTTGAACATCTGTGGTTTCCGTAAAGTGGTGCACATTGACTCTGGAATAGTAAAGCAAGAAAGAGATGGGCCTGTCGAATTTCAGCACCCTTACTTCAAAAAAGGCCAGGACAACTTGGTGGAGAACATCAAAAGGAAGGTTTCATCTTCAAAACCTGAAGAAAATAAAATTCATCAGGAAGATTTAATAAAAATTATAAGTAGTGCCCAGAAGGTTCAAATAAAAAAGAAACTATTGAGTCCAGGCTTTCAGAATTAAAAATTGAGAATGAGTCCCTCTGGAAGGAAGTGTCGAAATTAAGAGCTAAGCATGAACAACAGCAGCAAGTTATTCGAAAGATTGTTCAGTTTATTGTTACACTGGTTCAGAATAACCAACTTATGAGTTTAAAATGTAAAAGGCCTCTACTTCTAAACACAAGTGGAGCCCAAAAGAAGAATCTGTTTCAACACATAGTCAAAGAACCAACTGATAATCACCACCACAAGTTTCCACCCAGTAGGAGTGAAGGTTTAAAGCAAAGGGAGCGGATTTCAGATGACATCATTTATGACATTATCAATTATAATGCAGATGAAGAAAATTTCCCAGTTATTCACGAAATGAATGAGGATGTTATATCTGATCCCTTCAAGTAAGGAGTTTGTGAAATAAAATTTATGAAAATAAAAAAAAGAAGAGATCCCACTTGTTGATTGCTTGTGCTAGTTCACAGCCAACTGAGGTTTTGTTCATAAAATCTCTTTCAAAACAATGTCTTCAAGAGTTCTACCTAACCTCTGTTCCAGCCGGTTCAGCATTTCTCTTTTAATATTTAGATCTTTAATCCATTTTGATTTTACTTTAGTGCATGGTGAGAGATATAGGTTTAGTTTTAATCTTTGCAAGTTGAAACCGAATTTTTCCAGCACCATTTATTAAAGAGGCTATCTTTCCTTCACTGAGGGTGTTTGGATCCTTTGTCAAAGATGAGGTGGCTGAGTGTGTCTGGAGTTGTTTCTGCATCTTCTAATCTGTTCCACTGGTCCTCAGGTCTGTTTCTTTGCCAGTACCATGCTGTTTTTTTTATCACAGTAGCTTTGTAGTATAGTTTCAAGTTGGGGGGATGTGATACCTCCTGCCATGGCTCTGTTGCCTAGAATTGCTTTTGATATTCTGGGTCTCTTCTTGTTCCAAATGAATTTTTGCTTTGTTTTCTCAAGGTCCATGAAGTATGCTGCTGGGATTTCAGTTGGAATTGTATTGAATCTATATAGCAGTTTTGGAAGTATGGCCATTTTCACTCTGTTAATCGTTTCTACCCAGGATCAGGGGATGTCTTTCCATTTTTTGATATCGTCTTCAATCTCTCTTTTCAGAGTGCCATAGATTTCAGAGAAGAAGTCTTTGATTTCTTTTGTTGGGTTGATTCCTAGGTATTTCAGTTTTTTAGATGCCATTGTGAAAGGAATTATTTGCCCTATTTCTCTCTCAGTGAGTCTGTTGTTCGTGTAGAGGAAAGCTGTTGATTTTTGTGTGTTGACCTTGTATCCAACTGCTTTACTGAAGTTAGTTATTAAACCTAGAAGACTTTTGGTGGAGTTCTTGTGGTCTTCTATATAGAGTATCATGTCTGCAAATAATGACAATTTGACTTCTTCATTTCCTATCTTTATTCCTTTTATTTCTTTCTCTTGTCTAATTTCTCTGGCTAATGTTTCCAAGACTATATTGAACAGGAGTGGCGATAGTGAACACCCTTCTCTTGTTCCTGATTTTAGTGTGAAGGTTTTCAGTTTTTGACCATTTTGTATGTTATTGGCTGTGGTTGTTCATAGATGGTTTTTATCAGATTGAATTAAAGACTATATTCCAATTTTCTGTAGGAATTTTTTTTATCATAAATGTGCATTGGATTTTGTCAAATGCTTTTTCTGCATCTATTGAGATGATCATATGGTTTTTGTCCTTGGCTCTATTTATATAGTGTATTACATTTATTGATTTGCATATGTTGAACCATCCCTGCATCCCTGGGATGAATTCCACTTGGTCAGGGTGTATGATCTTCTTGGGGATCTTCTGCATTCTATTTACTAGGATCTTATTAAGGATTTTTGCATCTATGTTCATGAGTGAGATTGGGTCTTTTTCAGTTGGGTCTTTCTCTGCTTTGGGGATCAAGGAGATGGTTGCTTCCAGAAATGAATTTGGGAATATTACTTCCCTTTTAATTTCACTGAAGAGTTTAAACAGTAGTGGCTTGGCTGGAGATTTAGCTCAGTGGTTTCACTGCCTGCTGCTCAAGCCCAAGGACCCAAGTTCGATCCCCGGTATACAAAGAAAAAAGAAACAAACAAAAAAACAAAACAGTAGTGGCAGTAGTTCCTCTCTAAATCTCTTGTAGAACTAGGCATTTCCATCAGGATCCGGGCTTTTCTTATAAGTTTTTAATTATGTTTTCAAGTTCATTGATTGATATTTGTTTGTTTAGAATTTTTAGTTCTACTTCGTTCGACTTTATTGACTCATACATATCTCGGAATCTGTCCATTTTTTCTGTATTTTCCATCTCATTGGCATATAGGTTCTGGAAGCAGGTATTGATGATCCTCTGCATCTCTGCTGGGTCCATTTTAATTTCATCCTTTTCATTCATAATTGCGTGGATTTGGGCCTGTTCTTTCATTTTTCTGATAAGGTTGTCTAAGGGTTGGTCAATTTTGTTTATTCTTTCAAAGAACCAATTCTTGGCTTCATTCATTTTTTGTATCGTTTCCTTAGTCTCCTTTGAATTCATTTCTGCTCTAATCTTTACAATTTCCTCCCTTGTATCAGCTTTGGGTCTGTCCTGCTCTTCTTTTTCCAGAAGCTTGAGGTTCAGAATCAGGTTTTTTAATTGGGCCTTCTCTTTTCCTAATATGAGTACTCACTTCTATGAATTTCCCTCATAAGACTGCTTTCATTGTGTCCCAATTATTCCTATATGTGGTATTGTCATTGTCACTTAATTGAAGGAAATGTCTGATTTCTTCTTTAATATCCTCTGTGACCCACTGGTTATTCAGAAGTGTGTTGTTCAATTTCCATGTGTTTATGAAATTCTTGTGGTTTATTTTCCTATTGATCTCCAATTTCATTGCACTATGGTCTGATAATATACAAGGTATAAATTCAATTCCTTTGTACTTACATAAACATGTTCCATGAGTGAGTATGTAGTCTATTTTGCAGAACGACCCATGTGCAGCTGAAAAGAATGTGTATTCTGATTTTGTGGAGTGAAACACTCTGTAAACATCTGTTAAGTTCATTTGTTCAAGAGTTTGAGTTCTAGTATTTAGCTGTTTATTTTTTGTCTAGTTTATCCACCTCTTTGTGACAGGTATTGAGGTTCCCCACTACTATTGTATTAGTGCTTATTTGATTTTTCATGTCTGTTAGTATTTGTTTTATATAGTTGGGTGCACTATTGTTTGGTGCATATATATTTTTAATTGTCATCTCTTCCTCTTGGGTTTTTCCATTTACAAGAATGGAGTGTCTTTCTTTGTCTCTCTTAGTCAGTATTGGTTTGAAATCCACTTGATCTGAAAAGAGAATAACTACTCTTGTTTTTTTTCAGGTTCCTGTCACATGAAGTATTGTTTTGCACCTTGTAACTTCCTGTCTATTAATTTTTTTTTGAATTAAGTGTGTTTCTTGTATGGAGCATATTGTTGTATCATGCTTCTTGACCATTCTGCCAGCCTATTTTTTTGATTGGTGAGTTAAGAGCATTAGCATTGATTGTTATAACTGATACATATTGACTTATCCTTGTCATGACTTTTTCTTTTTGTTGGATTCTCCCCCTTTGCATTTAATTTCTTTTCATGCCTGATGAATTCATTCTGCAGGGCTTTCTGGTGTTGTGATCCTCATTGTCTTTTCCTAGGATATTATTTAAAGTTTTTTGCAGTGCTGGTTTAGTATTTGTGAAGTTCCTAAGGTGTTCTTTGTCATGAAAATATCTTATTTCTCCATCAATTTTGAAAAATAGTTTTGCAGGGTACATCAATCTGGGTTGGAGGTTGTTTTCCTTTAGGGCTTGAAATCCATTGGTCCATGCTCTTCTTACCTTGTGGGATTATGTTGAGAAGTCTGCTGTGATTCTGATGGGCTTTCCATTGTATGTGATTTGTTTCTTTTCTCTAACTGCTTGTAGAAATTTGTTCTTTTGTTGGGTTTGTGGAATCTTAACTATTATATGCCTATTTGTAGATTTTCTTTTGATCAAGGCTAGTTGGAGTCCTCTTTGCCTCACTTATCTGTAAGTCAAGTTCTTTTCCCCTGCTTGGGTAGTTTTCTGCCATCACTTCTTTGAACAGTTTTTTTTTTTTTATGTTGTCTGCACTCTCTACTGTTTCTTCATTGATTCTGATCAATCTTATGTTATTCTTCTTTTCATTGCCTAGCAGCTGCTGGATTGATTTCTCATAGTCCCTTACTATTTTAAAGAAATTTTTCTTTTCTTGGTCACTATTTGCAATCTTATCTTCTGTACCTGAAATTCTGTCTTCACATTGGTTCATTCACCTGCATAAACTTTCAATAGAATTTTTAAACTTGAAATCTGTTTGCATCTGTTTTATGGATTTCATTTGTTTCCTATGTTGGGATTCCATTATATTCCTCAGCACCTCTACTTTTTTGTCTGTGTCCTGTCTTGATTTATTAATCATGTCTTGGACTATGGGCACAGTCTCTCCTATTATCTGAGAAATTATTTCTGATTTCATTTTTTCCAGATCCTCTTTTGTTGCCAGTTCAGGGAATCCAGGCAGTTGAGTATCAGCTTTTTCCATCTCATATCCCTTTGTGGTTCTTTTAGGTGATCTGGAAGTCTGATTTTGAGATTTGTTTATGTGTCTTCTCATTTCATGTGGTGGGGGGGTGCTTGCCTCCTTGTCACTGTTGGCAGTGGTACGGTGTCCCAGAAGGGACCTAAGAGCACTGGGTGGGGCTCTCCTCCTGGGTGCTGGGGGCGGTGGTATGGTGGTCCAGAAGGCTCACCTCCTTCTCAGCGGTAGGAGCAGCTCTGCTTCTCCATGATTGGGGTAGTGGTACAGCAGCCTGAAAGGCTCCTGAAAACAGGAAAGGAATTCTCCCACATGCTAAAACATGATTCAAATTTGAACACATAAGGCTAAGTGAAATAAGAGAGTCATGGTATAATTTAAAAATTACAACAAGATTTCACTCATATGAAAGAAATACAATAGTCAAATTCAAAGAGAAATTAAAGTCAGTAATGGTTCTAAGTGATTATGCACAAAGGAAAATGGGTTGTTATTATATTAAAGTACAATATTTCAATTAGGGATGATGAAAGATGTTCTGGAGATAGATGATGATGATGATGATGATGGTGGTGGCACAATGATGTGACTGGGATGGAAAACCAAGCTGAAGCTGAAAGCCATATTTGCCCCCAGCCAACTCCATATCTGTGGATTCCATATTCTGACCATGGCCATTCACCAACTCCAAGCCCACTCTGCATTTTGTTTACCCTCAGCAAAGAACAGAAGGGGTGCCAACCAACTGACCAAACTGATGTTAGGTGAGACCAGTACCCCAGGAGAGAAGGTATGCACAGGAGAGTCAACACCTAGAGGTCAAAACGAGAGCCCCACCCATCAATGCTACCTCCAAGAAAAGCCATCTGCTGTTTTAAACTACAAAATCACTGTGAGGTTTTACTCCAAAAGTGAACCCTGCATAGTAGTCTAGAGTTTGAGAAGAAATCCAGTACAGTGCTCACCATATTGGAAAGTTTTTTCAGAAGCCACTTTGGAAAAGAGTTAATTGTTTAAGAACTGTAGCATAGAAAAATGATAGAACAACTTCATTTAAGGTTTTCTAGTATTACATTACCACAGTAACTGTGAGAGAGACAGCCAAAAGGGACAGCTGGGAGAGGAGCAGACCACACATAAGACTCC
Source organism: Heterocephalus glaber (assembly GCF_053883595.1). Taxonomy (NCBI): domain Eukaryota; kingdom Metazoa; phylum Chordata; class Mammalia; order Rodentia; family Bathyergidae; genus Heterocephalus; species Heterocephalus glaber. The sequence continues at coordinate 3,067,286 of NW_028258441.1, read as the reverse complement.
TGATAAGTTTAAGCTTAGGCCAGGAAAACACAGGTCCCTGCCCTCTATAATGAGAAGCCATGCCCAGCGAGTGTGGCTTTAAGAAGTGGCTGGATTTGAGTGTACTGTCAATAAATCCAGTGATTTGCTGGAATCCCAAACCCACTGACTCTATCCAGCAGAGAACAGTGGTCTGATTATTTTCTCCCACTATCAACGTAAGGACATGTCTCAGCTTGGACAGATGTCACAGTCTGGAATGTACAGACAGAGGGACCTCTGGAGAAGAAGGAACAACAGAGAAACCCATAGGCCATAAAGTTAGGCAGAGAAAACCATGATGCTGGGTTCCATAACTACAAATCCTGGAAAGAAACCACTCATTCAAAAATACATAGAATTTTTTCCCCTTGACTTCATTGTTTTTTTTTTTTTGTTGGGGAGGTGTCTTTTTTCTCTTTTTCCTTTTAATTCTGTTTTTCTTATGTCTCTTTTTTCCTTTATTTTGTTGTTTTTTCATTTTCTTTTTGGTTACTTTTATTTAATTCTATTCATTTTTGTTTATTCCTTAACATGTTCCTTTATAAATTTTTTCTCTCCTCCTCATCATCCATTGATTGATTACACAAATTTTACTTTTTATGTTCTCCATTCCCCACCCCATCTATCTTTATTAATATAATCATTAAATTTTAATAATTGAGTTAATTAAATGCTATTGCTGTTGAATAATTTTCTGTTATTAGTGGAGATATAGTTGTTGCATTCAGTACATATTTACTGTAGGTCAATATTTGGCTTGTTTTAGTATTTGTCCTACAGATCTATTTTCTATGGTAAAGGTTGGTACATTATTGGTTCTTAGGGTATATTAATATGCAGTTTATCTTTGTTGGTATTATTGCTGCTAATTTTAATGGCATTGACAGAGTGGAATATTTGTTCCTATTAATATTTTTCTCAATAAAGCAGGATCTGCATTGCCATTGTGCAATTAACAATACTGCTGCTCTTTTTTGAAGAATAGGATGAAAGGCCCATTAGAATGAAGCTTTCCCTTCCAAATTAATGAAGGTGATTGGGTCTTTCAGGCAATGCCTATAGTTGGCTATTACCAGAATGCATCATTGAAAAGCAGACACTAACTGAAGAGATCACTATACTAGTGACAAAGTCTTTCCACCATTAAACATGAGAAGACAAGGCAACAAATTGCATCTGAAAACTCTCAATTCCCCCAAAGATTATCCATGGAGCATTGAAGGAAGAAATGAAAACATACCCAGGGAAACATTCAAAATTAAAAAAAATATATTAAAAATGGACAAAATATGGACCAATAAGGTGGTTGCTGAGCTCAAAGAAGACAGAACTGAAGAGATAAAGGACTGACTAAACAAAAAGATAACGTACTTTACAGAAGACATTCATATAAAGCTACCTACCTGAGCTAAACAAAATGATACAAAACATGAATGGTTAGCAAATAAATAAAATCTATGAAAAAATACCTACCACAATTCCAGGAGATTAAAAATTATATTGAAAGTATGGGCAGCAGAGTGACAGAACTGTAAGATAGAGCTGATATCAGTGACCAATTTTTCAGAGATAATGTAAAAAAAAAATACAAGGACATGAAAACAGTTGCTAGGTCAGGAAAAGATTAATCTCAAAATAATTGGAATTAGTGAAAAATCAGAAGATAGCACAAATGATATTAAATGATATTAAACTATTTTATAGAAATAATAGTAAATTTCTTTGATGTAAAAGTAAAAGGATGGAAGAGATTCTTCCACATGACAGGAATCCAGAAAATCGCAGGCATACCAATCTTATTTGCAGATAAAGTAGATTTCAAACCAAAACTAATTAAGAGAGACAAAGATGGTAACTACATCCCTGTGAAGGGAACAATCCAAGAAAATAGATGGCAGTCCTAAATATATATGCACCAAATATGAATGCCCCAAACTATATAAAACAAATATTGTTGGACATGAAAAACCAAATAAGCATGAATACAATTGTAGTGGGGGACCTCAATATGCCACTATCACAAATAGACAGATCATTTAGACAAAAATTAGTAACAAAATTCTAGAACTGAACCAAACTATTGAACAGATGGACTTAATAGATGTTTACAGAGCGTTCCAAACCACAAAATCAGAATACACATTCTTTTTGGCTGCACAAGGGTCATTCTCCAAAATAGACCACATGCTAGCTCATAGGACATGACTAAGTAAATGTAAAAGAATTGAAGTTACCCCTTGTATATTATCAGACCATAGTGCAATAAATTTGGAGATCAATGACATAAGAAACTGCAAAACTCCCAGAAAAACATGAAAATTGAATAACACCCTCCTGAACAACCAATGGGTCACTGAGGAAATTAAAGAAGAAATTAGACAGTTTCTACAACTAAATGCTAATGCCAGTACAACATACAGGACCTATGGGACATGGTGAAAGCAGTTCTACATGATAAATTCATGGCAGTGAATCCCCATATGAGGAAAACAGAGCAAACTCAGTTAAATAACCTAATGCAGAAACTCAAGCTCCTAGAAAAAGAAGAGCATAACAAACCTAAAGCTTGTACAAGAAAAGTAATTATAAAGATCAGAGCAGAAATCAATGCAATGGAGACAAAGAGAATAATACAAAAAATTAATGAATCAAAGAGTTGGTTTTTTGAAAGAATAAATAAAATCGATAAACCTTTAGCCAACCTTATCAAAAAAAAAAGAAAGAAAAGGCTCAAATCCATTCAATTAAGAATGAAAAAGCTGAAGTCACAACAGACCCAGTAGAAATCCAGAGGATCATCAATACCTACTTTGAGAACCTGTACTCTAATGTAAGGGAAAACTCAGAAGAAATGGACAGATTCCTAGATACATATGAATTGCCAAAGTTAAGTGAAGAAGATATAGAAACTCTAAACACCCTAATTACAATGAGTGAAATTGAAGCTGTAATAAAAAATTTACCAACAAAGAAAAGCCCAAGTCCTGCTGGCTTCACTGCTGAATTCTACAAGACATTTAAAGAAGAACTAATGCCATTACTCTTTTAAGTCATAAAGGAAGTTGAAAGGGAAGCAAGGCTTCCAAATTCATTCCTGTAAGCAAGTGTTACTTTGATTCCAACACCAGGGAAAGACCCAAACCAAAAGGAAAACTACAGGCCATTCTCCCTAATGAACATAAATGCAAAAATCCTCAACAAGATACTGGCAAACAGAATACAGAGGGTCATCAAGAAGATCATACACCCTGACCAAGTTGGATCTATCCCAGGGATCCAAGGATGGAACAACATTCATAAATAAATAAATGTAATACACTATATTAACAGAGTCAAGGACAAAAACCATATGATCATCTCAATAGATGCAGAAAAGGCATTTGACAAAAGCCAACACCCATTCATGATAAAAATCCTACAGAAAATTGGAATAGAATGTCTTTATCTCAACCTGATTAAGGCTATCTATGAAAAACCAACACCCAACATCATACTAAATGGTCAAAAACTAAAAACTTTCAAGCTAAAATCAGGAAGACAAGGATGCCCAGTATCACCACTCCTGTTCAATATAGTTCTGGAAACATTAGCCATGGCAATTAGAAAAGAGAAAGAAATAAAAGGAATAAAGATAGGAAAGGAAGAAGTGAAACTCTTATTATTTGCTGATGATATGATACTTTGACAGAGCCCGCCGTCACTTGTCGAACAACACCTGAATGGGGGAGTGAGGATGAAGAAAAAGAAAGACAAAGAGACAGAGTCAGGAGGGCTCTCAGAGACCGAACTGCTTTATTGACTTTATTGCTCTCTTTCATAGCACTCAAGAATAGAAAACATCTTACATAAGGCACATCTGGAAATTCCCCAGGCCTTGAGACAGTCCCGTGTTTTCTTTTCCCTAGCTCCGTGTCCTTGTGCTGTTCTTATCACTTTCTCCTACACCTAACTTCTTCAGAGCTGGGCAGCAAGCTCTACAATATTTCACTTAACCCTTTCATAGGAAATCCAAGTTGTCCATCTTAATACTTATAGAGCTGTTGGTTCTCCACAATACTTTACATAAAAGACCCAAAAAACTCAGGCAAACATCTTCTAGACCTAATTATCAGATTGAGCAGAGTAGCTGGATATAACATCAACATTCAAAAAACAATAGCCTTCTTATATACAAATAACAGACTCATTGAGAGAGAAATTTGGGAAACATTTCCTTTTTGAATAGCATCCAAAAAATGAAATATCTAGGAATCAATCTAACAAAAGAAGCAAAAGACCTCTACACTGAAAACTACAGCACTCCAAAAAAGGAGATAGAGGAGGATATAAGAAAATGGAAAGACATCCCTTGTTCCTGGGTAGGAAGAATGAATATAGTGAAAATGGCCATACTTCCAAAACTACTATATAGATTTAATGCAGTGCTGATTGAAATTCCAACAATATACATCACAGAACTAGAGAAAACAGTCCAAAAATTCATTTGGAACAAGAAGAGAAATAGAATTGCTAAAGCAATTCAAGACAACAGAGACATGGCTGGGTGTATCACATTCCCCAACTTGAAGCTATACTACAAGGCTACTGTGATAAAAACAGGATGGTACTGCCAAAGACACAGACTTGAGGATCAGTGGAATAGATTAGAAGATGCAGAAAAAATCCATACATACACAGCCACCTCATCTTTGACAAAGGATCCAAGCACCATCATTGGAGGAAAGATAGCCTATTTAGTACATGGTGTTGGAAAAATTGGATTTCATCCTGCCAAAGATTAAAACTAGACTCATACCTATCACCATTCACTAAACTAAGATTGAAATGGATTAAAGATCTAAATATTAAGACAGAAACATTAAATGTCCTGGGACATAAGTTAGGTAGAACTCTTGAAGACATTGGCATAGGAAAAGAGTTTATGAACAAAAGCTCAGTAGCAAGGAAGCTAGCAGAAAGAATCAACAACTGGGATCTCATCTTACTAAAAAGCTTCTGCACTGCAAGAGAAACCACCAACAGGGCTGACAGAGAACCTACAATGTGGGAAAAAATTTTCAGCAGCTGTACCTCAGACACAGGACTACTATCTAGAATATATAAAGAACTGAAAAAATTAGAGCCCCCAAATTCAAAGACCCAATTCAAAATGGGCATCTGAAATGAACAGACATTTCTCAGACAAAGAAGTAAAAACAGCAAATAAATATATGAAAAAGTGTTCAACATCACTGGTTATTTGAGAGATGCAGATGAAAACAACCCTGAGATTCCACCTCACCCCAGAAAGAATGGCTGTTATAAAGAATTCATCCACTAGCAAATGCTGGTGGGGGTGTGGAGAGAAAGGAACCCTTCTCCATTGTTGGTGGGAGTGCAGACTGGTGGAACCACTCTGGAAATCAGTATGGAGATACCTCAAAGAACTAGGCTTGGAGTTCCCATTTGACCCAGGTATCCCCCTGTTGGATATCTTCCCAAAAGAAATAAAAGAGTCATACCACAGTGATATATGTACACCTATGTTTGTAGCAGCACAGTTTGTAATAGCCAAAGCTTGGCAACAGCCCAAGTGCCCATCAACTGGAGACTGGATAAAGAAAATGTGGCGATTTTTTAATAAAATGGAGTACTACTCATCCATAAAAATGAGAAATTAAAGACTTTTATAGCTAAATGGATGCACATTGAGGCAATTCTCTTAAATGAAATAAATAGGACACACATGAGTCAATACCGAATAGTTTTTCTTGTGTGAGAAACTGAAAGTGTAATTAAGGATTAAAATAATTAAAATGACTAATTGATATCTTGAAATATGAAGAAAAGTCTCAAAGGGGTAGGGGTGGCAGTAGGGGAAGGAGAGAGATCAGAGTTACAGGCTGGAACCTGGAAAGAGTCCATATATAGATTGTTTTTAAAACTATAGGAAGAGATGTAGAGACTAGGCTGGAGCTCATCAGTGGGTTGGGAAGGAAGAGTCACTGAGATCAAAGGAGAGAAGGGTATGTTTCCAGAAGAAGCACATACAATTATGTACATTACACAGTACTCGATAGTGTGATACATGACTGTTACTCTTTTAGATACTTAACAGGCTGTGCTTTTCATCCTTTAGTGCATAATCCTACTTATATAAAAGAGTTTACTGTAAAACAGTGTGCTGCTATGCCAGTGGTATCCTCATGTATCTTGTGTTTAACTGTGCATTTAGATAATATCAAGGGGCCATAACAGATGATTGACATATACCTTTTTAGTTTGCACTTAGAAGTTGGCACTCTGTGTGGTACTTTGCGATACACACAGATGAAATTGCCTAGTAACATATTTCTCAGATTATATTTCCATCATGTCATATGACTTATTGAAATTTAAATATTAAAAAATTGGCCTATATGGAGTCTACTAGCTAATTAGATTTTTTTCCAGACCACTATTTATTCAATATGAGTTTTGAAAATTTTTTCTAAAACAGATCACATCCTCTGATGTCTTGTTAATGCTTGAGATATTTTTTTTAAATTATATGGAAAAATGTTTAAGTACTTTTCAGTTTTGCTTTGGTTGAGTTCTACTGTATTTGAATATTATTATAGTTTTTTTCCCTTGCATTGTTTTTCTTTGAATAATTTTAAGTTTTGTATGTGTGTGTGTTTGATAATAAAGTTATAAATTTGAAATAAAAAAAGAAATAATAGTAAAAATGTTTCTAAATGTGGGAAAACAACATAACAGGAATAAGTGAAGCATATAAGTCCCCAAATATCCATTATCAGAAAAAAACCTCTCTGAGACACAGCATAATCATAATCCCAGAGGTCTACTTTATGGACAGTATCTTAAAATCTGTTAGAGAAAAGCAACAAGTCACTTATAAAGGTAAACCCATTGAAATTGCATCAGACTTTTCAATGCAAACATAAGAGCTAGAAGAGCTTAGAGGGAAGTATTCTAAGCCCTAAAAGAAAGAATTTACAACCAAGATGAATATATTATTCTATTGAAACTATCATTCAAAATTGCTGGAGAAATAGGGTCTTTTGATTACAAAGAACACCACAAGAAATGCATAACAACAAAACCAGCATTAAAAAAAATTCTCAAGGATCTCCTAGAAAGAAACAGTGAAGCTAAAAATGACAAAATGTCTAATAGATTGAATATATTGGGCAGTGTGAGCAGTTAAGCAAAGAGAACTCAGCAACAGGAAAATAATGCAATGACAAGAATAATCAATAACCTTCGGTAATAATTCTCACTGTGAATGATCTCAATTCTTCAATCAAAAGATACAGACTGGCAGAATGGATCATAAAAAATCACAATATAAAAAAATAATTGTTGTGTTGGACCTCAATACTCCACTGTCACCAATAGATCAACTACACAAAAATAAATCAAAGTATCAGGGTGGAACCAAACCTTTCAATAAATGGACTTAACAGATATATACAGTGGCCCACCCAACAACAACAGAATACACATTCTTCTCATCAGAACATGGAATTTTCTCTAAAAGAGACACATGCTTACTATAAGTAAATACAAAATAATCAAAAGTATCTCATGAATATTATCATAACACAGCAAGATGAACCTAGAAATCAATGATAAAAGACACCACAGATTATGGAAATATTTTGAAAATAAACAATACACTTTTGAGTAATCAATGGATCACAGAAGAAATAAAGAAAGAAATTAATTTGTAGAATGAAATGATAATGCCAGTACAACATACGGGAACCTGCAGGACATAATGAAATAAATCTTACTAGGAAAGCTTATAGCTGTGCATGCCCACAACCAAAAATAGAGTGAATCCAAATAAATAACAAAGTGATGCATCTCAAGGACCTAGAAGAACAAGAAAAGTCCAAATCCAAAGCTACTACAATGAAGAAAATTATATATATCCATGCAGAAATTAATGAATAGAAACTAAAGCTAGCATAATTAAACAATTAACCAAAGGGCTAGTTCTTTGAAAAAATAAACACAATAGGCTCACCCTTAGCCAATCTTACCAAAAAGAGGAAAGAAAAAAGTCAAATTAATGCCATTAGGAATGATAAAAGTGAAATCATAAGGAACACTGTAGAAATTCAGAAGATTATTAGTAACTTCTTCAAAGACCTAGCTCCAAAATTTGTAGAATTTAGAATTAATGATTAGATTACAAAATGTACATATGAATTACTCAAACTGAACCAAGAAGATATGAAAATCCTGAATAACCACATAAGCAATGAAATTGAATCAGAAAACAAAAACAAACAAACAAAAAAAAACAAGTAATAAAAGCCCAGGAGCTGATTGATTCACTGCTGAATTATTCAAGAATTTCAGGGAAGATCTAAGGTCAATATTCCTCAATCTGTTTTTTGTTGTTGTTGTTCTTGTTGTTAAATTCTTTTATTGGTACATTTTGGGTATACAACACAATTACATTTCTCATGGGGAATTGTACCTTTACATAATGCACCTTTGTTCTTATTTTTTCCCCATTCTTAGCCCTCCCTTCACCCCCTCCACCTTTCCCTGTTTGCAAAGACTTTATTTCCATTTTTTCCATTTCTCATCATTTTTCCTTTCCCTTCTTTCCTTTCCCCTGCCTCTTCAACTACCCCTCCCGCTTTGGACCTTTTCTTCCTAATTTGCATTATCGATTATTCATTCTAATCATTGGTACATTGTAGATATACAATACAATGACATTCATCATTGGAAATTTGTACCTTTACATAATCTCACTTGGTTCTTCTTTTTCACCCTTGCCCAGCCCTCCCTTCAACCCCTCCAGTCCTCCCTATTTACAAAGATTTTGTTCCTATTTTTCAATTTTCTCATATTAATCCCATTCCCTTCTATCTTTTCCCCTAGCCCTCACACTTCCTTCCCCTTTGCCCCTTTTCTTCCTATTTCATATTACCTACCATACATTTTAGTCCTTATTTACACTTTCAGTTTCTCACACCAGAGAAACTATTCAGTATTTATACATGTGTGTCCTATTTATTTGAGTATCACCTCAATGTGCATCCACTTAGCTATAAATGTCTCTAATTTCTCATTTTGTATGGCTGAGTAGTACTCCATTTTATAAAAAAAAAACACATTTTCTTTATCCAGTCTCCAGTTGATGGGCATTTGGGCTGCTTCCAAGTTTTAGCTATCACAAATTGTGCTGCTATGAACATGGGTGCACATAGATCACTGTAGTATGGTTCTTTTAATTCTTTGGGGAAGATCCCCAGCAGGGGAATATCAGGGTCAAATGGGACTTCCAGCCCTAGTTCTTTGAGATATCACTATACTGATTTCCACAGTGGTTGCACCAGTCTACAGTCCCACCACTGGTGGAGCAGGGTTCCTCTTTCCATACAGCCCCACCAGCACTTGTTATTGGTTGATTACATGATAGCAGCCATTCTTTCTCCAGTGAGGTGGAATATCAGCATTGTTTTCATTTGCATCTCTCCAATGACCAGTGACGTTGAACATTTTTTCATATATTTATTTGCTATTTCTAATTCTTTGTCTGAGAAATGTCTGTTCATTTCAGATGCCCATTTTCGGATTGGGTCTTTATATTTGGGAGGTCTGATCTTTTTAAGTTCTTTATAGATTCGAGATAATAAACCTTTGTCTGAGGAAGAGCAGGTGAAGATTTTTTCCCACATTGTGGGTTGTCTCTTCACACTGCTGGTTGTTTCACTTGCTGTGCAGAAGCTTTTTAATAAGAAGAGATTCCACTTCTTGATTGTTTGTGCTAGTTCATGGGCAACTGAGGTTTTGTTCATAAAATCTTTTCCTAAACTGATGTCTTCAAGAGTTCTACCTAACCTCTGTCCCAACTGGTTCAGAGTTTCTATTTTAATATTGAGATCTTTAATCCATTTTGATTTTAGTTTAGTGCATGGTGAGATACAGGTCTAGTTTTAATCTTTGGCAAGTTGAAACTCAGTTTTTCCAGCACCATTTATTAAAGAGGCTATCTTTCCTCCAGTGAGGGGTTTGGCTCCTTTATCGAAGATGAGGTGGATGAGTGTGTCTGGTGTTGTTTCTGCAGCTTCTAATCTGTTCCACTGGTCCTCAGGGCTGTTTCTTTGCCAGTACCATGCTGTTTTTATCACAGTAGCTTTGTAGTAGAGTTGCAGGTTGGGGATTGTGATACGCCCTGCCATGTCTCTGTTACCTAGAATTGCTTTTGCTATTCTGGGTCTCTTCTTGTTCCAAATGAATTTTGGGATTATTTTCTCAAGGTCCAAGAAGTATGCTGCTGGTATCTCAATTGGAATTGCATTAAATCTATTTAGCAGTTTTGGAAGTATGGCCATTTTCACTATATTCATCCTTCCTACCCAGGAGCAGGGGATGTCTGTCCATTTTCTGATATCATCTTCAATCTCTCTTTACAGAGTACCATAGTTTTCAGAGAAGAGGTCTTTGATTTCTTTTGTTAGGTTGATTGCGAGGTATTTCAGTTATTTGGATGTTATTGTGAAAGGAATTAATTGCCCTATTTCTCTCTCAGTGAATCTATCATTCGTCTGGAGGAAAGCTATTGATTTTTGTGTGTTGACCTTATAACCAGCTACTTGAGTGAATTTGGTTATTAAGTCTAGAAGACTTTTGGTGGAGTTCTTGGGGTCTTCTACATAGAGTATCATGTCATCTGCAAATAATGACAATTTGACTTCTTCATTTCCTATCTTTATTCCTTTTGTTTCTTTCTCTTGTCTAATTGCCATGGCTAATGTTTCCAGAACTATATTGAACAAGAGTGGTGATAGTGGACATCCTTGTCTTGTTCCTGATTTTAGTGTGAAGGATTTCAGTTTTTGACCATTTAGTATGATATTGGCTGTTGATTTTTCATAGATGGCTTTTATCAGTTTGAAGTAGAAACCATCTATTCCAATTTTTTGTAGGGTTTTTATCATAAATGCATGTTGGATTTTGTCAAATTCTTTTTCTGCATCTATGGAGATAATCATATGGTTTTTGTCCTTGGCTCTATTGATATAGTGTATTACATTGATTTGGGTATGATGAACCACCCCTGCATCCCTGGGATGAATCCCACTTGATCAGGGTGTATGATCTTCTTGATGATCTTCTGCATTCTATTTTTCAGTATCTTTTTAAGGATTTTTGCATCTATGTTCATTAGTAAGATTAGCCTATAGGTCTCCTTTTTGGTTGGGTCTTTCTCTGCTTTGAGGATGAAGGTGATGCTTGCTTCCAGGAATGAATTTGGGAGTATTGCTTCCCTTTCAGTTTCATTGAAGAGTTTAAACAGTAGTGGCATTAGTTCCTCTCTAAATGTCTTGTAGAATTCAGCAGTGAAGCCATCAGGACCCGGGCTTTTCTTAGCTGATAAGTTTTTAATTATGTTTTCAATTTCATTGGTTGATATTGGGTTGTTCAGAATTTTTAGGTCTTCTTCGTTCAACTTTGGTAATTCATATGTATCTAGGAATCTGTCCATTTCTTCTGTGTTGTTCATCTTATTGGCGTATAGTTTCAGGAAGTAGGTATTGATGATCCTCTGGATTTCTGCTGGGTCTGTTGTAATTTCACCCTTTTCATTCCTAATTCATGGATTAGGGCATTTTTGTTCCTTTTTCTGATCAGGTTGTCTAAGGGTTTGTCAATTTTGTTGATTCTTTTGAAGAACCAACTTTTGGCTTCATTGATTTTTTGTATCATTCTCTTAGTCTCCATTGCATTGATTTCTCCTCTGATCTTTATAATTTCCTCCCTTGTATGGGCTCTGGGGTTGTCCTGCTCTTCTTTTTCTAGAAGCTTGAGGTTCAACATCAGGTTGTTTAATTGGGCTCGTTCTGTTTTCCTAATATGTGTATTCACTGCTAGGAATTTCCCTCATAAGAGTGCTTTCATTGTGTCCCATAGATTCCGATATGTTGCATTGTCATTGTCATTTAATTGAAGGAAGTGTCTGATTTCTTCTTTAATTTCCTCTGTGACCCATTGGCTATTCAGAAGTGTGTTGTTCAATTTCCATGTGTTTATGAAATTTTTCAAGTTTCTTTTGCTATGGATTTCCAATTTCATCCCACTATGGTTTGATAATATACAAGGGGTAACTTCAATTCCTTTGCACTTACTTAAACATGTTCTGTGTGTGAGTATGTGGTCTATTTTTGAGAATGACCCATGTGCAGCTGAGAAGAATGTGTATTCTGATTTTGTGGGGTGGAACACTCTGTAAACATCTGTTAAGTTCATTTGTTCAAGAGTTCGATTGAGTTCTAGTATTTCATTGCTTATTTTTTGTCTGGTTGATCTATCTATTTGTGACAGTGGGGTGTTGAGGTCCCCCACTACAATTGTATTAATGCATATATGACTTTTCTTGTCCATTAATATTTGTTTTATATAGTTGGGTGCACTAGTGTTTGGTGCATAGATATTTATGATTGTCATTTCTTCCTCTTGGATTGTTCCCTTTACAAGGATGTAATGTCCTTCTTTGTCTCTCTTCATCAGTGTTGGTTTGAAATCTACTTTATCTGCAAAGAGGATAGCTACTTCTGCTTTTTTTCGGATTCCCCTTGCATGGAGTATTGTTTTCCACCATTTAGCTTTCAGTCCATGAATTTCCTTTTGAATTAAGTGTGTTTCTTGCATGCAGCATATTGTTGGATCTTGCTTCTTGGCCCATTCTGCCAATCTGTTTGTTTTGATTGGTGAATTGAGACCATTAATGTTGATGTTTATAACTGAAACATATTAACTTGTCATTGCCACGACGTTTTCTTTTTGTTGGGTTCTCCCCCTTTACATTTAATTTCTTGTCATGCCAGATGGGTTCATTCTGCTTTGCTTCCTGGGGTTGTGATCCTCAATGTCTGTTCCTAGGATATTGTGTAAAATTCATTGGAGTGCTGGTTTGGTATTCACAAAGTTCCTAAGGTGCTCTTTGTCATGAAAGTATCTTATTTCTCCATCCATTTTGAAAGATAGTTTTGCAGGGTACATCAATCTGGGTTGGAGGCTGTTTTCTTTTAGGGCTTGGAATATGTCACTCCAAGCTCTTCTTGCCTTGATGGTTTGTGTTGAGAAGTCTGCTGTGATTCTGATGGGCTTTCTTTTGTATGTGATTTGTTTCTTTTCTCTGAATGCTTGGAGAACTTTGTTCTTCTGTTGAGTTTCTGGAATCTTAACAATTATATGCCTATGTGTAGGTTGTTTTTGATCAAGGCTATTTGGAGTCCTATATGCCTCACTTATCTGTATGTCAAGCTCTTTTCCCCTGCTTGGGAAGTTTTCTGCCATTGCTTCTGCGAAGATTTTTTTTATGTCATCTTCACTCTCTCCTGTTTCTTCATTGACTCCAATCAGTCTTATGTTAGTCTTCTTTGTGTTGTTTAGCAGCTGCTGGATTGCTTTCTCATGTTCCCCTATAATTTTGAAGCATTTTTTCTTTTCCTGGTCATAAATTGCAATGTTATCTTCTATATCTGAATTTCTGTCCTCACCTTGGCTCATTCTGCTGTGTAGACTTTCAATGGAGTTTTTCATCTCCTGGAAATCTATTTGCATCTGTTTTATGGATTTCCTTTGTTTTCCATGTTGGGATTCCATCATGTTCCTCAACTCCTCTCTAGATTTACTAATCATGTCTTGCACTAGGAGCACAATTTCTCCTGTTATCTGAGAAATTATTTCTGATTTCATTTTTTCCAGATCCCCTTTTGTTGCCAGTTCAATGGGTCCAGGTGGTTGAATATCAGAGTGTTCCATCTCATTTCCCTTTGGGGTTGCTGTAGGTGATCTGGAAGTCTGGTTTTGAGACTTATTTATGTGTTTTCTCATTTCGACTGGGGGGGGGTGCTGTTGGCACCTGCACGGATTACCTTCTCTGAGCTGGTAGAGGTGTTACAGGGGCTGGGAGCAGCAGTAGGGTTGGTGGCCCAAAAGCCCTTTCTTCTGGGCTGGGAGCAGTGGGAGGGATGGTGGCCAGGAAGCCCCTTCCTCTGGACCAGGAGCAGTGGGACAGTGGCTCAGAAGCCCCTACCTCTGGGCTGGGAGTGGCGGGATTCAGTACCGTGGTCTGGTGGTCCAGTGTCCTCTGCATCTTTGTAGTGTGGAACCAGGTGGCTGTATAGAGGAGCGGGGGTGGGGGGTGGGGTGTCCAGTGGATTGTTGACAGGGCATGGGCTGATTCGGTGTGTTCTGCAGGACTTGCGACCTCTGTAGGGCATCCCAAAGTATTCTTTTTTAAAATGTTGCATCACTAATGCTCCTCCAACAGCCAAGGAAAGGCAGGCAGCCCTGACACACAGGCTCACAGCCACAGCTGCCCTGCAAGGGCTGATGCAGCCCCCGCACCCACCCTCAATCTGTTTAATGCAATTGAAGAACAAGGAGAACTCCCAAAGTCATCTTCAGAAGCTATAATCACCCTGATTCAAAAACTAGATAAGAAAAAAGAGAACTACAGGTCAGTCTCTTCAATAAACATAGATGTAGAAATCTTTAACAAGATATTGGCAAACAAAACGGAATAAATAATCATAAAGATCATACATCATGACTTAAGTAGGCTTCATTCCAGGGATATCACAATGGTCAAATATATCAAAATCAATAAATATAATACATCACATAAGCAGAAGCATCAAAAGAATCATATGATCATTTCAATAAATGCAGAAATTATTTGAAAAAAATACAATATTTGAGAAAAATAGGTATAGAATGACCTTATGTCAATCCAATAAAAGTCATTTATAACAATTTTCTTGCCAACATTATATTTTTTTCTTAAATTCTTTTATTGGTATATTTTAAGTAAACAATACATTTACAGTTATCATTGGGTGCTTGTACCTGTACATGATGTATCTTGGTTCTTATTTTTTCCCCATTATCTGTTCCCCCTTCCCCCTCTCCACCCTTCCCTATTTACATAGACTTTGTGTCCACTTTTTTCTTTAAATGGTGAAAAGTATTAGCTTTCCCTCTAAAATCAGAAATAAGAAAAGGATGTCCACCATTAGCATTTCTGTTCAGTATGATGTTTAAAGCATTAGCCAGGGCAATCATTGAAGAGGTTTATAATCTTGACTCAGTTGTAGCAAAATGGATGTACCTTGAGACCCTAATGTTAAGTGAAATAATTCAGATTTAAACACAAAAGCTTAAATATGACATAGTTTCTCTTATAGGAGAAGCTAAAATATAAATAAAGAGCAAAATAATGGATAATAGGAATAAAAGGAGATAGATATTTTGCAGCAAGAAAGAGGAGCAAGAGTTGAAGGAAGTGGAAAGAGGGGGAAGAGAAGAGGATGAAAGATGAATTAAGATGTGTTATGTACATGTACCTAGTTCCATGAGAAATTGAATCATTATATACTGCATATGTAGTAAAAATATACAAACTGAAAAAAAACTATGAATATACTCAATGCCACAGAAGTGTACATTTAAAAATTATAAACACCCTGTTTATTTTATTTATACTTTATGCAATAAAATTAAAACCCAAAAAGAACTTAAAAAGAGGTAAATCTGTGTAAGCCAACCTGATAACACCAATTGGAATTATAGGAAACATTCTTGACAGATTTTCAACTTAACCTATATAGTTATCCCCTCAAACAAGTCATACAAGTAATATTGTTTAATTAATGTTGTTCTAGCTTCTTAATGTTCTTTATACTGTTTCATACAATTATTGAATTTATATTTGATCATTAGCACTTCATATCATAATTTGGATATGTTATTTTTAGTGTCACTTCGGTTTGAATAAAGGAGTCATTATTGACTGAATATGGATTTCTTTGCAAGTACATTTGAGGGTGGAGTAGGTAATTCTATGAAGCTTAATAAGAATCTTTTAAAAATAAGTGCACTTTCTTTTATTTAATTTATACAAGTAAACAAATTTTTTGTTTTGTAAAATATTTTTAAAGAGGTCATAACATCACTGTAAAGTACAGAAAGGTGCCAAGCATGCATGATTAAAAGAGTTTTGCTAACTATTACTTTAGGGACTCCATCTAGGAATCTCCCAAACCTCAATCCATTCTCCAACTTTGAATCTCTGCTTAGGTAAAATAGATCCATTTTGAAATTTTCTTCATTAAAGTCTATAGTGCTAGTTTTATTGTTGTTATTGGCTGAACTTAAAATATGATGGTTAATTTTTCCAAAGAAACACAGTTTCTCCAATACTACTGTAAATATTTAAGTTTTAAAAATAATCTTTAGAGGAAAAGACACACTGTCATTAATGTCCCTCAAAATAAGTCCCTCCCTCATCAAACATACCTATTCCATTGTACTTGGCAATGTATCTTCCACTGCAAAAATGTTTTTTTTAAAAAATTAACATTTACTTTATTTTTGATCACCCCTTATAGTTATTTTACAAGCACATTAATAGCCTACTTTATCAGGAAGAGTAAATGCAGCTTATAGAATATTATATGGGACTTAGAGATGATCTCTGCAATTATAACTCTAATGGCTAGTACTACAATGGTGAGCATAATTTTCAAGAAGTAAGCTATAATTATACTAGTGCTTCTGAAAGACAATCCTGGGGTTCACTTGCATCATAATCATGTGGAGTAATTGTTAAAATGCACCCCCCCCAACACCTACACGAAACCTACTAAATAAGATCCTCTAGGAGTGAACCTAGAGATACTGTACTTCTAATGTAGTGAGTCTTATGCCCTATAAATTTAAGAACATTTATAGAAACATTAAGGTGGTGCTCTTTAGAATAAGATAGACTTATGTTCAAATCTCATTTGTATTGATTAATGACTTTACATTTTTTAGCTTCCTTCTTTTTTATGTCTTATCTCACCTCTCCTATACATTTGCTGCACCCTCTAGCTCATCTTGCATAATTTTCTCATAGAGCAAAGGTGTAAAATTTTCAGTTTGACTTTCATATTATCTTTGTAGGTGTATTCTATCTAATTTTTCTCCCTAAACAAGAAAAGTACGTGGTTGACTTTCACTGCACCAATCAATTAGAGACAGAATGAGTGTCTTTATTGACTGATCCAGATTAAAACTCTTGTAACAACCTCAACCCCACTGCACAATCTCAGAGACAAAAATCTTTGAATATAATACTCCAGATCCATCTAAGGGATCTATTCTAATATCCAACACTTCTCTGTGTGCTCATGACCCCAGTCTCTCACTCTATCTCATAACAACAATGGATCACAGCTTTGTGTTTGAGGGACAGGATTCATCAAAGACTTTATAAAGAAGATTACTTCCTGGCTGAGTACTGAAGAGTACACTGCATTATGATATGTGTGTTGAAAAGTGTAATGGTATCTTATAAACATTATCTTAATATTTCTCAAAATGAATGGTTTTACAATATGAAAATTTCCCACCTCAACCTTAGCCCTATTGATAAAGAATCCCTGAGAGTGTGCTCCAGAAATTTGCATTTTAAGACATCCTAGAGTTATTGAGATTTATCCCAGGAGTCTACATTATTCTATAAATTTAGCCATATAAAATCAAAGTCATAAAATTTTGAGTGCTTCAGACACATAACTCATGATTTCAGTTACAGTGGAAACATGCCAATTAGTTTTCATCATTTCCAAGAAAAACTTGCCTTGTTGAATGTTTTCCCTGTTTGAGATATTCATGAAAAAGTAAACTTGATATGCAGTTGAAAAATGAAGGAGTTTGGAAGACAACTACAAAAGGTGATGACAATGAATCATCTTTCAAAGTAGTATAATGGGATGGTGAAAACATTTGTAACTTGGATGGAGAATTTAGTGTAACATAATTTAATGTTTGGGCTTTTATCTGAATAGGAACATCTATATTGAATTTCCCAATTTATTTTGGAAGAATCTCTAGCAAAATGACATTAAATAGAAATTCACTATATTTACATAGAATTAGATATAAATGAAAATTAATTGCTCTTTTGAATAACTCATAGTGGACACATAAAAATGCTTCTTTTTTCTGTAAGGTCTTTCAATATTCAAACTCCTCCAGCACACCATCTGTTCAGTCTTTTGTTTCATCTGCAGGTTCTCTCTCAGTGACAAGAGGGGTTGGTGAGCTTGTACAGCTTCAGAATATTTAAAAAACATTGAAATGCTGAAGTATTTGAAAACTGTTGAAGACTGTCATGATACTAATTTCCTAAAATATAAACATTATATTCAATGGAACAAATAATGATTTTTTGACTTTGCAGACTTTATGTTATTTGTTTTTACTTAGAAATTATGGCTATGCCTTTTTTTCATTGGATATTCTGCTTGAAATTATTGATATACCTTACATAAACACTTTGAATCTCACCAAAATTTTGTCTATTAATCAAAAATACCAAATTTAGTTTGATCATATACTTTTAACTAAGGATGATTCCTTTTTAAATTTTACATCCTAGTAGAATTCTTTTGACAGAAATATTTTATGGCTTCAAGTTTACATGTTGAAGTCAGTATTTAAAATATCTTATTTTCTTTTAGGAAAAAGGAGATTACCCATGTTCCAAGAGTTAAAAATTGCCTTTCTAACAATATGAAGTTAATCAGAATAAAGCCTAGATTCCAAAAATAATCCATTCTCACAACATATCATTAAAGGTTGAAAAATATTAAGCTCTCATGTCATTTTGTCTATATCAACTAATATAATTGAATGATTTATTAAAATGTATTGTTAAATGTTCAATATTTCAGAATTGACTTGCTATCTATTTATTGATCCTCGAGATAAAAAAAGATAAGAGCAACATTGTATGAGAAATATATTTTTCTTCTACTCAGGGATAGCAAAATTTATGCAGAAGTAATATTTGGGAATTTTTAAAATTACTTGAAGGACTATGCTTAGTACAATACAAAAGGGTGAACTTAGAAACTTCCCTGCTGCTGATATTAATTGTTGACCTAACTTATGAGTTAGCAAATTGAGTTAGATATCAATCTTTTTGAATCAGTGTGATAAATAGAAACTATACGTTTTAGAGAACACCTTCTTACATGAAGGTCAGCAAATTCTTAAGGGAAAATGTGTGACAGATGCTATTAAATGCACAAGGTCTCCAAGTAGTGCTTATTGATACGTTCTTAAACTAAATGATTTTCACTTATGCTTGAACGTCAAACCAGCTGCCCTTAGATAAAACGTCATCAACAAGATCATTCTTGATAAAATTCTGTGCTCTTGGTCAGAAAATTAAAAATTTCTCATCAGCCTAAAGTAGGTCTGTGGGCAAAAGATGGAGAAAAAACATATGAGTTATTAGGGAACTAGAGAGAGAGAAGCAATTTCTACAGGCAGTTGCTTTTCTTGTGAACAATAATGCAGGAAATGCCTCTCATGACCACCTAATGAGACTATGATAGACTCCAACCTTGTTAATTTGCATATTCAGACATCATGGCATTAGTACAGAGCATCATAGTGCTCGAATATCTCCCTAGTTGCTGAATGCTGGTTTTCAAAGTGCCCTTGGCGCCCAAACTGCTAAAAAGGCATTGGTGAGCAGATGGTCATTGTGTGATGAAATGTCTAATTGTATTTGCCTTCTCTAGTGGAGAGAGAGCCAGGACAGCCAGGCAAGTTAAGGCATGTGGGCAAGGCTAACATATTGTGTCTAAGAGAAAACTTGGAAAGCTCAGTTGGATAGCTAATGAAACAACTTACAGACCCCAAGGCTAAGTCTGTACCTGAAAAATGATGAAAATAAGGCAAGAATTAAAAGCACTAAGCCAGAAAATTCAGGACCACAACCTATGAATACCATCATAGAATACATGAGCTCTGAACTCAGAGAGCTGTGCCTTTGGATCCTAGTTATACCTCTTAAAAATTATATAGGGGCCGGGGATTTAGCTCAATGGTGCTGCCGCCTGCCTTGCAAGTGCAAGGTCCTGAGTTCAATCCCTGGTACAAAAATAAATAAATTAATTAATAATAAAAATAAAAAATTAAAACTGTATATTAGTCCAACTAATTCACCCTTCTAAGTTGTAGTCCTGTCAATTACAAAATGTTGATAATAATTACACTATTGGTTGCTGTGAGGACTGTGTGAAATAATGTACAAACAAACAGCACCTAACATAAGTGTTTGGTTCATAATAAGAGCTGAAAATATTATTAATTCATTTTTAGCAATTATCTAAAGAATAAAGGCAACAAGTGTTTGACAGTCTCTCTTATGTTGAGTTCCCTAGAAGCAGTACTTAAGATAGAGATTGTTTGGAACTAATGTTGGTGGCAGTCTCAGTGCCACCTCCAACTATGTTTTAATAGAATCAATCCAGTGATCTTGAAAGCTGACTGTATACATTTCTACCTAAATTTTTATTCAGAAATGGTATGTCAATCACTTGAAATCAGCAACAGTAGGCTATTTAAACCATGAATACCAGCAAATGATAATGTCCCATCCCCCTTCCTGCTGTGCTAGGGCAGTGAATTCAGTTGTCTAGGGACTGAAGAAAATACCATGACATGGTTCATGACACATGAGGCTAATTAAGACTTACTAAATGGTTCAAATGGGAAAGGATAAAGTTAATCAAGATTTACTAATGTTGAAGGATAGGGTAGCATCCAGTGGTAGTGGGCTGGATAGGAAGTCAACAGAATATATTCAGAATCTCCAATGGTAAGCAGCTTAACTAGTGAAATACCAGAAAGTCTGGTGGCAGAGGGCTGGACAGGATATCATCAGAGGTCAGTGGCAGCAGAATGGACAGGAAAATCTCCAGAATAGATTTGACATATCTGGTGGTAGTCATCTGGAGTATAGAACTTAACCTTCTCGCAGTGCTCTATTCTGCTTCTGGTTACCTTAGGGAGAAGGTTTTATTTTATCTTATTTTTTTTGTATTTAAATTCTTTTATTGCTACATTTTAGGTATACAACACATTTACATTTCTCATTGGGAACATGTACCTTTGCATGATGAATCTTGGTTCTTATTTTTTCCCCATTCCTAGCCCTCCCTTCACCCCCTCCACCCTTCCCTATTTACAAAGACTTTGTTTCAATTTTTTCCATTGCTCATAATTTTTCCTTTCCCTTATTCCCTTTCCCCTACCCCTCCCACTTCCCCTATGCCTTTGGATCATTTCTTCCTATTTCACATTACCAATTATTCATTCTAATCATTGGTACATTTTAGGTATACAATATAATGACGTTCATCATTGGAAATTTGCACCTTTACATAATCTCTCTTGGCTCTTATTTTTCCCCCTTCCCCTGCCCTCCCTTCAACCCCTCCATCCCTCCCTATTTACAAAGACTTTGTACCTATTTTTCCATTTTCTCATATTAATTCCATTCCCTTCTTTCCTTTCCCCTAAACCTCCCACTTCCCTTTCCCTTTTGCCCATTGTCTTCCTATTTCACATCA
The DNA here is from genome assembly GCF_053883595.1 of Heterocephalus glaber. NCBI lineage: Eukaryota > Metazoa > Chordata > Mammalia > Rodentia > Bathyergidae > Heterocephalus > Heterocephalus glaber. The sequence goes on along the minus strand of NW_028258441.1, from coordinate 3,045,834 downwards.
TCTATTATACCTTTTAGTCTTTATTTGCACTTTCAGTTTCTCACACTAGAGAAACTATTCAATATTTATACATGTGTGTCCTATTTATTTCATTTAAGAGCATCACCTCAATGTGCATCCATTTAGCTATAAATGTCTCTAATTTCTCATTTTTTATGGCTCAGTAGTACTCCATTTTATAAAAAAAACATATTTTCTCTATCCAGTTTCCAGTTGATGGGCCTTTGGGCTGTTTCCACATTTTAGCTATTTCAAATTGTGGTGCTATGAACATGGGTGAACATATATCACTGTGGTATGATTCTTTTAATTCTTTGGGGAAGATACCCAGCAGTGGAATAGCAGGGTCAAATGGGACTTCCAGTCCTAGTTCTTTGAGATATCACCATACTAATTTCCACAGTGGTTGCACCAGTCTACACTCCCACCAGGAGTGGATCAGGGTTCCTCTTTCCCTACAGCCCCACCAGCAGTTATTATTGGTTCATTTCATGATAGCAGCCATTCTTTCTGGAGTGAGGTGGAATTTCAGCGTTGTTTTCATTTGCATCTCTTGAATGACCAGTGATGTTGAACATTTTTTAATGTCTTTACTTGGTATTTCTACTTCTTTGTGTGAGAAATGTCTGTTCATTTCAGATGGCCATTTTTGGATTGGGTCGTTAAATTTGGGAAGTCTGATCTTTTTAAGTTCTTTATAGATTTGAGATAGTAGACCTTTGTCTGAGGAAGAGCAGGTGAAGATTTTTTCCCACATTGTGGGTTGTCTCTTCACACTGCTGGTGGTTTCTCTTTCTGTGCAGAAGCTTTTTAATAACAAGAGATCCCACTTGTTGATTGTTTGTGCTAGTTCACAGGCAACTGAGGTTTTGTTCATAAAATCTTTTCCTACACAAATGTCTTCAAGAGTTCTACCTAACTAATGTTCCATCTGGTTAAGTGTTTCTATTTTAATATTTATATCTTAGTCCATTTCGATTTTAGTGTAGTTCATGGTGAGAGATATAGTTCTGGTTTTAATCTTTGGCAAATTGAAGCCCAATTTTTCCAGCAGCATTTATTAAAGAGGCTATCTTTCCTCCAGTGAGGGGTTTGGCTCCTTTATCGAAGATGAGGTGGATGAGTGTGTCTGGTGTTGTTTCTGCATCTTCTAATCTGTTCCACTGGTCCTCAGGGCTGTTTCTTTGCCAGTACCATGCTGTTTTTATCACAGTAGCTTTGTAGTAGAGTTGCAGGTTGGGGATTGTGATACCCCCTGCCATGTCTCTGTTACCTAGAATTGCTTTTGCTATTCTGGGTCTCTTCTTGTTCCAAATGAAATTTTGGATTGTGTTCTCAAGGTCCATGAAGTATGCTGCTGGGATCTCAATTGGAATTGCATTGAATCTATATAGCAGTTTTGGAAGTATGGCCATTTTTACTATATTAATCCTTCCTACCAAGGAGCAAGGGATGTCTATCCATTTTTTGATGTCCTCTTCAATGGGAGAGGATTTTTATACACTAAACTGCATAAGCAACTACATCATAATCTTCCTTTATTCCATTCTATGACTAGCATTCCAAGGAAAAGCTGACTTAGCATATGGGCAGGAAGGCAGTTTCTACAGGTACCACTAGTTTGCCCAGTTCCCAGTGTCTTTTAGATTATATTTGTCATCGGTTTTTGGCCAAGTGTAGATTACACTTATTAATACAGTTCATTCTCTATCTACTAACAATGTTCCCTTGACTTGACAAAAGTCTTGGAACTCAAAAGGGGCATATAAAGGACATGATGATAAATGCCCCATTTTTTTCCTCTGGGGTGAATGATACATGCTATAATCAGTCTCCTTTCCCTCAGTCCATCTTCTTCAGCCAACTGTAAGATATTTACAAGTACATTATCAATTATAACTAAGTAAAGGAAAGACATTTTGAAGCCTTATCTCTTCATATGATTTCTTAGATGGGGTAAAGGCTAAACTGAGAAAGACCTCAAATGTTTGGAAAGAGCTAAGGGACCCAATGGCTTTCTTAATACACAAAAAGTTTCTTGTCTTCCTTACTTTTCTCTCATTGTTGAGACAAAATACCTGATACTCAAAGTTAGAGGGGGAAAGGTTTATTTGGCTTACAGTTTGTGGAGGTTTCAGTTGCTCATATGTTGGCTCCAAGGGAGGATGGTGTTGTCTTCCAGAAAAGGAAGAGTTCTTGGTGGCAAAACGGTAGCAAAAGCAACAAGAGAGCTTAATGTCTTTCTGCAACTTTTGTCTTATTCAGACTAAATACTACTTAGAGCAGGTAGCACACACACCCTTATTCCTAGTGCCCTCAGGCATAGCATTGTACTTTGAATCAATTCCAGTGGCACACATTTTAGATCCAGCCACCTCTCCCACCTATGACCACATGGGGCTTTGGGAGGATATCTAGACATAAGCCATAGCACTTGTGTACCTAATTTTAGCTACATTATCATTTTTACCATTTCTATTTTCTTTACTCATTCTTTCCCAATACTCTGCTAACAATAATCGGGCCCTGATATGGGACTAAGCTGCTACAATAATATTACTCTAATAGAATTAGGAAGATTCCACAAAACAGGAGCACAGAACCAATTCACTTGGCAACTTAAAGTCAGTCAGAGGAGGTATAAAATTATTTACACCACAGTTGATTTCCCCAAAAAGATGTTATATATTGACCCAAGTGCATAATTCAAAGTTCATGATACTGTTGTCAGATAGTTTCTTTTGAAATGGTTCACCAAACAAAAGCATTCCAGGTCATTCTTGTTTTAAACAAAGAATTGGATGAGACAAGCCAAAAATGGCACCAAAAGTTTATTTCAAAGGTGAGGGGTGAAGAGGTAAAAGAAGAAATAGTTCTTCAGAACAAACTTGGGCAGAACAAAGAGAGAAAAAGATAAAAAGTAAGAATAAAAGTGCACCCTACATCTAGGATAGTGAGCTCCTCATGGTGTCTGGTCTTCTTTATGCCATCCACATCTTGTGGGAGCTCACAAGTTCTATATATGGGTCCTGAGAATCATCTGATGCCACCCTGGGATCTTGAAATTGACAGGTCCCACCCATTTCTCCAGCCAGATTTGCCATGACCTATCTCCTATATCAATACTACTTCCTAAACAAAGTAATTAAATTCACTAGAAATATTGTCAAAGCATGCCTAAGATTCTTCCAAATCACTCTAATTCACTGTCTTGTTGATAGTAATTTTATAGGAACAAGTACAAACAGGAGTACACTGAGATTCCACCAAAAAAATCCTCAAAGATTCTTTTCAATGCTTAGCCACAATAATTTAAAATGAGTTCTATGTCCTAAATCCCCACATTACTTCACCTTTTGGGGAAAACAAAAATATAAAGTAAAATAAAATAAAATAAAGTAGGGCTGGGGATTTAGCTCAGTGTCACCACACATGCCTTGCTTTAAAATATTAAGTTGCTCACATTTTTTGAATTATTCTCATGACTAGCCCTTTCCAATTTTTTAAGACTCAGTTTCCTTGTGAATTCCTCAGAGACACTTTTCTTTCCTAGAGTAGCTCTTTCAGTTTTTATAGGTCAGCCTATTGTTCCATTCCCCCCTTATTCTTATACATCACAATTTGTGATGTTTCCATTTATCTAGCATAACTCATACAACCTAAAATGAATTGATTGTTACTAATGATATTTTTTTCTGAATCACTACAACAGGAAAAGGCCTTCTTAAAATATGAACTTTATGATGTCTTTCTCATAATAGAAACTTCATGGGGGTGGTGAAAATATCTTTCTTTAGATTCAGTGGCCAGCACAGGGACAGACTCCAGTAAGGGCATGCTGAATGAATGGATCAGATTATGTTAATCATTCTGCTTCATATCTTCCTATATTAGTATATAAAATGCTATTGTTTTATTTTTAATCATCCTCAGATTAATCTACTCCTAATACTGTTTAAATCTCTTTATGGAAAGTCTGAATTTCTGTGTTTATGTGTAATTTTTATTTTCTTCTTATTTTTCCATGATTTCAAGTGTTATAAAATACATGCATTTTAATTTTATTTTGTCTATTTAAATATTAATTATATATACATATTAATAGAATAATATATGGTGTTTCAATACATGGATACATTCCAAATGATCAAATCAAGGTAATTAACATATTCATCATCACAAATATTTATCATAATGCTTGGCATAGAACCTTGAGTGCAGTTGAAAATAAATACATATCTGAAATGGTTATGTAAATTTTAAATTCTTAACATGAATAATTAAAAAAATATATGCAATAAGTCTTAAATGCTCAAATAGTTTTAGGTACAGATATCTGCTATATGATAAAAATATTACTGGAGGCAAAACAGAAAAAGACAGTAACTTAGAGCCAGTAAGAAGGAAATCTCTTGTGTTAAGACAAGCACATCCAATAATAAAAACAAATACTAGCAAAAAAACCCCACATTTTCTTTATCAAGTCTCCAGTTGATGGGCAATTGGGCTGTTTCCAAGTTTTAGCTATCACAAACTGTGCTGCTATGAACATGGATGCACATATATCACTGGGGTATGATTCTTTTAATTCTTTGGGGAAGATCCCCAGCAGTGGAATAGCGGGGTCAAATGGGACTTCCAGTCCTAGTTCTTTGAGGTATCTCCATACTGATTTCCACAGTGGTTGCACCAGTCTACACTCCCACCAGCAGCGGAGCAGGGTTCCTCTTTCTCCACAGCCCCGCCAGCATTTGCTATTGGTTGATTTCATGATAGCAGCCATTCTTTCTGGAGTGAAGTGGAATCTCAGAGTTGTTTTCATTTGCATCTCTCGAATGACCAGTGATGTTGAACATTTTTTCATGTATAAAATGAATTACTACTCAGCCATAAAAAATGAGAAATTAGAGACATTTATAGCTAAGTGGATGCACATTGAGGTGATACACTTAAATGAAATAAATAGGACACACATGTATAAATACCAAATAGTTTCTCTGGCGTGAGAAACTGAAACTGTAAATAAGGACTAAAATGTATAATAGGTAATGTGAAATAGGAAGAAAAGGGGCAAAGGGGAAGGAAGTGGGAGGGCTAGGGGAAAGGATAGAAGGGAATGGGATTAATATGAGAAAATGGAAAAATAGGAACAAAATCTTTGTAAATAGGGAGGACTGGAGGGGTTGAAGGGAGGGCTGGGCAAGGGTGAAAAATAAGAACCAAGAGAGACTAAGTAAAGGTGAAAATTTCCAATGATGAATGTCATTATATTGTATACCTAAAATGTACCAATGATTAGAATGAATAATTGATAATGCAAAATAGGAAGAAAAGGTCCAAAGGGGTAGGGGTCGTGGGAGGGGCAGGGGAAAGGAAAGAGGGAATGGAAAAATTATGAGAAATAGAAAAAATGGAAATAAAGTCTTTGTAAATAGTGAAGGGTGGAGGGTGTGAAGGGAGGGCTAGGAATGGGGAAAACATAAGAACCAAAATGCATTATGTAAAGGTACAATTCCCAATGAGAAATGTAATTGTGTTGTATACCTATAATGTACCAATAAAAGAATTTAATAAAAAAATACTAGTGTCATTTTTATTAATAATATTATTTTGTTTTTGTCTTACTAATTGTTTTTTATTTCGTGAAAAAATGAAACAAAATTTCATAACAAAAAGACAATAGGCATTGTTAATACAATAAGTATCATCGTCAAAGTAATTACTCAGAGTATAAGACATAGAAAAAATATTCTTACAAAGTAGAAACAAACAGATAATAGCACAAAACTTTCTTTTCAATGAATTAAGAAAAATTAGCATAAATGGAAATATTAGCATATATAATAAGATTTTTTGAAACCACATAATAGGTAATTTGGGAAATTATTTGAACTTCTCCCTACATCCTACTTATCTATCTTCTATTTTGTTCTCTCTCTATATATATACATATGTGTGTGTGTGTGTGTGTGTGTGTGTGTGTGTGTGTGTACAGGTCAACATACTTTAAGAAAAGTAAAACTTTTATAAATATTTTAATACTAAATGTATTGAGACATCATGAGATTAATACAAGTTATCTGTGGCCTCTACAATTATAAGAAGAGCTCAAAGTAGTGGCCATTAGGTTCCATACATTTATTAGTACAAGGCAGTGTTGCTTGGGTAACCTTGGTCATTGAGATTACTAAACACACATTTTCAATTTCTTCTCTAGGGGTGGGCAATGCAGTTGATTTTATGCAATATACAACATCCCCTAGGGTTCCCCATGCAAGGGGACCCTAAAATATACTATTTTTCTTTTCTTGAAGTGTGTGTGTATACATTTTTGGTGAAATGAATATATATATATATATATATATATATATATATACACACATAAAGTGGTGCCTCTGTTCACGAACTTAATTCTTGGTTCATGAATTTAATTCATTTTGTGATTCTGAGGATGATGGCCGCATTTGTGATTATGCAGGGAAAATGGCCATGGTCATGCACATCCCCTGATGTAGAGTTTGGGAACAAGGAAAATTTTGTCAAACACTTCTATTTGTGAACTGAATAGTTCTCAAACAGAAGCACAAAAGCATTCATGAACCAAGGTGTATATCCTTTCTTGATTGCTCTCTGCTTCTTGCTGCCATATCATAAACAATTTCTCCTTTGCCATGGCCATCTTTCATCCAACCTTGGCTTGGAACTGGCTTATTATGGACTGAAACCTGTACAAACTGTGAGCCAAAGTAAACAGCTCCTCCTTTAACCTGTGGGTGTCAGGTATTTTGACCCAGTGACAAGAAAGTAACTAAGACAGATTTGATACCAGAGAAGTGGGGTCATTGCTGTGATGCTACCGGAACATGTATTTTGAATGGCTTGCTGAAGGAGTTTAGAAATGTTTCAGGATGGGGCTGGAGAATTAGCCCTAGAATATGTGAGCTAATCTTAATGAGAGATTCTGGTCAGAGCTCAGAAGACAAAAATCCTGAGAGTAATATCACCGCTAATGACCAGGCTCAGGAGGTTTCTGTTGGGGAAACATAACTCATTTGGCAATTGGACTCCAGCCCATATGTGTTATGTTCTGCCTGAAAATTTATCTGCATTTTTGTTCATGTCCAGAGACATTTTGGGAGACTTTGAATAAGAACAGATTAATCTGCCTGAATTAATCTGGAGGAAGAAAATTTCAAGCAGTCTAATATTAGGTGGTGGCATGGCTCCTGTTGGGCACTTTAGCCAGCTCTACTTTGAAAATCAAGAGCAAAGGGCCCAGCAGACAGATTTTTAAAGTTTTGGGTTTGGCCAGAATGAAAACTCCAGTAAGTTGCAGCCTGCAAAGATGGAGCAGAGAATTTGGTTGCTAAACTGATTAGCTAGCATTAAAAATTCTAGTACTTTGGAGCAGGATAATCAAATAATGGCCCCTGAGTTCACAAGAACCAGTAGGTCTCCACCCTTTGCAGCCTGAAAATTGCAAAGTTAAAAGTTTGCTTTGAGAGAAAAGCCCCAGGACACAGTGCTCAATGAGAACTGATTCCCCAGAATTCAGCTTATTATGCTCAGCCACCCAGGCACTCTGAGACCTCTATAACCACCAGCAGGATGCAAAAGGGCTCAGCTACTGCTCAAGCTGGTGGCAGACCTTGGTATCATGCATGTGGTGTTGGTTTTAGGAGCATATAGAATGCAAAAATTGTGGGATTAGGAATGCCTCCACCCAGATTTCAGAATAAGACCTGGAATGACAGACAGTGGGCCTCTAAAAGGAGAGTGTGTGAAGCTGGGTGTTGTGTGGCTGGTGCAGTGGAGACTTTATGATATTGGAACAGCTAGGAACATGGAATGTCTGAAATATGACAAGAGAAGTGAGCAATGCCAGCCCAAGAGAGATACCATGAGAACTACAATCCGCTTGAGTATGTATTGGTAGGACCGCCAAAGCACCTTTCAGTTTACATTTTGCCACAGATTTCCCAGGGTGCTGGACATGATACTATGGAATTTAATATTTATCCTGCTGGATTTTAGTCTTTCTTTGGTCCCATTCCTTTACATCCCATTATTCCTCCCTTTTGGAATAAGAATGTTTATCTTGTGTCATTGTATGTTGGAAGTGATCAACTTCCTTTTAATCTTTAGAAGTGCTCATGGTTGGTTAAGATGTTTTAAATTTCAGAGGAGACTAGACTTGTACCTTTCATCAATGCTGAAATTGTTGAGATTTGGGAAAGAGAAATATACTAAATGCATTTTGCATAAAGGGATGTGCATGAGTCTTTGAGGAATCAGTGGCAGAATGTTACAACTTATATTAGATGTCCCTTAAAGCCTCATGCTCTTATAGGTGGAGCTTTGGGCAAGCAAAGGTATCATGGGTGTGTGATACTCATCACTGGATTAGTACTCTGGAGGTGAAGATTGGTGGGAGGAGGTGGGACAAAATGGATGTGGCCTTGAAAAGTGTATACATATATCTCCTCATTTCTATCACTGTGCTTCTTACTACCATGTCATGAATTATTTATCCTCTGCTATTCCCTTCTGATATACCACTATGCCTTGGAACCACCTGACTATGAACTGATATCTCTAAAAACTGTGAGCCAAAATAAATTGCTCCTTCTTTAATGCCTGGGATTCAAGGATTTGGGCCCAGCAACAAGAAAGTAAGTAAAAAACTATATTCTCATGTTAAATCCTTACCTATGAGTGCTTCAAGTTCACCTTTCTTTATAGCAGAGTAACACTCTACTATGTATAAATACCATATTTTCCCTATTTACCTGTTGATAAACATATACATTGTTTTCAAGATGAAGATATTATAAATTCTGCTGCTAGAAACATGGGTATTCATGTATCCCTGTAATATAGTGATTTTTAACTCTTTTGGGAAAATCTAGAAGGAAGATAGCTGCATCAAATTGAATTTTTATTTTTATTTTTCTGAGGACTCTCCACATTGATTTACACAGTGATGGTAGTAGTTTATATTACCACTAACAATGTAGAAGTGTTCCTCACCAACATTTGTTATTGTTTTTTGATGATAGCCATTATTTCTAGGGCAAGAAGATATCTCAATGTAGTTTTGTAGCTTTAATTTGCCTTTTTCTAATGGCCAGCAAATTTGAGCAGTTTTTCAAGTAATTAATTGGCCACTTGTACCTTTTCTGAGAAGTTTCTGCATTTCAGTTGTCCAATTTTGATTGAATATTTTATTTTTGGGAATCTAAATAATTAAATTATATTAATTAATCTAATATAACATCCAAATTAATAAAACTTAAAATTAATAAAATTCAAAATTAATAAAATTTAAAATTAATAAAATTTAAAATTTAAAGTAAAATTAACAAAATTTAAAGTTTATATTAATAAATTAATATAAACCAATAATTTAATTAATAAAAATATTAATAAATTGATGATTTATTAATTAAATTATATTCTAGTTGATAGTCCTCTATGTGAGGAATAACTGGCAAATATTTTCTCATTCTGTAATTTATCTCTTCACTGTTGGATGTTTTCTTTGCTGGCCAGAAACTTTTAAATTTGATATGCCCCCATTTGTTAATTCTCAGTATTATTTCTTGTGCCATTGAGGTTCTGTTCAAAAAGTCCTTGCCTAGGCCTATGTCTCCAAATTTGTATCTACTTTTTTCAGCATTAAGTTTCTGTTTTAACATTTAGGTCTTTGATCTATTTTGACTTTAGTACATGGTGAGACATATGGGTCTAGACTCAGTCTTCTACATGTGGATATCCATTTTCCCAGCACCATTTATTAAAGAGGCTATGTTTCCTCCAGTACATTTTTTCAGGACCTTTGTCAAATATTGAGTATCTGTATGTGTCTGGGGTTGTTTCTGCTTCTTCTATTTCATTCCATTGATTCACATCCCTATTCTTCTGCCAGCACCACATAATTTTATTCACTGTAAATTTATAATATAACTTCAAGTCTGAAATTATAATGTCACCTGCTTTATTTTTGTTACCTGTTCTAGGTCTCTGATTGTTTATATAATAAACTTTAGGAGTGTTTTCTCTAGATATGTGAGAAATGTCATTGGTATTTTGGCTAGGATTGCATTAAATCTGTACATCAGTTTTAGAACTATATCCATTTTTATTATATTGATTCTCCCTATTGAAGACCACAGGATATCTTCATTTTCTAATGTACTTCTTTATTTTCTTTTTTGGAGTGTTGTAATTTTCATTGTACAGGTCTTTCACTTCCTTGGTTAGGTTAATTCCCACGTATTTAATTTTTTGATGCTGTCGTGAATAGTATTTTTTCTTAATTTATTTTTCAGTAAGTTCACTATTAGTATACAGGAATGCTATTGATTTTGGTTTCTTCATTTGTATCCTGCTACATTGCTGAATTTGGTTGTTAATTCTAGGAGTTTTTGAGACTTGTAAGAAAAGGATCATGCTATCCATAAATAATGATTCTTTAACTTCATTGTTTTTTATAAATATCCATTTTGTTACTTTTTCTTGCATGAGTGCTTTGACTAATGTATCAAGGAATATGTTAAACAGGAGTCATGATAAAGGAAATTCTTGTCTTGTTCCTGATTTTAGAGGAAAAGCTTTCAGTTTTTCCCTTTGTAATATGATGTTGGCAGTAGTTTGTTTATAAATAGATTTTATCAGATTGAGATAAGGTCTTTCTATAATTATATTCTTAACAATTTTTATCATGAAAGGATGTTAGATTTGTCAAAGCATTTTTCTGTTTCTATTGAGATGATCATGTGATTTTTGTCCTTGCTTTTGTTTATGTGTGTATTACATTTATTGATTTGTATATATTCATCCATCTTTACATCCTTGGGATAAAGCCTACTTGATCATGGTGTATGACCTTTATGACTTATTTTTTTTGCATTTTGTTTTCCACTGTTTTGTTAAAAATTTTTACATCGTGTTTGTTAAGAGATTGGCCTATAGTTTTTAGTTTTTGCTGGAATTCTTGCCTGGTTTAGGGATCAGCATAATGTTCTTATTATGATTTTGAAAATACTCCTTTCCTCTCAATGTCATTAAAAAGTTAGAGGAATACAGGTTTAGATCTTCCCTGAAATTCTTCTAGATTTTGGCTGTGAATCCATCAAGTCCTGGGCTTTTCTTAGTCATCACTGTTTTTATTATGGCTTCAAGTTCATGCCATGTTATTGAATTGTTCAGTACTTTTAAGTGTTTTGGGTTCAGTTTTGGTAATCCATGTATACCTGGGAATCTCTACATTTCTTCTGAAGTCTAATATTTTGGCATAATTTTGTGAAGTAATTGCTAAGAATTTCCTGGATGTTGATGGTGTCTGTTGTGATTTTTCCTTCTTCCTTTCTAATTACACTAATTTGTGTTTTTTCCTTCCCTTTTCTTGCTAAGAAAGGCTAAGGGTTTCTCTATTTTATTTATTCTTCAAAAAAACAGATTTTTGATTGATTTATTTTTATTGGATTTTTAGTCTTCATTTCATTGATTTCTGCTTTAATCTTTTTAATTTCTTCCACTTTACAAGCTCTGGACTTAGATTGTTCTTCTTTTCCTAGGTCCTTCAGATCCATCATTAGGATTTTTGTTTTTTGTTTTTGAGTTTGACCTGTTTTTGTGATGTGGGCATTCACAGCTATATATTTCTTTCATAGGACAATTTTCACTGTGCCCCATAAGTTCTATTACATTGTACTTGCATTATCATTTAATTTTAAGAGCTGTCTAACTTCTTCCTTAATTTCCTCTGTGGCCCAGTGATTATTCAGGTGTTGTTAAATTTCCATATGTTTGCATACTTCCTGTGGTTTCATTTACTTTTGATTTCTATTTTCATTGCACTGTGATTTGATAATATGTATAGCAAAAATTCTATTTTTGCATTTACATATGAATGCTTTATGGCTAATATGTTGTCTCCTTTGGAGAATGTACAATATTCTGCCAAAAAATGTGTATTTTGTTTTGGTTGGGTAGAATACTTTGTATATATTTATTAAGTGCATTTGTTCAAAGGTTGGTCAACTCTATTGTTTCTTTGTTGAATTTTATTTAGTTGGCCTATGTAATTGTGACAGTGGGCTATTCACTTCCCCAATTCTAATTGTCTCGGTGTTTATCTGATCTTTTATGTCTAGTTATGTATGTTTTATGAAGTTAGGTATACCGTGATTTGGTGCATATATGTTTAAAATTGTTATTTTTTTCTGTTGAATAGTTTCATTAACAGATATATTATGTTCTTCTCTTCCTCCTTTGGTCAGCTTGGCCTTTGGTCAGCTTGGCATTTAGTCCACTTTGTCTGAAAGTAGGATAGCTACTCTTGTCTCCTTTGGCTTCCCATTGCATGGAATATTGTTTTCCATCATTTGATTTTTGGTCTATGAACTTTTTTGGTGATAATGTGTTTCTTGGATACAGTATAACATTGGATTCTGATTCTTGATACATTCTGCTAATCTGTGTCTTTTGATTGTTGAATGGAGTCCATTTAAATTGACTGCTACAATTGATAGATGTAGACTTATTACTGTCACTTTATTATTTTTCTGTTGCTCTTTGGCATTCTTCTCCCTCTACTTAATTATTAGTCCTGCCTACTGCATTCATTGTATTGAAAGTTTTGGATTGTTAGCTTCATCATCTTCTAAGATCTCATTGAGAATTTTTGAAGTGTTGGTTTGGTGGTCATGAGTTTCTTTGGGTTCTCTTTATTATGAAAATTTCTTATTTCTCCAAGAATTTTGAGATAATTTTGAAGGTTATAACAATGTGTTGGATATTGTTTTCTTTCAGAGCTTAAAACACTTCATTCCAAGCTCTCTTTGCCTCTAAGGTTTATGTTAAAGAGTATGTTGTAATCCTGATGGCTTTTCTTCATAGGTGAGTCATTACTTTTCTCTAGCATTATTTTGGATTTTGTTTTATGCTGGATTTATGGTATTTTAATTAATATATGGTATAGAGTGTTTTTTCTCTGGTCATGGCTATTTGGCGTTCTGTATGCCTTGCTTATCTATATGTTAAATTCTTTTTCCATGTCTGTAAAATGTTCTGCTATTACTTATGTAAACAGGTTTTTATGTACTTTGTGCTGTCTTTTGATTTTTCATTAATTACACTTTCTCTTATATTAGTCTTCAGTCATCTAGCAGTTGTTTGATCCAATTTTCATATTCTCTTGTTTTTGAGGTATCTCCCATTAACTGATCATTGACCACAGTCCTGTCCTCTATATCTGACAATATGTGTCACATTTGTAGCTTCTGCTGCCCATACTTTCAATCCTATCTTTGATTTCTTGGATTTCTTTTTGGAACATTTTTATGGACTCATTATTTTCTGTGCTGCATATTCATGCTTTGCATCTCTTTTTCTATCTCCATTAGATTTTTATAGTGTCTTCTCTAGGCTTACTGATCTTTCTTTTCTTTAGTATCATTATCTGATTAGTTATATCTTCTTTAATTTTGCCAAGCACCTTATTGATCTGTTTGACCTCTATTGAAAACCTTTCAGATATTTCTGCTGTGTGCCTTCTGAACCAGGTTTAGGGGAGTTGGAAAGTTTACAAAGGATTATCTTGCCTTTTCATGACACGTTTTTATTTTTTGTTTCTTTGTGGTTTTTCTTTCTGGAGTTTGTGGCTCCTTTGACCCAGTGCCTGTTTTTTCATGAGTAAGCCTCTGTATTATTACCCTCAGGCAATTCATATATTGGCATACAAAGAAAGTCAATTAACACCAACAACTATGTCACTTTAGCTATAGTAGTAAATTCAGTGACAAGAATGGAATCAAATATCAACTGGATACTGAGAAACCCTGGGCACTACTCATGAACTCCCCTTAACCAAACAAAATAGTGAAGTCAAGCATACTACTGGATATTAATCTCCTTCAGGTCCATCCCCTGTGAAGATTATACCCATGAAACCTGCTTTTTCACCATAGTATATAATCCCTGTGATCTTTCTGGTCCAATCCTGAGCCACCCAGGTGATCCTAGGAGTTCCCTGTTTACCTCTCATCCTCACCAAGCCTGCCTCCCTAGGCTATTTCTCACCCAGGCTCTGTATTAGAGTAACACTTCAGTCTTGGAGTGAAATTCTCATCGTGGGTGTTGGTTTCACCTTCAATCAGGTCAGTCTTTTGGTTGTCACCTCTGTTGTCTTGTGCTGTGGAGAACCCAGAAGCAGAGCTGGCCGGGAATTTGTAGCTTGGTCACTCTCTGCTTCCTGTGCAGATCATGTGGGGCTTGGACCACTGGCAATGGCAAGGTTCAGGGAATGTGGCTCCTCTCTGCTTTTGCCTCCTGCAGAGCTCATGCTGGGCCTCTGGTGTTATTTTGAAAAAAGTGCAATGAGTTACCATTTATTGAATGGTGAATATATATATATATATATATAATATATATAATATATATAAATTTTATTTAAGCTCTTTACATTGAAACATAGGTTAGTAAATCATATCTTTTTCTAAATAAAAATTTGCATAACTTAAGCAAGGTCAAAAAATAACTACAAAATTCTCTAGTGTATGAATTTAGGATTGGTAAATAAATTGTTCTTTATTGGTAAATAAAGAACAGGGAAGACCAGGAAGTCTTGAATCTTTGTTGGCAGTGCAGACACATTACAGAAGTGGTTACAATTGATGGCTAATGGGAATTATAAAGAGGGAAAGGTATAGATAGAGGAATCCTTGCAGCTAAAGTTGTAAAATGTGTGCTAGGACTTGAATACAGACTGTATGAATTCTGACTCTGAACTATAGAACTATTATTCTACCACTTAAATTTGCATTTTAAACAGAGTCTCCCTGGCAGAATGGGTCAAGAAGTAAGATCCAACAATATGCTGCACACAAGAAACACATTTAATTCAAAAAGAAACTCATAGACTGAAAGTTAAAAGGTGGAAAACAATACTCCATATGACAGGAACCCGAAAAAACGGAGGAGTAGCTATCCTCTTTGCAGACCAAGTGGATTTCAAACAAACACTGATTAAGAGAGACAAAGAAAGACACTATATCCTTGTAAAGGGAACAATCCAAGAGGAAGAGATGACAATCATATCTATGCACCAAACTCTAGTGTGCCAACTCTATAAAACAAATACTGACGGACATGAAAAATCATATAAGCACTAATACAATAGTAGTGGGGGACCTCAATACTCCATTGTCACAAATAGATAGATCAACTAGACAAAAAACAAGCAACAAAATACTAGAACTCAATTAAACACGGTCTCCAACCCTATCCTAGTAGTTGGACTTTGAGATTTGGTTAGGGTTTTATCTTTAAGAAACAGATTATTTCAGGAAGAAATTTAATCTAGAATTTTGGTGTTTCAATAAGACAGTGGTATTTTTTTTTGCATAATAATTCACAAAGTTCTTCAGATTTATGTTTGCAGAAATTCTAGGTCACTGTTTCCAATAGTTTTCCGTGCATGCCCATAGGCAGTGAGTGAACTTTGAGGAGGTCTTTCTTGATTCATTCATCAGTGTGACTTCTTTCCTGTCCCCTGAGAATATCCAGCTGACTGATAACTACTACAATGCAGATGATTTCAACATGCCAAAGGAGTGTGATATGGTGCTAAGATTCTTCCTTGATAACTGACCATATCGCCTATCAATAGTGTCGCCTCTCTAGGCAACTATCAAATAACATAAACTATGAAAATTTGGAAAAGTTTCTAAGGAAAAAAATGTACTTAAAGTCCCTAGCTATAAGGATGGTCTTGTTTGTATCTCTTAGCTTGCAGGCCCATGGTGCTCTGTGAGAAGTGAAAATGTCCTCAGTGAGCAAGTTATTGTGCAAAGTCTGCCCATTAGCTGATTGCTGAACAAGTGGCAACACAGAACCTCTATGGGTTTTGAAACTGTGGTGATTTCAGCCTGTCTTTGTGCTGTATTACCCAACCTACAAAATGAACATGATGACTCAGGTAATATATTATTTTTTAAACTTTTACATACCCTGCTTCTCCAAACATAGAAAAGCAAATGCTGCAGATACATGCCTCCTGCTTATTTGCCATTGTTAAAAGTCCAATCAGTACCTACAAATGGGTCCTAAATCTTAAGAGGGAAGCACAGAGGGATATCCAGGCTGGATTCTAGGCACAAGTTAGGGGTCTCTAAATTGTTTTCCACTTATACTTGGCTGCCAGACATGCCAGTGATTTAGTGCCTACAGTTACCTACCTGCCTAGTTTGTCCCTCACTTTCAGCTTTCCCTGTATGCTGCCATCCCATTACAGACTGAGTTATAATTTTTGCTTTGCTCCTTAAATTTGAAGTTCTGGGTTCTAGAGTCTGTGTTTATAGTTCATATTTTAATTGTATCACTGACTTCCTGTGCGAACTTGGACAAATAATTCAATATTTTTGAACTTCAATTTTTTAAACTATAAAATTAGGATAATACACATAAATGCCTCCATAATCATTGGTAAGAATAAATAAGGTAATTCACTTAATGCACTTAACAGAGCAATTTAACACAATAAGGACATGCTAAATGTTATAACAGCATTATTCTTAATCATTCAACTGAACTGCTTGATTCTCTCATTCACTTATAATTCAGGAGCTTTTTCTGCACTGCATGCAACCCAATAGCTAGACAGGGAGCTTTGAGGCAGAAGGAAGAAAATGGTCCAACTTTCATTTTATTTACAGATTCTCCTGATATACAGGTCTCCCAGATGATAACTACCACTCACCCACCTATCTCATCCACTTTAGATTTTGACAGACTGGGTTTTTCTACATCTGTGTGAAACTTTGAATCCATGTAGAACCTGCATTGTGAGCAGGTACATTGTGCTTTTACTCATATATTTATGTACCCAGCTCCAGCTCACCAACTTGGATTAGAGTAACTATGCCTTCAGCTCTCACAACACTGATGGCACACTTAAATGAACCCAAACCCTTCCTCTCACTATTTAGTATTGCCTCAAGTTAGCGTGAGTTATGTCAATAAATGATAAGGTGAGAGAATCTTTTGAGAGTTTCTCTTTTGTATTTTTAATTCAACAGTTAAAGGAAGATGAGGTCAATCATTAATATTTTATAAAAGCACCATCCAAAATGAGTATCAGAAGACCTAGTTCTTTTGTCCATCTTCAAAAAAAGATATTTCCTAAATGCAGGTTGATTTGAAATATCTGATCACTAAAACATTGTGTCTAATTTAAGAACATGATATTTGGTTTAGCAAAAGTCCATGGGACAGGTAACATCAAACTACTGTCCATCACAGATTTCCAGCTCCAGATGTGGTTCTCTTAGTACTCACTTTCCATATCTGAAGGACCTGTCTGTATACTCAGGCCATCCCCTTTCCTAAGCCACTACTAATAGAGTTAGCATTCACATTATCAGGATATACCCCTCCTACCTGCTACCATAAAGGATAAGAAAGACAGAATAGTCCTCCTCTTAATAGTACACTCTCCAAGCAAATAAGCTATAATTTCATATGTGTAGGAAATTACTAAACTAGGTTGTTAGTTTCTTGATATTTTTAACTCGAAGAAAGTTGGAAAATACAAGAGAAAATTAAAGTTAAAGTAGGCTTGTACCTCCAACAAGAATTCACATTAGCACCAGGAAATTATCATGAACAATTACGTGCAGATGCTCATGCTAGTGTGTGTACTCAAATTTTAAAGTGATAAATTAAGACAGAAGTTATGTTTTTAAAAGTGTAGGGAGATAAGGAAAGAAAATGCAAGATAAGGTGAGATACAACTAATGAAATTATACAATTAAATGATAGATACTGAAAAATGAAGTCAATGAGATCAGTTGAACAGGCATTCCCATGAAGGGGAAATGGTGATGTCACAATGCAAAAGAATTAGAACAGGTCTCCATAATTTCACTCAAACATGAATGAGAACAATTTAATGTATTAACACTTCAGATACTCAGATGTATTAGTGTAAAAAGGTAAGCTTTTCTCAATGCTGACAAATGCCACTGGCTGTGTGACAATCTAGCATAATCTTATGTTCAAAGAAGGATAGGTCCAAAGTGTTCTGAGGAAAATTCTTTCTTATAAAAGATGTGTCACTCAAGAAAATACATTGATCAGGTCATTCTTCCTGCATCATTTTTGAAAATAATTGTTTTCATGATGTAAGAATGAAAACTTTCCTTCTCATACCTTTTCTAGTGATATCCAGATTGCAACTCCATCTCCAAATAAAGTAAATGTTTTTATAGTTTTCTATGTAGTAATAGTTTGGTGTTTTATAAGGCACATAAAATGTGAATAATTATTCTTCTTACATTTCCATTTTTATGAAAATGAAGCATATTCACTTTCACTCACTTAAGTATATATTTTGGAGAGATTTAGCAGAAAATAGAGATTTCCTTCCTTAATTTCTGTAGCTGTGTAATTGCACACTGTAGATATATCATTATTTACTTAGTCCTCCAAAGGGAGAAATTTAAATTGCTTGTAGTATTCTAAACAATGCTGCAGTTAGTTAGCAATTGCGTATACCAAAACTTGTTCCATTTGCACAGTAGGAGGATAGAGCTGTAAATTAGCATCCTAGAAATGAATGTAGTTCAATATTAAGAGATATCACCAGGTTTAACTCTATAAAGGATTTATGATTTGCCTTCCTATAAACAATATGTAAGCATGTCTGTTTCCAAATCACACTCAATAGCCTGTAGAGTTATTTTAATTCAAAAGGTGATAAACAGTATCATCTCAATATAATTTTAAATATCAGATGACTTATTATAAGTAAATAAGACACCAATAAATTAAACAGAAACCAGGGCCATATGTACTTTTTTCTACAAACTGTTAATAACATTTACCTAATTTTCTATTAGCTTATTTTTTTCTATTCTTTTGGAGATTGTTGTTATATATTATAGCGATTAGCCATACACACACACAGACACAGACACACAGACACACACACACACACACACACACACACACACATATATATATATATATATAGTCTCATGCTCTAATTAGTTCTGGGTTGTCCATTTCTTTTTTCATTATTATTCATTAAGTGTATTGGTACATTTTAGGTATGAAATATGATGACATTTATCATTGGGAACTGGTAACTTTACATGATATATCTTGGTTCTTATTTTTTCCCCTTTACCCTGCCTTCCCTCAACCCCTCCATCTCTCCATACTTACAAAGATTTTGTTTCCATGTTTTTTTTTTCTAATAGTTTTTGCTTTCCCTTATTTTCTTATCCCTACCCCCCACTTCCCTTTCCTCTTCCCTTTGAACTTTTTCTTTCTATTTCACATTATCTATTATACATTTTAATCCTCATTTACACTTTCAGATTCTCACACCAGAGAAACTCCTCATTATTTACACATGGGCATCCTATTTAATTCATTGAAGAGTATGGACTCAATGTGCACCCATTTAGCTATGAATTTCTCAAGTTTATCATTGTTTATGGTTGAGTATTACTCCATTTTATATAATCTTCTTTATCCAGTCAGCAGTTGATGAACATTTGGGCAGTTTCCAAGATGTAACTATTACAAACCGTGCTACTATGAACAGGGGTACATACATATCACTGTGGTATGATTTTTAATTTTGGGGGAGGTTATCAAGAAAGGCAATAGCTGGATCAAATGAGATGGGTAATCCTAGTTTTTAAAGGAATCTCCATACTGATTTCCAAAGTGGTTGCATGAGTCTACACTTGCACCAAGAGTGTACAACAGTTCTTTTTCCCCCACAATGCCATCAGCATGTTATTGGTTGATTTCTTGATAGTAGCCATTCTTTCTGGAGTGAGGTGGAATCTCAGCATTCTTTGCATTTGCATCTCTCAAATGACCAGTGATATTGAAAATTATTTCATGTTTATATGCTGTTCCTATTTCTTTGAAAAATGTCTGTTCATTTCAGATGCCCAGTTTTGGACTGTGTCTTTAAATTTGGGAGGTCTGATTTATTTAAGTTATTTTTTTGTGTATGGTACCTGAGATCGAACTCAGGACCTTGTGCTTGCAAGGCAGGCGTGGTGACACTGAGCCAAATCCCTGGCCCCTGATTTACTGAAGTTCTTTATATATTCTAGATAGTAGACCTTTTTCTGAGGAACAGCTGGTAATTTTTTTTTCACACATTGTGGGTTGTCTCTTCACTCCGTTCATGGTTTCTCTTCTCATGCAGAAGCTTTTCAATAAGATGAGATCCCAGTTGTTGATTCTTTGTGCTAGTTCACCAATGTGTGAGATTTTGTTCATGAAGTCTTTTCCTATGCCTATATCTTCAAGAATTCTACCTAACCTCTCTTCGGGCTGGTTTAGTGTTTCTGTTTTAATATTTAGATATTTGATACATTTCAATTTTAATTTGCTGAATGGTGAGAGATATAGGTCTATTTTTAATCTTTGGAAAGTTGAAACCCAATTTTTTTCGCACCATTTGTTAAAGAGGCTAAATTTCCTCCAGTAAGGGTGTTTGATTCCTTTGTCAAAGATGAGGTGGCTGAGTGTGTCTGGAGTTGTTTCTGCATCTTCTAATCTGTTCCACTGATACTTAGGTCTGTTTCTTTGCAAGTACCATGCTGTTTTTATCACAGTAGCTTTGTAGTATAGTTTCAAGCTGTGAATTGTGATACCCCCTACCATGTCTTTATTGCCTAGAATTGCTTTTGCTATTCTTCTTGTTTGCTTGCTTGCTATCACTTATTGTTCCAAATGAATTTTTGGATTGCTTTCTCAAATTCTGTGAAATATGCTGCTGGAATTTCAATTGGGATTGCATTGAATATATATAGCAGTTTTGGAAGTATGGCTATTTTCACTATATTGCTTCTTCCTACCCACGAGGAAGAGATGTTTTTCCATTTTCTGATATTTTCTTTGATCTCTTTTTTTAGTGCCATGGTTTTTAGAGTAGATTTCTTTAATTTCTTTTGTTAGATTGATTCCTAGGTATTTTGGATCTTTTGGATGCTATTGTGAAAGGAGTTGTTTCTCTAGATCCTCTTTAGTGAGTCTGTTGTTCATGTACAGGAAGGCTATTGATTTTTGTATGTTCACCTTGTATCCAGCTACTCTACTGAATTTGGATATGAAATCTAGAAGATTTTTGGTGGAGTTTTAGGGATCTTTTATATAGAGTATCATGTCATCTGCAAATAATGACAGTTTAACTTCTTTATTTTTTATCTTTATTCCTTTTATTTTTTCCTTTTGCCTAATTGCACTGGCTGTTTCAGAACTATATTGAACAGGAGTAGTGATAGTGGACATCCTTGTCTTGTCCATAATTTTATTAGGAAGGATTTCAGTTTTTGACCATTTAGTATGGTGTTGGCTGTTATTTTTTCATAGATGGCTTTTATAAAATTGAGACAAAGACAATCTATTCTGATTTTCTATGGGGTTTTTATCATGAATGTGTGTTGGATTTTGTCAAACACTTTCTGCATCCATTGAGATGATCATATGGTTTTTGTCCTTGGTGCTGTTAATACAGAGTATTACACTTATTGATTTTTTTTACATTGAATGATCCCTGCATCCCTGGGATGAATCCTACTTGGTCAGGGTGTATGATATTCTTGATGATCTTCAGCAGTCTGTTTGCCAGTATCTTATTGAGGATATTTGTGTCTATGTTCATTATGGAGATTGGTCTACAGTTTTCTTTTTTGGTTGGGTCTCTGTGTGCTTTGCAGATCAAGGTGATGCTTGCTTCCAGGAATGAATTAGGGAGTATTTCTGCCATTTCAATTTCATTGAAGAGTTTAAACAGTAGTGAGAGTAGTTCTTCTCTAAATATCTTGTAGAATTCAGCAGCGAAGCCATCAGGACCCAGGCTTTTCTTCTTTGGTAAGTTTTTAATAACATTTTCAATTTCATTGATTAATATTATGTTGTTCAGAATTTTTAGTTCTTCTTCATTCAACTTTGATAATTCATATGTATCTACAAGTTTGTCTATTTCATCTGTGTTTTTCATCTTATTGGCATACAGATTCTCAAAGTAGATATTGATGATACTCTTGATTTCTCCTGGATCTGTTTTAGTTTCTCCCTTTTCATTGCTAATTTCATGGATTTGGGCCATTTCTTTCCTTTTTTTTTTTTTTTTTTTTTTTTTTTTTTATAAAGTTGGCTATGGGTTTGTCAGTTTTGTTTATTCTTTCAAAGAAGCAAGTCTTTGCTTCATTGATTTTGTTGTATCTTTCTGTTAGTCTCCATTGCATTGATTTCTACTCTGATCTTTATAATTTCATCCCTTGTATGACGTTTGGGTTTATCTTGCTCTTCTTTTTCTAGAAAATTGAGGTTTCAGGATTATCTTGTTTATTTGAGCCTGCTGCTTTCCTAATATTGGTATTCACTGCTATAAATTACCCATGTAAGACTGCTTTCATTGTGTCCCATAAATTCCAATATGTTGCACTGCATTGCCATTTAATTGTAAAAACTGTCTTATTTCTACTTTAATTTTCTCTGTGACCCATTGGTCAGGATCGTGTTGTTCAATCTCTGTGATTTCTTTTTTTATTTATCTCCAATTTCATCACAGTATGATGTGATAGCATACAGAAGATAACTTCAATTCCTTTCAATTACTTAAACATGTTCCATGAGCAAGTATGTGGTCTATTTTGGAAAATGACCCATATGCAGCTGAAAATAATGTGTATTCTGACTTGTGGAGTGGCACACCGTGTAAGCACATGTTAAGTCTATTTGTTCAAGAGTTTGATGATGATGATGATGATGATTATTATCTATTATTTCATTGCTGATTTATTGTCTGGTCAGTCTATTAGTGACAGTAGTGTATTGAGGTTCCCCATTACTATAGTATTAGTTCTTATTTGATTTTTCATGTCTGTTAATATTTGTCTTATATAGTTGTGTGCACTAGTATTTGGTGCATATATATTTATTATTGTCATCTCTTCCCCTTGGATTGAACAATTACATATGAACATTACAAGGATGTAATGTTCTTCTTTGTCCCTCTTAATTACTGCTGGTTTGAAAACCATTTTATCTCCAAATGGAATATCTAGTCTTGCGTTTATTCGGGTTCCTGTCACATGAAACATTGCTTTCCACCATTAATTTTCATTCTACGGGGGTTTTTTTTCATTTTCTTTTTTAATTTTTTATTTATTGGTACATTTTAGTTATACAATATAGTTACGTTCATCATTGGGATCTTGTACCTTCCATGATGCATCTTGGTTCTTATTTTTTCAACATTCCTTGGCCCTCTCTTCACCCCCTCCACCCTTCCTTATTTACAAATAATTTGTTTCCATTTTTTCTTTTTCTCATATTTTTCTATTCCTTCCTTTCCTTTCCCCTATCCCTCCCATTTCCCCTATTGCTTTAGATGTTTTCTTCCTATTTCACAATATCAAGTAAATAAGATTTGTTTTTGAATTAAATGTGTTTCTTGTATGCAGCATATTGTTGGATCCTGCTTCTTGACCCATTTTGCCAACCTATTTCTTTTGATTGATTGATTGAGACCATTAACATTGATAGCTATAACTGATATGTTTTGACTTGTGCTTGTCATGGTCTTTTCGTGTTGTTGGATTCCACCACCTTTGCATTTAATTTCTTGTTTTGCTGGATGGATTCATTTTGTTGGGCCTCATCAAGTTATGACATTTATTGTTTAAAATTTTTTGGAGTGTTGGTTTGGCATTCATGAAGTTCCTCAAGTGTTCTTTGTGGTGAAGGTATCTTATTTCTCCATGGATTTAAATGATAGTTTTGCAGGGTACATCAATCTAGGTTGGAAGTTGTTTTCTTTTAGGACTTGAAATACTTCACTCCAGGCTCTTCCTCACTTGAAGATTTGTGTTGAAAAGTCTGATGTGATTCTGATGGACTTAGCTTTGTATGTGATTTTTTTGTCCTCTAACTGCTTGTAATATTTGTTCTTTTGTTGTGTTTCTGGAATCTTGACTATTATATGCCCAGGTGTAGACTTATTTTTATCATGGATAGTTGGAATCCTATGTCTCTCACTTATCTGTATGTCAAATTCTTTTTCTCTGCTTGGGAAGTTCTCTGCCATTACTTCTATGAACATTTTTTATGTCATTTGCACTATCTCTTGTTTCTTCATTGACTCTAATCAGTCTTATGTTATTCTTCTTGGCATCATCTAGCAGCTTCTGGATTGGTTTCTCATGATCCCTGGATATTTTTAAGAAATCTTTCTTTTCCTGGTCACTAATCACAATCCTGTCTTCTCTATCTGATATTCTGTCCTCACATTGGCTCATTCTGCTGGAGAAACTTTCAACAGAGCTTTTAATCTTTTGGATATCTAATTGAATCTGTTTTATGGATTCTATTTGTTTCTTATGTTGGGATTCTATCATTTTCCTGAGCCTTCTTGTTTTTAATCCATGTCTTCTTTAGAGTTTTAATCATGTCTTTCACTGTGGACACCATCTCTGTTGCTATTTGATAAATTATTTCTGATTTTATTTTTTTCCAGATCCTCTTTTATTGCCAATCCAGGGAGTCCAAGTGGTTGGGTTTCATATTGTTCTATTTGGTTGGCCCTTAGAGTTGTGTTTAGTGATTTGGAAGTCTGGTTTTAAGTCTTATTTCAGTACCTTCTCATTTCTATTTCCTGTTGTTGATGTTTTGGGTTTAGTTCCTGTGTTGCTCTTTGTAAAATGCTTATGGAAAGTAACTTTATTGGTATTATTTAGAACCCTTTGGGAATGGCTACTTCTTGGATTGTCTTCTAGGTTTAGTTGGCCTCTGGCTTTTCAGTCTGTAATGGGCCTTAGGTAATCTCAGTCTTGGTATACCAGGAAGGTAACTGACTAGAACAATCACATCACTGTGGCCAAAGTAATACAATCAGCATCAACAATAGAATCAAGCACAGCCTGGAAGATGACAAACTGTGCTAACTCTTAATATACCACCTATGACTAGATGTACCAAACTTGTGGCTATATATAAAAATGTAAAACCAACCACAAATATGTTTGCAGCAAATAAGCTCTTCAGTATAGCAAATTTGCATTCTGGGGTGATTTAGAAGGAGTTTGGAGGTAGAGAAATGTAGAGGGAAAGGTTAGAAGTAAGGTTAGAGGACACAGAAAGATCATGCGAACTTTGGGAAACTGGTGAAGACAGAAGGAAAAGAGAAAAGGAAGGAATAAACACAAGAACAGAACAAACTGACAACAACATGAAAAACAGAAACTGTTTCTCACTCCTATAAAAATAAGAATAATCAAGGAAAAATAGGATGAAAACAGGAACAAGAACCACAAGAAATGAAGTAGAAGGAGAAAAGAAAGAAAGAAAAAAATGTCCCCTTCAAGGAGTGTCTCTATTGTCCCCAGCAGACAATGTGGGTAACATATAGATCTGTGTCAATTGATGTCAGTGAGCCAGCCATAGTTCACTGAAGTTCAAGGTGGTTTCTGGCTGTGAGCCTGGAATTGAGCTCCCTGATGTCCTACAGGTTTGAACTCTGCACAGTTCTACTGCAGATTCAAACCACCTTTCCCCTGCAACATGTCTGGTTCCGGTTGGAAGTCCTGGGTCCAACAACTCACCAACCATTCCAGTCTGGTGCACTTTCGTTGAAGTGACTCTTGGTCTCCCAGTCAGCCTAAATTCTCAACTGTCTTTGAAGAGGCCAGCTCTGTGCTGCTCATCACTGTGCCAATTCCTGGGCTCAGAATGATGGCCTTCTGGATCCCCATACTGTGCTGCTGTACAGGCAGGACTCTGTCTGGGGCCTGCACATCCTTACTGATGGTGTCCAGATGGACCTCTGGCTTAGACCTGTGTGGCGGTGCTGCTGGTGTCTGGGTGGGCCTCTGGCTAGGGCCTGCCTGTCTGTGCCACTGTCGTCCTGGCAGACCTGGGCTCTCATTTCTTACTTCAAGATTTTTATTAACATCACTTGCTTTTACATGTACACTTCAAACACGAGAATTAGAATTTTTACTTCTCTTAGGATACAACATTAAAAACCCACACTTATCTCATTCTTAATAATAGTAGCAACTGAGTATCTTGTATATGACAAATGTACAAGAGTTTTGGCAGACAAAATTTAGAATTACTGGTAGCCTAAGACCACTTTTATTGTAAATATCACAATGCTACAGACAGGTAAGGTATGAAAGAAAGAGCTTTATTTTAGCTGAATTCTAAGATTCAGGGGCCTCATCTAGTGAAGGCCTACTTGTTCTCAGAGACACAAGGCAGCACAGAGATTGATTCATTCATCTGGATAGACCCCTAATCACCTCCCAAAGTGCTCACCTGGCCCTACATTTAATATTGTATAATGGGGATTCAATTTAATATGAATTTTAGAGGGCAAATTATATTAATTCCATAGCACCAGTTACATTTGAATTTCATGTGAACAATTATTGTTTTAGTTAATGTGCATTCCAAAATTATATTGGTATGTGTATACTAAAAGACCATTCTTTGTTTACATGAAATTCAAATTTTACTGGACGTTCTATATGTTTATTTACCAATGCTGACAATCGATCTTGATTATATTTTCATCCATTTTTCTGAGACAAACATCCTATGACTATGGTCTATTGATCTTGAAATATGTGCCTAATTGATAATATATGAAATTTTTAAATGTGATAAAAGTCTCCAGGGTGAATAAGAATGTTTTAAGAACATGATATTCAATCATGCATTTGATATATAAATGCTCTGTATAATGCCTCCATCTCACTTGATCATTTATTTCATTACTGTACACTTTCAGTGACAGGAAATTTCTACTACTGTATTAATGAAAGATTATTTTATATTTCCATTTGCTAAACTATTGCTCATATATTAAAAAAAATTGTTTGACAGTAGTTTCTGTTCATCCTAGTGGCCCTAGTGGTAAAAAATAACAAGTTGAATCTCTTTTCCATATGTCAACCCTTCAAATGTCTGATGTCATTAGAACAATCTTGATATTTTTCACATGTGGAAAATTGAATCTAGACCCATATCTTTCATTATCTACTAAACTACAATCAAAATAGATCAAAGCTCTAAGTGTTAAAACAGAAACACTTAATATGCTGGAAGTTAAAATAGTAAGACTCTAATTTATAGGTATAAGCAAGGACTGTTTGAATAGAAATGCAGTTACACAGCAATAGTACTAAAAAATCAATGAATGAGATAAAAGCAAATGAAAAAGCTTCTGTGCAGCAAAATAAAAAAATAAAAAGAGTGAAGAGACTACCTACAGAATGGTAAAACCATTTTGTTACCTATTTCTCAGAGAACTAATATCTATTGAGACTATATAAAGAACTGAAAAAAATTAGACCCCTCAAAATAAAAGACCCATTCAAAAATGAGCAAGTGAAATGCATTGAGAATGCTCAGAAAAAGAAGTACAAATTGCCAGTAAATACATGAAGAAATATTCATCATCACTATCTATTACACAAATGTTAATCAAAAGAACACTGAGACCCCATCTTACCTCAGCACCACTATCTATCATCAAAAAAGGAAAAAAAATAGCCAAGGGATAAAAACAACAAAAAATAACAAAAGAATAACAACTGAAGTAGCTGTGGGAAAAAAAGAATGCTTATATATTGTTAGTGGGAATGTAAACTAGTGCAATCATTATGAAATTCAGTAAGGAGATCCCTCCAAAAATTAGAAGTAGAAATTCAATTTGACGCAGCTAGTCATCTTCTAGATATCTTCCCTAAAGAGGTATAGACATCATATTACAGTGACACATGCATAGCTATGTTTATAGCAGTATAATTCATAAGAGCTAAATATTTGAAGGAGTTTATAAGTCCATCAACAGATGAAAATATAAAGAAAATGTGGTACAGCAAAAACTGAGGTTGCAACTTCTTCTGTGAGTGTTCCACAAGACAAGCAAATATTTCTAATAAATTTTAACTTGATAAAAGAATGATGTGTTGCAATATGAGTAGTATGTAATGCCAAATATCACATGATCACAACTAAGCCTATGGTCCTCTCTCTCCTCTCCTCTCCTCTCCTCTCTTCTTCTCCTCCTTCACCACCTCCTCCTTCTTCTTATTCTTCTCCCCCCAACAGCAAAGGTTATGGAGGAGATCTTGTCTGGAGAGGAGGAGGAAAATAAGGCAGAGTAACCACTCACTTTAAGTGAGATTAAGTAGGTGCATACAATGTGGGAAGCAGTGCAAATTTTTGTAGAAAAGCACCACTGAAACACAAGGCCATAGCAGTGCAAGCCATGAATCTGTTTAATGACAATATATTGTCATATTTCCACAAAATCCTCAAAAAGAGGTGAAAGCAACTGTCATTAGATAAGTTCCTTGTAACTTTGCAGGAAACTGAAAAGATTCCATTGAGGTAATAGATAGCTGTGATTCACTTAGTGATAGTGAAAGTTGTCCTACATAATAACCCTCCTCTCTCTTGTTTCCCTCATACCGGCCATGAAATTTTTCAAAGGTAAGTGTGGGTTAATTTATTTTTTGTATTTTCTTTATTATTTTGTATTATATTACACTGTTGTAGTCATTTTTACATTAATATTTTGGGGTTGTGGGATGAATCATCTGAGTTTCCTTTATTTCTTATGAGAAAATTCACTTTGATATACAAGTGCTTTGACTTACAAGCATGTTTCTGGAATGAATTATGCTTACAAACTAAGGTTTTACTATTTACACCCAATGGAGTATTTAAAGAAAATTAAAGGCTCCCAAACCTACTTGTTTCCTTCATTTTTATTTTGACTTGAAAATAAACATGGACTTGTATTTCCACCTAGTCTACTCACTTTATTGATTTTTCTTCTCAATGAGCTTCATTCTGATTATCTGACTTAGACACAATATAAGTCATAATTTTGCTAGAGAATATATCTGGTTTATTAAGGCACTAATCAATGTTTTACAAATTGTGTCTTCAGAGGTTATAAAAGTATAACTTTTTATCTTTCCATTCCAAGTGCAAATAGATGATAAGATGCTAATTGCTGTTGCAACCTAAATTTTTATTATGATATGTTTTGTCTCCTGATACTAGATAGAAAATACTTCCATGATTAGGGGATTATGCTTCCTAGAGTAAGGCCCTGAATATTCCTATGTCTTCTGACTTCTAGTCTGACAGTAGAATACTGAAATTTTACTGTCTTGTTTCAGTGTTGGCTCAAAGTGTCAGTTTTTAATATGTAAAAATGTTGGTTAAAATTATTACCCTGTTTTGCTAAGAGAATGTATAGCTCAGACCTTCATTAAAAAATGAATGAAGTTAAAGTGTAAAATTGTTCATTGCTTATAAATTGAGGCATTTAAAAACCACATAACAGGTGCTGAAGACGCCGAATCACCCCACTACAGACAGGCAGCCACCTGGAACAAAACTACAAAGATGCAGAGGACACCAGACCACCAGAACAAGGTACTAAGTCCCGCTGTTCCCGGCCCAGTGGTAGGGGATTCTGAGCTCCCATCCCACTGCTCCTGGTCCAGAGGAAGGGGCTTCCCGGCCACCATCCCTCCTGCTGCTCCCAGCCCACAGGAAAGGGCTTTTGGGTCACCATCCCTACCACTGCTCCTGGTCCCTGTCCCACCTCACCCAGCTCAGAGGAGGTAATCCCTGCAGACGCTAACAGCCCCCAACCCCAGTCAAAATGAGAAAACACATAAATAAGTCTCAAAACCAGACTTCCAGATCACCTACAGCAACCCCAAAGGGAAATGAGATGGAACACTCTGATTCTCAACCACCTGGACCCACTGAACTGGCAACAAAAGGGGATCTGGAAAAAATGACATCAGAAATAATTTTGCAGATAATAGGAGAAATTGTGCCCCTAGAGCAAAACATGATTAATAAATCTAGAGAAGAGCTCAGGAACATGATGGAATCCCAACATAAGAAACAAATGGAATCCATAAAACAGATGCAAATAGATTTTCAGGACATGAAAACCTCCACTGAAAGTCTACACAGCAGAATGAGCCAGTGTGAGGACAGAATTTCAGATATAGAAGATAAGATTGCAATTAGTGACCAGGAAAAGAAAAATTGCTTCAAAATTATAAGGGAACATGAGAAATCAATCCAGCAGCTGCTAGATGATGCAAAGAAGAATAACATAAGACTGATTGGGCTCAATGAAGAAACAGGAGAGGGAGGAGATGACATAAAAATCTCTTCACAGAAATAATGGCAGAAAACTTCCCAAGCAGGGGAAAAGAGCTTGACATACAGATAAGTGAGGCATATAGGACTCCAAATAGCCTTGATCAAAAACAACCTACACATAGGCATATAATTGTTAAGATTCCAGAAAGTCAACAGAAGAACAAAATTCTCCAAGCAGTCAAAGAAAAGAAACAAATCACATACAAAGGAAAGCCCATCAGAATCACAGCAGACTTCTCAACACAAACCACCAAGGCAAGAAGAGCTTGGAGTGACATATTCCAAGCCCTAAAAGAAAACAGCCTCCAACCCAGATTGATGTGCCCTGCAAAACTATCTTTCAAAATGGATGGAGAAATAAGATACTTTCATGACAAACAGCACCTTAGGAACTTCTTGAATACCAAACCAGCATTCCAAAGAATTTTACACAATATCCTAGGAACAGACATTGAGGATCACAACCCCAGGAAGCAAAGCAGAATGAACCCAGCTGGCATGACAAGAAATTAAATGGAAAGGGGGAGAACCCAACAAAAAGAAAAAGTCATAGCAATGACAAATCAATATGTTTCAGTTATAACCATCAATGTTAATGGTCTCAAGGCACCAATCAAAAGAAATAGACTGGCAGAATGGGTCAAGAAGCAAAATCCAACAATATGCTGCATACAAGAAACACACTTAATTCAAAAGGAAACTCATAGACTGAAAGTTAAAGGGTGGAAAACAACACTCCATGTGACAGGAACACAAAAATAAGCAGGAGTATCTTTCCTCTGGCAGATCAAGTAGATTTCAAACCAACACTGATTAAGAGAGATGAAGAAGGACACTACATCCTTGTAAAGGGAAGAATCCAAGAGGAAGAGATGACAATCATAAATATCTATGCACCAAACACTAGTGCACCCAACTATATAAAACAAATATTAATGGACATGAAAAGTCATATATGCACTAATACAATTGTAGTGGGGGACCTCAACACCCCACTGTCACAAAGAGATTGATCAACTAGACTAAAAATAAGTAATGAAATACTAGAACACAATCGAACTCTTGAACAAATGAACTTAACAGATGTTTACAGAGTTTTCCACCCCACAAAATCAGAATACACATTCTTCTCAGCTGCACATGGGTCATTCTCCAAAATAGACCACATGCTCACACACACAACATGTTTAAGTAAGTGCAAAGGAATTGAAGTTATCCTCTGTATATTATCAGACCATAGTGTGATGAAATTGGAGATCCATAGGAAAAGAAACTCAAATAATTTCATAAACATGTGGAAATTGAACAACACACTTCTGAATAGCCAATGGCTCACAGAGGAAATTAAAGAAGAAATCAGACAGTTACTTCAATTAAATGACAATGACAGTACAACATATTGGAATCTATGAGACACAATGAAAGCAGTATTAAGAGGGAAATTCATAGCAGTGAAAATGCATATTAGGAAAACAGAACGAGCCCAATTAAACAACCTGATGCTGCACCTGGAGCTTCTAGAAAAAGAAGAACAGGACAACCATAGAGCTCATACAAGGGAGGAAATTATAAAGATCAGAGGAGAAATCAATGCAATGGAGACCAAGAGAATGACACAAAAAATCAATGAAGCCAAGAATTGGTTCTTTGAAGGAATCAACAAAATTGACAAACCCTTAGCCAACCTTGTCAGAGAAAGGAAAGAAAAGGCCCAAATCCATGCAATTAGGAATGAAAAGGGTGAAATTACAACAGACCCAGCAGAAATCCAGAGGCTCATCAATACCTACTTCCAAAACCTATATGCCAATAAGATGGACAACACAGAAGAAATGGACAGATTCCTAGATGCATATGAACTATCAAAGTTGAACGAAGAAGATCTAAAAATTCTGAACAACCCAATATCAACCAATGAAATTGAAAATGTAATTAAAAACTTATCAACTAAGAAAAGCCCGGGCCCTGATGGCTTCACTGCTGTATTCTACAAGACATTTAGAGAAGAACTGCTGCCACTACTGTTTAAACTCTTCAATGAAATTGAAAGGGAAGCAATACTCCCAAATTCATTCCTGGAAGCAAGCATCACCTTGATCCCCAAAGCAGAGAAAGACTCAACCAAAAAAGAGAACTATAGGCCAATCTCACTAATGAACATAGATGCAAAAATCCTTAATAAGATACTGAGAAATAGAATGCAGAAGATCATCAAGAAGATCATACACCCTGATCAAGTGGGAGTCATCCCAGGGATGCAGGGATGGTTCATCATACCGAAATCAATCGTTGTAATACACTACATCAATAGAGCCAAGGACAAAAAAAATTTGATTATCTCCATAGATGCAGAAAAAGCATTTGACAAAATCCAACATGCATTTATGATAAAAACCCTACAAAAAAATTGGAATAGATGGTCTCTACCTCAAACTGATAGAAGCTATCTATGAAAAACCAACAGCCAATATCATACTAAATGGTCAAAAACTGAAATCCTTCACACTAAAATCAGGAACAAGACAAGGATGTCCACTATCACCACTGTTGTTCAATATAATTCTGGAAATATTAGCCATGGCAATTAGACAAGAGAAAGAAATAAAAGGAATAAAGATAGGTAACGAAGAAGTCAAATTGTCATTATTTGCTGATGACATGATACTCTATATAGAAGACCCCAAGAACTCCACCAAAAGTCTTCTAGACTTAATAACCAAATTCAGTAGAGTGGCTGGATACAAGGTCAACAACACAAAAATCAATAGCTTTCCTCTACACCAATGACAGACTCACTGAGAGAGAAATAGGGCAAATATTCCTTTCACCATAGCATCCAAAAAACTGAAATACCTAGGAATCATCCTAATGAAAGAAATCAAAGACCTCTTCTCTGAAAACTATGGCACTCTGAAAAGAGAGATTGAAGATGATATCAGAAAATGGACAGAC
Source organism: Heterocephalus glaber (assembly GCF_053883595.1). NCBI lineage: Eukaryota > Metazoa > Chordata > Mammalia > Rodentia > Bathyergidae > Heterocephalus > Heterocephalus glaber. The sequence continues at coordinate 3,012,633 of NW_028258441.1, read as the reverse complement.
ATCCCCTGCTCCTGGGTAGGAAGGATTAATAGAGTAAAAATGGCCATACTTCCAAAACTTCTATATAGATTTAATGCAATTCCAATTGAGATCCCAGCAGCATACTTCATAGACCTCGAGAAAACAATCCAAAAATTCATTTGGAACAAGAAGAGACCCAGAATAGCAAAAGCAATTCTAGGTAACAGAGACATGGCAGAGGGTATCACAATCCCCAACCTGCAACTATACTACAAAGCTACTGTGATAAAAACAGCATGGTACTGGCAAAGAAACAGACTTGAGGACCAGTGGAACAGATTAGAAGATGCAGAAACAACACTAGACACACTCAGCCATCTCATCTTCAACAAAGGAGCCAAACACCCTCATTGGAGGAAAGATAGCCTCTTTAATAAATGGTGCTGGAAAAATTGGGCTTCAACTTGCCAAAGATTAAAACTAGACCTGTATCTCACCATGCACTAAACTAAAATCAAAATGGATTCAAGATCTAAATATTAAAATAGAAACTCTGAGCCAGTTGAAACAGAGTTTAGGTAGAACCCTTGAAGACATCGGTGTAGGAAAAGATTTTATGAACAAAACCTCAGTTGCCCGTGAACTAGCACAAACTATAAACAAATGGGATCTCTTCTTATTAAAAGGTTTCGGCACAGCAAGTGAAACCACCAGCAATGTGAAGAGACAACCCACAATGTGGGAAAAAATCTTCACCTGCTTTTCCTCAGACAAGGATCTACTATCTCAAATCTATAAAGAACTTAAAAAAGATCAGACTTCCCAAATTTAAAGACCCAATTGAAAAATGGGCATCTGAAATGAACAGACATTTCTCAGACAAAGAAGTAGAAATAGCAAATAAATACATGAAAAAATGTTCAACATCACTGGTCTTTCAAGAGATGCAAATGGAAACAATGCTGAGATTCCACCTTACTCCAGAAAGAATGGCTGCTATCATGAAATCAACCAATAACAAATGCTGGCGGGGCTGTGGGGAAAGAGAAACCCTGCTCCACTGCTGGTGGGAGTGTAGACTGGTGCAACCACTGTGGAAATCAGTATGGAGATACCTCAAAGAACTAGGACTGGAAGTCCCATTTGACCCCACTATTCCACTGCTGGGGATCTTCCCCAAAGAATTAAAAGAATCATACCACAGTGATATATGTGCACCTATGTTCATAGCAGCACAGTTTGTGATAGCTAAAACTTAGAAACAGCCCAAATGCCCATCAACTGGAGACTGGATAAAGAAAATGTGTTTTTTTTAATAAAATGGAGTACTACTCAGCCATAAAAAATGAGAAACTAGAGACATTTATAGCTAAGTGGATGCACATTGAAGCAATACTCTTAAGTGAAATAAATAGGACACCCATGTATAAATACCGAATAGTTTCTCTGGTGTGAGAAACTGAAAGTGTAAATAAGGACTAAATGTATAATAGGTAATGTGAAATAGGATTAAAAGGGCAAAGGGGAAGGAAGTGGGAGGGCTAGGGGAAAGGATAGAAGGGAATGGGATTAATATGAGAAAATGGAAAAATAGGAACAAAATCTTTGTAAATAGGGAGGACTGGAGGGGTTGAAGGGAGGGCTGGGCAAGGGTGAAAAATAAGAACCAAGAGAGACCATGTAAAGGTGAAAATTTCCAATGATGAATGTCATTATATTGTATACCTAAAATGTACCAATGATTAGAATGAATAACCGATAATGTAAAATAGGAAGAAAAGGTCCAAAGAGGTAGGGGTAGTGGGAGGGGCAGGAGAAAGGAAAGAAGGGGAAGGCAAAATGCTGAGAAATGGAAAAAATGGAAATAAAGTCTTTGTAAATAGGGAAGGGTGGAGGGGGTGAAGGGAGGGCTAGAAATGGGGAAAAAATAAGAACCAAGATGCATTATGTAAAGGTACAATTCCCAATGAGATATGTAATTGTGTTGTATACCTACAATGTACCAATAAAAGAATTTAATCCAAAAAATAAAAAAATAAAAATCACATAACACACTGAGCATTTCCCCTACCGAGCTACATTCATGGGCACAAACCATTTGCAGAGGAAAACTTTACCTTTTGGTGGAATACTGTATTAACTGGATTAATCCAGTGATCCTGGATTTCAAATCTCAGATTTGCTACATATAGTCTGCATGAATTTGGATAATTTAACATAATACACCTGAATTTCCTCATCTGTAAAAAATGGTGGAACTCATAAAATCTAATTTACACAGCTGCTAAGATTAAATTCTGTATTACAGGTAATGGACAAGGAATAGCATCTGGCACAATGTAAGCATTCAATGAATTTTACCTACTAGTAGTTCTGATTTTAGCATTAATAATGGTAGTTGTAGTTATAGTAGTAGCAGTAATAATCATACTAGTGATGGTAGTGGTAGTATATTATCTTTAGAAATACTGCCCCAATACGGACACATATGTGTAAATACCAAATAGATTCTCTGGTATGAAAAACTAAAGTGTAAATTAGGATAAAAATTTATAATTGATATTGTGAAATAGGAAGTAAAGGTCTAAAGGAGTAGGGGAAGTGGGAAGGGTAGGGGAAATGAAAGAAGGGAAAAGAAATATGAGAAAAGGAAAAAATGGAAACAAAGTCTTTGTATATAAGGAAGGGTGGAGAGGGTGAAGGGAGGGCAGCAGAATGGTGGAAAAATAAGAACCAAGATACATCATGTAAAGGTACAATATCTCAATGATGAATATAACTTTATTGTATACCTAAAATGTACCAATAAACTTAATGGAAAATAAGAAATAATGCCCGTTTACTTCATTTATCAATAAATAATTAAAGGAATTTATTCATTAATTGTATGTTAATATTTAGGACACTTGTTTTGACTCAAACATACCTAACTCCAGGGATATTTATTTTTCACCTAAGTAGAGAATAAACAGAAAGGAACCAGGTAAGTGCCACAGGAAAGTTTCAGCTCTCTATTTCATTTCTGTATGTTGCATCATTACTCTTGCAGATACTTTTGCCCAGGAAAAGAGAAAAATGTAGTATCACCTATGAAAGAGAAATAATGACTGGTGGTGGCCAGCAAAGTTGTCTATGGTGGCAATGGTGATTAAAAAAGAAATCAAATGTTGCAGATATTCAGCTGGAGATAATATTCTATCTGTACTGCTGCCTAAGTTATGCATCAACAAAATAAACTCAAAATACCTTCAAGAGGAGGAACTGAGTAGCTAAATAAACCAAACAGCAGGAGAGATAGTGTATAGAGTGTGGATCAGAAAACACCTTTCTCAGTGTTTTTGGCGGGATAAAAATCAGGCATGGTATTTAAAGAAATAAATGGTCAGATTGTATTGACATATTTAGACTTATAACTGAAAAGGAATTATCCTCATGGGGTTAGGACTCCCCCAGATAAAGAGTGAACTGAATAATTTACTGGGATTTCTCGTGTAGTTTATTTTTTCTACAGACTATACTATAGAAAAGAGCTTTGCGAATATTTAGCTCTTTCACTGCTATATTGATTATAGTTAGAGATAATCACTTCTCCCAGTATTTTAGACTGGCTTTTCTTATAGAAAGAATAAACACTTGAACTGGTTAATGATTCTCAGACCACAGTATATAAGAATCTACCTGGGAAACTTCTTAAAGTATATAACACAGTGTCCTTTACTTGCAGATATTCTGTTACAGTAGTAGATTTAGAGTGGGGAGGATCTCAGGAACTTGCATTTTTTTATTTACCAGTTTCTTAGGCAAGTGTGAAGATGACCCACAGACCACATTTTGATAAACAATGACATATCCATGATATCAAGGCTGCCTTGAAATTCCCTGGTTGTACCAAAAATCTTCAAATAATCTTGATGCCAACACTCAAATTTTAGTATCAATGTGATGATATTTTTTCATGCGTAGTACATTCCCTCTGTACATTTCCTTTGGGTAACATTTCAGAGCTTTCTTTTTTTAGAACTGTTTTTCTCTGAAAATGGGAAGGGGAAGAAGAAATGGATGGAGAGGGGAGTGAGGCAAGGGAAGTGGAGATTTTTATAAATTTAGATTTGTTACATAAATATATCAACTCCCAATGATGAATGTAACCATTATGTAATGCACACGTGTACTAATGAAAATAAAAAATAAAATGAATAAAACGAAATTTTAAAAATAATATTTCCCTGAAACTTTGTTATTCTTCTTCATTGTGAATCACTTCCACTGATTGAGATATTGTTATTCATGAGAATATGCCATATGTGTACTTTGGAGAGGAAGATATTATTTACATAATGATGCCTAAATTTTTTGAGGTCTTACTGCTTGCCAAGCACTATGGTAAACACTTCACATCATCTAGGTTACAAAGCTATTATTATTTACATTTGACAGAAAGAAAACTGAGGTTTTAATAAGTTAAGGATTTTTACAAAGTGCACATTTGTTATTGGCATAGTAGAGATAGGAGCACATAAATCTATAACACCCAGATTCTGTGTTCTTATGCACATTGCAAGAGTGCTTTGAGATGCATGCCCCTGGGCAAAGCAATCCCTCTCCACGAGCCTTGTAAAGGTCAGCAAACCCTGAGAAGATTAGCACAATGCCTCACTGACACCTCAGGAACCGGAGATAGCAAGTAAATTGGCCCTGCCAAGTTATTATCTTTTGTAAATAGTGAGTCTTTTCTGCTTGTCTAGGCAAGGTGTACAAGTGAAGGGCAAAACTTCATAGGAAGGAAATAAATGTGCTAATTTAATTTCTCTGAGGTTTACATCAAAATTAAAGCTTCGACTTCAAAGTAATGAATGTGAGTACCTGAAAATTTATCAGAAACACTCTAATTTTTTTAAACAGCTGCATGAAGAATAAAATGCAAGTTTGAGCAAAAATCTCTTTCTGAAGCCCTGTTGGGAAAGAAGATTCTGTCCTGGACATGCCACCTGCACTGACTTGCATGATTGATGACTACAAATACAATTTTGTAGGCAATCACTGAAGGACAGAAACATCCAAGCCTGCCCTGTGTTTGGCACTCATAGCCCTACAGATTCACTATAGTCAAAGACATTACAAATAAAACAATTTAAATGGAGTGATGTTCTTTTCATCAAGAGTCTTCTCTGATAATTGAACCCTGATCAGAAAACTTGTGTAGACTCAGTCTTAATGATACCACTAATTCAACAATATGCAGTGCTTTTCTTTTCTAAGGCTGCTATGGTAAATATTTTTATTCTGAGCATGAATAGTGTATAGGTCACACACAATATGATTCTAAACACATGGTCATTGTTTGTAGTCGTTCCACAGGAAAGATGCCAAATTGATGAACAGACAGGAGTAATGTCAGTGAATGCCATCTAACTGCCCAGACAGGTCCTAAATAGATGCTTTTCTGTATGAAGTCACAGGTCTCTGGTTTATTCTCACACTAGCAGTCTTAGAGAATTAATATTTTTTAACTTGCAAATATACATACAACTGTCAAAGTTGGAATATTCATTCTATATCAAACATATTGATTTATAAAATTAGAAGAAATATCAATTATTATTTTAAAATAAAGCTGTGTCAAAGAATAGAATTTTTGCAATGACATGGCCAGTGATATCAAATCTTGGCTTTTAGGCATGTCATATAGCCTCACTAAAACCTCAGTTTGCTCCTACTTAAAATGGGGCCAGTAGGAATATCTTTCACGAGGTTCTTGAGAGATGTAAAAGAGGAAATGCACATGAAGCTTTTAACACAATTCCCAATACCAGTAAGTCTTCAATAAACTGTATGTATTGTTATTAATATTGTTATTACATTGCTTAGTTTAATAAATTTGGAATGTGACTATGATTATGATGCTAAGGAGATAACAGGTATTTTCCAGTTAACATCAACACTCTATTTCTTAAATTCACATATTTTACATTAAAAAATTAAAAAAGAACAACTCTTTAAGTAGGAAAATTATAGTGTAGTATTCTCTACCTGAAATGCCTAAAAAGTTTCCTAAAATGTAACTACAAAACAGTTAAATTGACCCATTATGATGTAAAATATTTAACACATTACTTCCTGATCACCAAAAAGTTAACATGAGAGATAACAAGCCATTGCATTTTATTAATATAGCCTCTAAATTTTCTTTGAGTTAACATTTACTTCCAGTGGGTAGTAGAGGTTGTCTTTAACAAAAAAAAAATGACAGAAATAAGTGAATATTCATCACTTGTAAGTATCAATATGAATGGTTTCAATTTGCCAATCAAAAAACAAAGATTAACAGAATGGATCAAGAAATAACATGAAATAGAATGCTATATAAAAAACACATTTAACACAAAAAGGTTTTCATAGACTGAAAAGCAAAGCATGGAAAAAATATTTCATCCAACAGGAACGTGAAAATATGCAAGCATAGTTATACTATTTTCAGACAAAGAGGACTTTAAGCCAAAATTGATCAAGTGAAACAAAGAAGGATGTCACACATTGGTTAAAAAGAATTCTTCACAGAAAGAAATAACAATTATGAACACATATGCACCAGAAAAGGTTGTACCCAACTTCATAAAATGTAAACAATTGGACATAAAAGAGCAGATGGACATGAATACATTTAAAGGGGAGACTACAATATTTCACCATATTAGTAGTAAATGTATTTGTATTAAATACAAAGATCAACTAAAGCAAAAACCAACACACAAATATTAAAGTTGAAGCAAACCTTCAAACAAATGGACTTAATACATATAAACAGATTGTTCTACCCAATATAAAATAAATAAATTCTTTTGGTACCACATGGAATTTTCTCAAAAATAGACAACATACTATCCAATAAATCATGCCTAAGTAAATGGAAAAAAAGAATCAAAATTTTATCATGTGTTGTAGTCAGGGTTTTCAAGGGAATAGATTTAGTACAGGACACATAATTTATAGGATTACTTTATAAAATTTACCCAAATAGTCAAATGCAGAGGACTACAAGAGATCTAGAATCCAGCCTAGGGCCTGGATCCCACAGCAATGTACCACACAAGTCCAGCTGAAGGCCTAGAGTCCAAGGGAATGTCCTCCATGAGTCCAGCCAGAGGCCTAGAGCCCACAGCAATATTTCAGGCAAGTCCACATGGAGGAAGGCCCAAAGGCCACTGGTGGAAGCTATAAAGCTTGTGCTGGTGGGATGAAGGATTTGTGCCACAAGACTGAGGGATCTACACTACAGACAGGAAGCTATGCTCAAGGCAAACACCAGGGCTCCCCTGAGGAAGAACACCAGTCATTCCCAATGAGAGTGAGGACCAAAGACCTGAGCTCTGATGATGAGAACATCCAAGTTCACATCAGGAAAACCAGCCATGACAAACTTAAAATAAGAACCAAGATAGATTATGTAAAGGTACAAATTTCCAATAATGAATGTCATTATATTGTATACCTAAAATGTACCAATAAAATTAATTTTAAAAATAAAAGAAAATCAACAGCAATTGCCCCCCCTAGCCTCTTTTTATTTTTTATTTTTTGTTAAATTCTTTTTCGGTACATTTTAGGTATACAACATAATTACATTTCTCATTGGGAATTGTACCATTACATAATGCATCTTGGTTCTTATTTTTTCCCCATTCCTAGCCCTCCCTTCACCCCCTCCATCCTTTCCTATTTACAAAGACTTTATTTCCATTTCTCAGCATTTTTCCTTTCCACTGCCCCTCTCACTACTCCTACCCCTTTGGACCTTTTCTTCCTATTTTGCATTATCAATTATTCATTCTAATCATTGGTACATTATAGGTATAAAATATAATGACATTCATCATTGGAAATTTTCACCTTTACATTATCTCTCTTGGTTATTTTTCACCCTTGCCCAGCACTCCATACAACCCCTCCATTCCTCCCTATTTACAAAGATTTTGTTCCTATTTTTCCATTTTCTCATATTAATCCCATTCCCTTCTATCTTTTCCCCTAGCCCTCACACTTCCTTCCCCTTTGCCCCTTTTCCTCCTATTTCACATTACCTATTATACATTTTAGTCCTTATTTACACTTTCAGTTTCTCACACCAGAGAAACTATTCAGTATTTATACATGTGTGTCCTATTTATTTCACTTAAGAGTATCACCTCAATGTGCATCTACTTAGCTATAAATGTCTCTAATTTCTCATTTTTTATGGCGGAGTAGTACTCCATTTTATTAAAAAAAACACATTTTCTTTATCCAGTCTCCAGTTGATGGGCATTTGGGCTGTTTCTAAGTTTTAGCTATCACAAACTGTGCTGCTATGAACATGGGTGCACATATATCACTGTGGTATAATTCTTTTAATTCTTTGGGGAAGATCTCCAGCAGTGGAATAGTGTGGTCAAATGGGACTTTCAGTCCTAGTTCTTTGAGGTATCTCCATACTGATTTCCACAGTGGTTGCACCAGTCTACACTCCCACCAGCAGTGGAGCAGGGTTTCTCTTTCCCCACAGCCCCGCCAGCATTTGTTATTGGTTGATTTCATGATAGCAGCCATTCTTTCTGGAGTGAGGTGGAATTTCAGCATTGTTTTCATTTGCATCTCTTGAATGACCAGTGATGTTGAACATTTTTTCATGTATTTATTTGCTATTTCTACTTTTTTGTCTGAGAAATGTCTGTTCATTTCAGATGCCCATTTTCGGATTGGGTCTTTAAATTTGGGAGGTCTGATCTTTTTAAATTCTTTATAGATTCGAGATAGTAGACCTTTGTCTGAGGAAGAGCAGGTGAAGATTTTTTCCCACATTGTGGGTTGTCTCTTCACCCTGCTGGTGGTTTCTCTTGCTGTGCAGAAGCTTTTTAATAAGAAGAGATCCCACTTGTTGATTGTTTGTGCTAGTTCACAAGCAACTGAGGTTTTGTTCATAAAATCTTTTCCTACACAAATGTCTTCAAGAGTTCTACCTAACCTCTGTTCCAACTGGTTTAGAATTTCTTTTTTAATATTTAGATCTTGAATCCATTTTGATTTTAGTTTAGTGCATGGCAAGAGATATAGGTCTAGTTTTAATCTTTGAACCCAGCCTCTTCTTATGCTGTTGGAAACAAGCCTCAGGTGTGTCTTCCACACCCAGAACCATGCAAATTCAGTTCAGCTGTGTGTTACAAGTTGATCATCAGTTAATCCACCACACCATGCATATTAGCAACTCATTGTGCAATGAAACTAGCAATCAATGTCAATAGGAACCAGAGAAATTATGCAAAGTCATGAAAATTATACAACACATGCTTAAATAATTAGTAGGTCACAGAGGAAATTAAGGAAAAAATAGATATTTTTGAAAATTAAATAATATACAACATACCAGAACTTACGGGACTATCCTTAAGCAGTCCTATGAAGGAAGTTTATACTTGTGAATCCCCATGTAAAAAAAAAGTGACTGCAAAGAAATAACCTAATGATGAACCTCAAGTTCCTAGAAAAACAGGAATCAGAACTAGTAGAAGGAAGGAAAATAGTCTAAAAATAGATGGATAGCAGGTGAGAGAAGGGAGAGAAAGAGGATGGGAAAAAATTAAAGAAAAAATGTGAGAAAAGCTGCTTTTGCAAATGAGAAGAGGACCAAGAGCTGGAAGGAACTAGAATGATTGAAAGGGGTAGGAGGTGAAAGAAAGAATTAAGTCGTGTTGTGTACACATGCCAACTCCCCTCAATAAATGTAATCATCATGTACTGCAAACATGCACCAACAAAAATAAGAAAGATCAAATAAAAAATCAGGGGGGTATTTTGATGTTCTGAAATAAAAATAGGATAATATTGTTTTTATATTATTTTATGACTATTCCAAAATTGTAATACTTTTATTCATTCTAAACATGCATACCTGGCAACTGTCACTCCATATCAAGCTGTATAACCTTAAAATATAACACAAGGAGAAAATATACCAAAATATTAACAATGCTCTTTTTTGATTAATTATATTGGTGCACTCAAGGTATACAATATGGCCTTTATCATTGGAAATTTCCACCTTTACATAATCCATCTTTGTTCTTATTTTTTCCCCATTCCCCTGCCATCCCTTCAACCCCTCCACCCCTCCCTATCTACAAAGACTTTCTTTCCATTTTTTCTTTTTCTCATATTAATTCCATTCCCTCCTTTCCTTTCCCCTACCCCTCCCATTTCCCCTTCCCCTTTGCACTGTTCCTTCCTATTTCACATTATCTATTATACCTTTTAGTCCTTATTTACACTTTCAGTTTCTCATACTAGAGAAACTATTCATTATTTGTACGTGTGTCCTATTTATTTCACTTAAGAGTATTGCAATGCTCATTTTTTAGTGGTAGCATAAGAGCCAATTTTATTTTATCTTTTATCATTTTGTATTTATATATGTAAACAATTGAATGAAAGGACATAAATCAAAAAGTTTTCATAATATACATGAATTTAAAACACAGGTATTTATATAGGGTATTCAAATTACTGACTTTCTTGCCCAGTTGCCTTTGTGATATGCTTCTCTGCTGATATTGCTTTTTAATCCCCTTTATGATGGTCATACTATTTTCCTTGGGTTGTACAGTTTTTATTACATTTTTTCTGGTCTTTCAGAAATTCTCATTCAAGGACATAGAGAGATAGGGCTCTATATCTAATATTTACCATAAACACCCCAATGTCATCTGACTCTAGAAAAATAAAGGTACTGGGGATTTACCTGCCTTTGTATAAACCCCAACTGTAGTTTTGTACAAATACCAATATAAATAATCTCTTTTTAATAGTTTTTTATGACATGAAAATATTTGTAAATCTCAATATTTTGAATGATTTACATGAACTATACTGAAACAAGAGTTTGTCAGCTGTGTCCATCTGAAGTTCTCCCCTTGGCTCTTATATTCTCTATTGAAGCACCTGCAGACTTTGGTTCTGCTCCAATTTCACTTGGACTTAATGACCCAATCCTATTGTTTCTTTTACATCTGTGAGCTAACTTTTATTTACAACTGTTTACTCTCTGGTAAGGCATCATGTCATCTTCCTTGGTTCACTCGGAGAATTGCAGGTTTCAATTCCTTTGTTGAAAGCAGAAAGATAAAGCTCCAGTCATCTAGGCATTACATTTGTATAAATAAAAACTATAGTTTTTATTTCTCCCAACCAAATACTTTTTCATCTGGAAACCTCTCTAGTTTCTCATTTTTCTTTTCCTTCAGTGAAATGGCTTGATCCTCTCTCCCTCACAGCTAGTTGATAAGTAGCTTAGCTGGATGTTATTGATAATAAAATTTGCATCCAATTGTTTCCATAGCAACCATAATGCATAAGATTATATACAAAGCCACTTTCTAATATGACTGCTTTCTGATAACAGGCTTAGAGTGCCTAAGCTTTCCGGAACAAAACTTTTAATAACACATTTAAACAGAATTTAGTAAGGTTTTGAAACAAATAAAGAGAAAATTGATCACATGCTACCCTAATGAAAATAACTTTAGAGGTGTTTATATTTTAATACTTTAAGCTTTTTAATCTTAAAAGGAGTTTAGATGGATTTTCTAGAAGGTGGAGTTGTTCCCTCCTTTACAAAGAAGACTGAGGCCATCCAATATGAACTCCTGAATATTGCCTTCCCTCCATTTTGTATTTTCAATCTTTACTTATCCTTTTCCCTTCCCTCTTGAAAGAAGTGTCCTTCCTACATTCCAAGACTAACTTTTCTCATCATTTCCTGTTTTTCTGGCACTTCAGTTTATTAATCATCTCCATCTTCAGTATTTTCCCTTTTTTAAGTTGCAGTCCTATCTTTCTACTTTTCATTTGTATTCTGGATTTGTTACTTCTATTTTCTCACCTAGCATTCACTTCAATAACTTTGCCATCTAGCTTCTAGCTCCACTACTTTATTGGATTTATTATAAACCAAAATGGCCTTCTAATTCATATAGCCAGTGATGATTTCTTAGTTCTCATTTCATTCAAATTCTTGGCAGCTGTGGGCATATATAGCTACTTCTGTCTCTACCGGCTTCTGTGATACTTAATGAGCTTATTCTTCTGTATCCCAGACAATATCTTCCCAATGTTCTCATATGTTCATTTTACTGTCCCCCCTTGTATCATATGAATTTCTCAAGGTCTGCCCCTTGCTTCTCTCTTTTCTCATTCTACATCTTCTCAACATCTTATCTTCTCCCATGGCTTTAAGATCTCCATAATCTTTGTATTCCTTATCACCGAGTTTATCCAAATTCCTGTATAGGTAGTTAGATATAGATAGGCATAGATAGACATAGATAGATAGATAGATAGATAGATAGATAGATAGATAGATAGATTTTGAGGTTCCTCAAAATGATCATGAACACCTCTGAATTCACCATGAAGTACTTACTCCACCCATTAAACCTGCTCTTACCTATTTTCACTTTCTAATTTAGTACCATTGTCATCCTTCTAGATACTAAAGCTAAAAATCTCTAGTCATCTTCAATTTCCTTCTACCTATTAACCTCCATGTTCAATTATCACCCTAGCATATTAAATCTACCATGGAAATAAGTATATTTTTGTTTTCTATCTAATTCCAATAAGGTGGCTCAGATCATTATCTCTCAGTTATAAAATTTATAACTTGGTCTAACATCTTTTGTTCCCTGCTTCTGTCCTTCTTTCAATAGTCTTATTTTAATGTAATACATGTAGATATTAAAAAGAAATATAAAAATACTATTCTCACTTCTATGAAAAATAAAGCAAAATCACATAAAAAATAACTAGAGAATAGCAATAATTGAATTATTGTGTACCATAATCTTGTAGTCTTATAATCCACATTGAGACTCCTTGTTTTAAGGAAAAGTATTCATTCATCCAAAATATTCCATACCTTTTATGTCCAATGCTTATCAAACTGAACAATTTTGATGAACATTATTTACATTGTAGTATATGTAAATGGTACCAACTAAAGCTATTCAGGTTATACATGCCTTGCGTGTAAGTGGCAGCCTTTATTATTTTCCAGGTGAAACTAGGCACTAGAGACATAAACATGGCAGTGAAATAAAGAAAAAAATCCCTGCTCCCCTTGGAACTCTCAATCTAGTGGCAGGAGATAGAATAAATCAACATACAGATCTGATCATGTCCATTCTAAACACAAAAACCTTCAATCGATATTTTTCATTAAAAATAGGAAAAGTAATTCTTCAAATATTGTAGTTATTTCAGTGACTGGTTGCTTTTTCTACTTTCTTCTGCCTGATGTTGCCCACAATCTAGTCATGCCAAACTGCTTCAACTCATTCTTCAAAACATGTCTTTCTCTATATAACTATGTCCTTTATATTTGTCCTGCTACCTTAAATATCCTATTATAATTCTACGTGTTGAAGTTCTAGTGATTAAAAACTATTTCAAATCTTACTGTACCAAAGGGGTCTCTAAGATCTTTGTAATTAATCTGTTCGGTCCTTCCAATGAGCAATTCTTTAATAAAGCAAAAATTTTACAATCAGATAAACCTCAATTTAAATTTGAATTCAAATAATAGCTGAGAACTTTGGAAAGTGATTAAACCCATCTAAAGCTCAGTTTCATGATCTATAAAATGATTATAACACATACCTCACAGTATTGTTATAAAATTCAACTTAGTATATATCAAGCACATAGTAGTACTAAGCACACGGCCATCACTCAAGAATGTATAGCTATTAAAAGTTGTTGATTAGAGTTTTAATTTTCTTCCTCAGCTACTTACTAATAAGATACCCTCAAGCATGAAACCTAATCTTCTTTTATCTTTTTAAAATTCAGTTTGCTCATCTAAAGAGATAATAATAACTAATTCCGAGTTGTTCTGAGACTATCAAATTCAGAGTCCAGCCCAAAAGAGAAACTTGAACATATATAAAGTTCTGTTTACCACACTCTGACTTAAATAATAATGGTGGATATGTACATGCACAATCCACGCTCCAGTCTATTTGTCCCACTGGATTATGGTCTGCTTAAGCCAAGTACTGTGTTTTCACTGTTTCTTCTATTCCCCCTACTATTTTTTTAAATGGTTCAAATTAGTTGACATTGAACTGATATGTGTTACATCTCCCAAATCCTCCATTTCTTATTTCCTGTTTTGAAACTACATAACAGCACTGATCACAGTCTTCTTTACTGTGTGTCCTTGTCATATTTGCTCCGTCAACCCCTTGCTATACACTACTACCAAGTAGGCTACAGATGTTTGGATAAAAGTCTGGTAGTATCTTGGTTAATTTGAATTAAATCTTGATTGCCTAGACCACAAAAGTCTCCTATGAGATCTGTAGAGTTAGAGAAATATAAGTTTATCAGACATTATTAAAACATATTTGGATAGAACTGATCAGTTGTTTGGCCTCAAAAATCCCAAGTGCCTGTGTGGTAAAGGGTTTATTTATCTTATATAGTTCCACCACAAAAATAAAATATTCATGATAATTTTCAAGGTAAGGCTCACATGAGTGTTTTAACTGTGTCCATCACATCTGTAGTATAATAAAGTGGTAAGCCACTTGGATGCACTTTCATGATGATATACCTTGAACAAACTCATCTAACCAATATATCACATTTAAGATAAAGAACAGCAGTTAGAATTTGATTATGCTACAGTTCTCTTCTTTCTCCTCCATGATCTTTGATCATGGTGTTTTATATTAAATTCACATCAGAAAGGCACAAAGGTGACAACTTCTCATTTGGGCTTTATACCTAATATATAGTCATAAACTCCTTTGCTAAGTCACTCTTCACAAACACATTTAAAGTGTCAGCTCTGCACTGACAGATGTGCTGACTTCTGCCAAGACCTGCCCAACATATTTTGTTTGATGTTACTTGGTTTTGTGTTAGATGATGAAAGTGTATGACTAATGATTCTGCTTTGGTCAACACTGAAGTTTCCCTTTACATCCATTCTATTCTCTCATAATAAACATCCAGGAATCATTGTGATGAAAATGAAAAACAAAGGTAACAGTAAAGATTATCAATAAAATACAGTACTACAAGGTGAGAAAGTTATCCCATTACTCCATACCAAGTGACCCTGAGAGCACCACTTGTCTTTTTATTTTATTGCTTTTGTGAAGAGAGTAGAAAGCCCAAAACTCAAGAAATTGGGAAGTGGTTATATAAATTTTAACATGCATGAAACACTATGAATACATTAGAATGACCTATATCTTCATGAAAAATGTCCAAAACATATTGAATTTAAAAGAAGGAAATAAAGTGTATATGAAATGTGTGTCCTTAGTTTCCTATCTTTATATAGAAAGGGGATTTTCATCTCAGAATTTTCTTCCTGGAGATTATGAAATATGGAAGCATTGAAATGGAACTTTTGTAACATAGTCTAAGGTTGAGAAGAATACAAATTTTAACATAACGTGTAAAAGATAATGCTGGGAAGAAGTTACTCTTCCTAGTGTAAAAGGCTATCTAAACTTAGAAGATTAAAAATAATATAGTACCTTGGTTCAGGAACATTTCTCTTCATGAACCAAATTTTTGGTAATGGAAGCGTTTAGCAAAATTTTGCTTCCATTCATCAACAAACTTCACATCAGGTGAAGAACATGACTGGGGCCATCTTTTCCAGGATCTTGGAATGAACTAAGTTCATGAAACAAGGTACTACTGAACATGAAACATTCTTCAATGTTCCATACATATTCTGTTTCTCTATTCCTATGGTTTATGTGGTTTATGTATGTTTTGTACCTGCTACTTCAAATGAAAGCTTGGCTCCCAATGCAATGGTATGAAAAGGTGATGGGAGTTTCTAAAAGGTGGACCATAGTGGAAGGTAATTTTTTATTATGTATTTCCTTCTTGAAAAAATTAATTCTGGTTTCTCAGAGTGGGTTAGTTCCTATGAGAGTAGGTTGTTATAAAAGTGTAAGCTTGGTCCCTTCCCATTTTCTGGCTTACACTCTAACCATATGACCTGTCCAGTTCATATGATTTGCATCATGTAATGCTATCTGAAATTGGCCCTCACCAGAAGCTGATGTCTGTTTGAATCTCACAGAATTGAGACCTAAATAAATCAGTTTTTAAAAATAAAGCATCCAGCCTCAGGAAATTTTTATTGCAATACAAAACAGAAAAACACATTATCTTAACATGAATTGCACTAATTCTTGCCTTCCCTCATAAAGGACATAGGTCCGCAGTTAATTATATTTGTCATTACATCTTGTTAGCATTAGGCATATCTGGAAATAATTTTATTATATTCTACTGAGTGTCCTAACGTATATTATTGGAATGACAGGATACATAATGTGATAGCATCTTGACATATGTCACAGAACATAGGGGACTACTGTAGGGCACCTTCATACATCTGTTTAAAACCATAAAATTCTAAATACTCCACATTAATATTCAGTGATTGATACACATATTAATGACTATCATTTATTATTGAGCACAAGGTAAACTTCATGCCTACTCTATAAGTATGCTGTCCCCATTTGAGGAATGAAAAAGTTTAGAAATGTTTTCCCCAAGCTAACACAGAAACCCAGAAATCCAGAAGGCAATCATCATTTTAATCCAAAAATCAGTGCCCTTTCTGCTATCCTTACCTGCCATAGAAAACTAGTGGAAATATTTGTGGGATGGAATTAGTGAGCCCTAATGTTTTGAGGCACTAGAGGAACCTAAGAAGTTGTAGACTGAGGGAATAGATGACAGAAAATTAGAAAGAGCCAATTCCCTTTTATCATCAACTGATTTTGACAAGCACACCCCATAGTGATTAGTGGATCAAAGTAAATATGTTCTATCTGCTTAATAAAATGACTTTGAAGGGCCCTGGCCAAATCATAGAGGCTTGGGTATGCAGGCCCCAGCCAAAGGCCTGCCTGGAAAACAGCTGCATAGGCACACAGGCCCCAGTCAGAGGTCCAACCAGATACTAGTGGCTGGGCAGCACATTCCCCAGCCAGAAGCCCACCAGGACAATAGAGGCATGGGTGTGCAGGCCCTAGCCAAAGGCCCATCTGGAAAGCAGCTAAATGGGCGCATAGGCCCCAGGAAAGGGTCAACCGAGATATCATCAGTAAGTGTGTGCAGACTGCAGCCAGAAGCCTTCCCAGATAAAAACCTAGGGTGGGGGTCCAGAAGGCCATCATTCTGAACCCAGGTATGCCCCAGTGGTGAGTAGCAGAAAGAAGGCTTCTCTGAGGCTTATTGAGAAGTTAAACCCATGGGAAGTGCAAAGAGTCACCTGAATAAAGCCACAGCAGACTGCATTGGTTGAAATGAGAACACACCTAGAGAAGTCTCAAAATGAGACTTCCAGATCACCAAAGGCAACCCCAAGGGGCAGTGAGATGGAACAATCCGAAACTCAACCACCTGGACTCCCTGAACTGGCAGTGAAAGAGGATATGGACAAAATAAAATCAGAAATAATTTCTGAGATAACAGCAGAGATTATGTCTATGGAGAAAGGCATGAGTAATAATTTTAGAGCAGACACAGATTAAAAAAAAATTAGAGAAGCTAAGGAACATGATAGAATCCCAGCGTAGGAAACAAATGGAATCCATAAAACAGTTGCAAGCAGATATTGAGATTATAAACTCCATTGAAAGTTTATACAGTCGAATGAGCCAATGTGAGGACAGAGTATCAGATATAGAAGATAGGATTAAGATTAGTGACCAGGAAAGGAAATATTTCTTAAAAATAGCAAGGAATCATGAGAAATAAATCCAGCCACTGCTAGAGGTGCAAAGAAGAATAACATAAGACTGATCAAAGTTAACGAAGAAAAAGGAGATAGTGCAAGTAACATAAAAAGAACTATTCACAGAAGTAATGGCAGAGAACTTCTGATGAAAGGAAAAAGAACTTGACATACAGATAAGTGAGGCATATAGGACTCCAACTAGCCATGATCAAGAAAAAACTTCACCTAGGCATATAATAGTCAAGATTCCAGAAACCTAACACAAGAACAAAACTCCTACAAGCAGAGAAAAGAAACAAATAACATAGAAAGCAAAACCCATCAGAATCACAGCAGATTTCTCAACATAAACTGTCAAGTCAAGAAGACCCTGGAGTGAAGTATTTCAAGCCCTAAAATAAAACAACCTGCAAACCAGATTGAGGT
This sequence comes from Heterocephalus glaber, assembly GCF_053883595.1. Lineage (NCBI taxonomy): Eukaryota > Metazoa > Chordata > Mammalia > Rodentia > Bathyergidae > Heterocephalus > Heterocephalus glaber. The sequence goes on along the minus strand of NW_028258441.1, from coordinate 2,994,434 downwards.
ACCCTGAAAATTTATCTTTCAAAATTGATGGAGACATAAGATATTTTCATGATAAAGAGCACCTGTGGAACTTCATGAATACCAAGCCAGCACCCTAAAACTTTTAATCAATATTCTAGGAAAAGACAGTGAGGGTCACATATCCATGAAGCCCAGGCAAATGAATCCATCAAGCAAAACTAGAAATGAAATACAAAGGGGGAGAATACAACAGCCGGAAAAGTTCATGACAAGGACAACTCAACACATGTTAGTTATAACCATCGATGTTAATGGTCTCAATTCACCAATCAAAAGAAATAGACTGGCAAAATGGGTCAAGAAGTAAGATCCAACAATATGTTGCATACAAGAAGCACAATTAATTCAAACAGACACTCATAGGGTGAAGGTTAAAGGGTGGAAAACAATATTCCACGTGACAGTAACTCAACGAAAAAGCAGGAGTAGCTATCCTATTTGCAGATTAAATGGATTTCAAACCAACATTAATAAAGAGAGACAATTAAGGCCAGTACATCTTTGTAAAGGGAACAATCCAAGATGAAGAAATGATAATCATTAATATATATGCACCAAATACTAGTGCTCCCAACTATATAAAACAAATATTAATGGACATGAAAAATCAAATGAGCACTAATACAATAGTAGTGGGGGGCACAATACCCCACTGTCACAAATAGATAAATCAAATAGACAAAAAATTAAAAATGAAATACTAGAACTCAACCACACTCTTGAACAAATGGATTTAACAGGTATTTACAGAGTGTTCCACCCACAAAATCAGAATACACATTATTTTCAGCTGCACATGGGTCATTCTCTAAAACGGACAACATACTTGCTCATATAACATGTTTAAATAAATGCAAGGGAATTGAAGTCATCCCCTGTATATTATCAGATCATAGGGCGAGGAAATTGGAGCTCAATAGCAAAAGAAACTGCAAAAATTTCATAAACACATGGAAATTGAACAACACACTTCTGAGCAACCAAAGGGTCACAGAGGAAATTAAAGAAGAAATCAGACAGTTCCTTCAATTAAATGACAATGACAATACAACATATCAGAATCTATGGGACACAATGAAAGTAGTCTTATGAGGGAAATTCATAGCAGTGAATACTCATATTAGGAAAACAGAGCAAGCTCAATTACACAACCTGATGCTGAGCCTCAAGTTTATAGAAAAAGAAGAGCAGGAGAAACCCAAAGCTCATACAAGAGGTGAAATTATAAAGATCAGAGCAGAAATCAAGGTATTGGAGACTAAGAGAATGATACAAAAATCAATGAAGCAAAGTGTTAGTTCTTCAAAAGAACAAACAGAATTGACAAACCTTTAGCCAACCTTATCAAAAAAAAAAAAAAAGGGAAAGAAAAGGGCCAAATCCATGCAATTGAAAATGAAAAGGGTGAAATTACAGTGGACCCAGCAGAAATCAGGAGGATCTTCAATACCTACTTTGAAAACCTGTACACCAATAAGATGGAAAACACAGAAGAATTGGACAGATTTCTAGATTCATTTGTCTTTCCAAAGTTGAGTGAAGAAGACCTAGCAATTCTAAACAAGCCAATATCAATCAAGGAAATTGAAAACATAAGTAAACTCTTATCAATGAAGAATAGACCAGGTTCTGATGGCATCACTAGTGAATTCTACAAGACATTTAGAGAAGTACTATTTCAACTACTGTTTATAATCTTTAATGAAATTGAAAGGGAAGCAATACTCCCGAATTCATTCCTGGAAGCAAGCATCACCTTGATCCCCAAAGCAGAGAAAGACCCAACTGAAAAAGAGAACTATAGGTCAATCTCACTAATGAACATAGATGCAAAAATCCTTCAGATGATATTGGCAAACAGAATGCAGAAGATCATTAAGAAGATCGTATACCCTGACCAAGTGAGATTCATCCCAGGAATGCAGAAATGGTATAGCATGTGCAAATCAATAAGTGTAGCACACTATATTAACAAAGCCAAGGAAAAAAACCATATGATCATCTCAATAGATGTAGAAAAAGCATTCAACAAAATCCAGCACCCATTCATGATAAAAATCCTACAGAAAATTGGAATACATGGTCTTTATCTCAACCTGATAAAAGCCATTTATGAGAAACCAACTGCTAATGTCATACTAAATGGTCAAAAATTGAAATTCTTCGTGCTAAAATCAACAACCAGACAAGCATGTTCACTATCACCACTCCTGTTTAATATAGTTCAGAAACATTAGCTACAGCAATTAGACAAGAGAACAAAATAAAGGAATAAAGATAGGAAACAAGTTAAATTGTCATTATTTGCAGATAACATGATACTCTATATAGAAGACCCCCAGGAACTCCACAAAAAGTCGTCTAGAGTTAATAACCCAATTCAGTAGAGTCGGTGGATAAAAGAGCAACACAAAAAAATTAATAGCCTTCCTGTAACACAAACAACAGACTCACTGGCAGAGGAACTGGAGAAACAACTCCTTTCACAATAGCATCCAAAAAATGAAATGCATACGAATCAACCTAAAGAAAGAAATCAAAGACCCCTACTTTTAAAACCACAGCACTCTCAAAACAGTGATTGAAGAGGGTATCAGAAAATGGAAAGACATCCCTTGCTCCTAGGTAGGAAGAACCAATATAATGAAAATGACCATATTTCCAAAATGGCTACATAGGTTCAATGTGATTCCAATTGAAACTCCAACAACATACTTTACAGAGCTTGAGAAAACAATCCAAAAATTCAGTTGGAACAAGAAGAGACCTAGAATAGCAAAAGCAATTCTAGGCAACACAGACAAGATAAAGGGTATCACAATCCCCAACTTGAAACTATACTACAAGGCTACTGTGATAAAAACAGGATGGTAATGGCAAAGAAACAGACATGCGGACCAGTGGAATAGATTAGAAGAAACAACTCCAGACACACTCAGACACTTCATTTTTGACAGGAGCCAAATAGCCTCATTGAAGAAAAGATGGCCACTTTAACAAATGGTGCTGGAAAAATTGGGTTTCAACTAGCCAAAGAGTAAAACTAGACCTATATCTCTCACCACTAAAATCAAAGTGGATTAAAGATCTAAATTTTAAAACGGAAATGCTGAACCAGCACAAACAGAGGTTAGGTAGAACTCTTGAAGACATTGGTGTAGGAAAAGATTTTATGAACAAAACCTCAGTTGCCTGTGAACTAGCACAAACAATCAACAAGTGAGATCTCTTCTTATTAAAAAGCTTCGGGATAGCAAGAGAAACCACCAGCAGTGTGAAGAGACAACCCACAATCTGCAAAAAAATTTTACTAGCTGTTCCTCATACAAAGGTCTACTGTGGAGAATCTATAAATAACTTTCAAAAATCAGACCTCCCAAATTTAAAGACACAATTCAAAAATGGGCATCTGAATCGAGCAGACATTTCTCAGACAAAGATGTAGAAATAGCAAAAAAATACATGAAAAACTGTTCAACATCACTGGTCATTCAAGAGCTGCAAATGAAAAGAATTCTGAGATTCTACCTCACTCCAGAAAGAATGGCTGCTATAAAGATGTCAATTAATAAAACATGCTGAGGGGGTGTGGGGAAAAGGAAACCTTCTCCACTGTTGGTGGGAGTGTAGAGTGGTGCAACCACTGTGGAAATCAGTATGGAGATATCTCAAACAACTAGGATTAGAGGTCCCATTTTACCTAGCCATTCCCCTGCTAGGTATATTCCCAAAAGAATCAAAGGAATCATACCACAGTGATAAAAGTACACACATGTTTATAGCGGCACAGTTTGTAATATCTGAAAGTTGGAAACAGACCAATTGTCCATCAACTAGAGACTGGATAAAGATGATGTGGGTTTTTTAAAAATAAAATGCAGTACTACTCAGCCATAAAGAAGAGAAACTAGAGACATTTGTAGCTAAATGGATGCTCATTGAGGCCATACTCTTAAGTGAAGTAAATAGGACACACATGTGTAAATACCGAATAGTTTCTCTGGTGTGAGAAACTGAAAATGTAAATAAAAAACAAAATGTATAATAGATATTATGAAATAACAAGAAGAGGTGTAGAGGGGAAGGGGAAATATGAAGGTTAGGGGAATGGAAAGAAGGGAAGGAAAAATATGAGAAAAGGAAAAAATGGATACATCTTTGTAAATAGGGAGATGTGGAGGGGTGGAAGTGAGGGCAGGGGAACGGGGAAAAATAAGAATCAAGAAATATCATGTAAAGGTACAGATTACCAAGATGAATATCATCATATTGTATACCTAAAATGTACCAATAAACTTAATTAATAAAAAAATAAATAACATGGCTTTGAACTCAATTCTATTCATTCAGGAGTTTGGTAAGTGAGATTTCATAGAGACAAGATCCTTTATTTCTTCCTCATGGAAAGAAGTACCTGAAGAGAAAATCTAAAAATATGATTCTTGATCACCCTGGTAAAATTTAAAGGTAGGCTGAAAATTTGGTCATCATTTGTCGTACATTTTTATCTCCTTTTGAGGCCTACTCTTGTCCACTAAAATTCTATATGATGCAGTATTTTGTTTTAATATCTTTTACTAGAGTCACAATGCTGTACATACATCACTAAAATCTATAGTAGAATATTTTCATTACTTCAAAAAAAACAAACCCATACCCCTTATCTATCAACCCCTCTCCCCCACACAACAAGCTTTAGGCCACCACTAATCTACTTTCTGTGACTATAAACCAATATTTTATGGGATCAAGTCTTAAGCATTTTCTGGTTTTGATAAAAACAGTTCAATCTTGAAGACTATCTGAAACTAATATCTGAAATAGTCAGTATTTGCCACAATGAACAAAAAAGGAAAAAGTACCACTGCATTTTCAATATAACATTATGTAAATGTGGGTGCAACTATTTATTTGGCAACCATTCTATCTATAATCTGGCTTTCAAGAATTTAAATGTATTCAACAAAAACAGAGAATTTCCCTTTAATTTCAGGAGGATGTCTTTAGTCTTCTTTCTCAAAATATTCAAGGCATATTCAAGTGACAGCCTTCTTCCAAGTTGTCTCAATGGATGGGATAGACCAGTGACGGTGAATCTTTAAGAGATGACTGCTCAAACTGCAACCCAAAACCCACTTATTTATTGCAAAGTTCCAACACTTCAATTAAGCTTTAAAAGTAAGGTTTCATTTTAGAACAAAAACAATTCATACATTAACATCTTTTGTCTTAAAAGAAAAACAAACAACACACATGCCATAGGTTCACCACCACTGGACTAGGGGCTTCTGCACCTGAACTGTTCTCTGTTTGTGCTATATCTCCACTTAGCAGATTTTAAAAGCTACATGGTACTCAGGGTGCCTAGTTCATTTCAAGGTACAGCAGAAGAGACTTGGCTTCTTGGCTTCAAAACCGTGGTTTAATGGGCTTGACAAAATTATGAAACAGGAGAACAGTGTCTTCAAAGGCTATGTGGCTTCTCTTTGGGGAGCACTCATATCTTCCACTTTAGAGAAAGAGGAGGGGAATGATAAGGGAAAAACATAAATGATATACTTAAAATATTGCCACAGGCAATAATTTCCTGAATAGGAGTCCAACAGATCAGGAAAGCAAAGCAAGAATTGACAAATGGTGTTGCATCAAAGTAAAAAACTTCTGTAGAGCAAAGGATATAGTCAACAATGTGATGACATTGTACAGATCAGGAAAAAACTCTTTGACAGCTATTCATCTGACAGCAGATTAGTATCTGAAATATATAAATAACCCAAAATAATTTAACAACAAAAGAACAGGTAATCCAATTAAAAAAAGGGCAAATGGAAAGAACAGATTGTTTCTCAAAATAAGTAAAAATGGCCAGTAAATATAGGAAAAAAATGGTTAACATTTTATACATCAGGAAAAGGCAGGTCAAAATACATTGAAATTCCGTCTCAACCTAGTCTGAATGGCGACTTTGTGTATATTTCATATATATATATATATATATAATTCTATCACAGATGTGGGGGAAAATAGCCTTTATATATTTCTTCTGGGAATTTAAATTATTGTAGTCATTGTATTAGTCAACTTTCCCATCACGGGACACTACCTGACACCCACAACTTAAAGGAGGAGAGGTTTAATTTATTATATATTTTCACTCTATCGTAGTCTGGCTCCAAGGCAGAAACATCATGGGGTAAGGATGTGGAAGAGCAAATCTGCTCAGTTTATGGTAGCCAGGAAGCAGCTCAATGGAACTGTGTCAGAGAAGAATGGGCAAGGATTGGTATTTAATACCCAAGTCCATGCTTTTATGACCTATCTAAACACACCCATGAGCATACTTTACTAATTATATTCAAATATAGTTGACATATCAGGGTTAAAGGACACATCCAGTATAGAATCAATATGGAGTTTCCTCAAAAGACTAAAAGTAGAACTAACACAAGTTCCAGCTATACCTCTCTTAGGTATATACATGAAGAAAGTGAAGTTAGCATATGAAAGAGATACTTATATACTCATGCTTATTTCAGAACTATTTATAACACCTGAGATACGGAATAGGCCTAGGTACATACCAGCAGATAAATAAAGAAAATATGCTATACATACACAATGAAGTGTTATTCGGCCACATTAGAATAAAATCATTACTTGGAGGAAAATAGATGGAACAGGAGGATTTCATGTTAAGTAAAATAAGTCAGACACAAAAAGATAAGTGTATTTTCCTCATATGTGGAATCTAAGAATAAGAAGGAAAAAAGATGACCAGAAATTGGAAGAAGGAAGGACAGGAAGTGGGAAGTGGGTAGGGTGAAGTGGGATAGAGGAGGGAGCAAGAAAGGGTAGAAGGGAGGGTGGACATGATCACTGCACATGTATGAAAATGTCACAATGAACACAATAATTTGTGTAATTAATAAATGTTAATAATGAATAAATAAAAATAAAGGATAGCAACACAGCAACTACAAAAAGATCATGGTCTAGCATTAAAGTCACTTGCATGTACCCACTTGCTAAGCATATGATCTAAATCTTTGTGATGATTAGTTTCATATTCAGTAAAATTGTAATATTACCATGCAATTGGTAAAGATATTATGGAAATCAAATGCATAATTATTTATTAGTTCCATTAGCATGTGATAGCTTCATGTGTAATTATTAACAGAGTATTGCTCAATAAATATTAGCTTCCCTTTTTTCATAATGTCTTCCTATATAATTCCAGAACCCCAGTGATTAATTCTCTTTTCTATTCATCCGTGGCACAATCAACAGAGGGCATACTTTTTCTCATGAGTAGTTGGAGACTTGGGTTTAAGTGTTTCTATTACTAACCAAATATGTCATTAGTGTAAATGATTTAACTTGTGACTGCTTCTGCTTTCTCCTAGCTCAACAGGTGATATGTCACAATGCTTTGAATATTTATATGAATTACCTGTGTATCTGGTAAAATTGCAAATCCCAGCACAGTATCAGTTGTAGGAAGAAATCTAAGATGGCCCCCAAGATTCATGGCCCTTAGCATAAATGGTCTCTATGATCTCCTGTTCTTGAGTGTGGGTGGGCCCTATACATATGTTGGGATATCAATTCATGATTAAGTAATGATATATGGCAAAAGTGAAAGGATTTTGCAAATATAACTAAGGTCTCAGAGCAGTTGATTGAGTTAGTGGAAGGGAAGCTCTCCTGACCCTAATCAGATGAACATATTAGAGGAAAGTATAGAGGTCATGGTTTTTAAGAAGTTACTCTCTTTCATTCTCCTCTCTCTCTCTCTCTCTCTCTCTCTCTCTCTCCCATGAAGATGTAAACTTCTATGCCTTCCACAGTTATAATGAGATAAACTCTATCAACAAACATGTGAACCTGGAAGAGATCTATTTGCCTCATCTTTGACTGATATCTTGATTGCAGCTTTGTCAATGATCCACTTAAGCTGTGTTAAAGACTTCTGAGTCATGAATCTTATGAAATAACAGTCATGTATTCTTCAAGCAGCTAAATTTGTAGAAATTTGTTACACTGCAATAGATGAGTAATACAGTAGATCTGAGTGGTGTATCTAGCAAGCTACCAAGTGACTGCTGATGCTGCTGCATGTCTACACTGAATAGAAAGAAAATATCACACAATCATTCCAAGACCAAAAGGGAAAATAAGCACTATAAATGTACACCTGGCTGTGCTTTTATGATATCCTAAACCTTAAAAGTAAAGTTTACAGACTCTTACTTCGTAGTTATGAATTCTATTTTCTGAAGTTGATACTCATATATTGTTGTGGAAAATTCCTCCTTAAATTTCCAAATATCTGTTTTCAGTTAGAATTTCATCACTTTTATTTTCCACTCTTACAAAACTTAAATATATTTTATTATTATTAAGATTATATCCTTAATCAAATGCAAATGAAGCATGGGGAGGTAATTATCACTTTATCAATTAAATCCTCTTTAACTACATTATGTATTACAAATAATATCTTAATGATTACACTTGAGGATATTAAGATTGAGCCAAAAGGAATTGTTTCTCAGCTTTGTTAAATACAAGTTATTCACAAAACAATTATTTTCAACATGCTATCCTTTAAACCTTCATTTGGGTATGATTAACATGAAAAAAGCTGTACATACTTAATAGATTAGTCAATTTTCCCTTTGCTAGGAGAAAATACTGATACCTGCAATTTAATGGAGGAAAAGTTTAATTCTTCTCTTAGTTTCAGGGGATTCAGTGCATGGTTGGCTGGTTCTAAACCAAGAACATCAAAGTAGAAGGCCATGGAGTAGCAAAGATGCTTAGTTCATTGCAGTTTAGAAGCAGAGCAGAGAAAGGATCAGAGAGGAAGGGGGAGGGGACTAGATATAGTACCCAAGGTCATGAATCCATGACCCACTCAGAAATATCCTCCATCAATCTCCTGGGTGGCTCCAGAGCCAATCAAGTTGACACAATAAAGCTTAACTGTCACACTTAATGTATATAATTTAGCGATTTTTCAGGGTTCACTATCATGACTATCAAGGTCATTAGATATATCTATCAACTCTGACCGTTTTTAATATTTCCACCCCATGTATTATTACTATTTTATTTTGTGAGTGAGAACACCTAGCCCTCTTCTAATCTAAGCCCTGTTAGAAAATATCAAGTATACCATACAGTATTATTAGCTAAAGGAATTATGTTTATCTTTGGAACTTATATCTAACTGAAACTTTGTATCCTTTCACAGATATCTTCCTACTTCTCATGCCTCTATACTTTGACAATCATCATTCTACTTTCTTCTATGATTTTGACTATTTTATATTCTTCATATAAGTAAGATCATACAGTATTTGTCTTTGTGTGTTTGACTTATGTCACTTAGCATAATGTCCTAAAAGTCCATCTGTGTTATCACAAATGGAAAGATTTTGTCCATTTTGAAAGTCAAATAATATTTCCTTGTGTGTATATACTGGACTTTGACCATTTACACATCTATGGACATTTAGGTTGTTTCAGGATCTTGGTTAGTGAATATAGTGGCAACGAATATTGGGATATATATATGTCCCTTGAGAAAATGATTTCATTCTCTTTGAATATATACCCAGTAGTAGAATTGTTGGATAGTAGATGGTACTCCAATTTTAATTTTTTGAGGAACTTCCATATTGTTTTCTACTATGACTGTACCAAGTTGCATTTGCACCAATAGTACACCATGATGTCCTTTACTCCATAGCCTAGCTAACACTTGTTTGTCAGGTAAAAGGGCCGAAAACCAAGACCAGACCAGGCCACAACAAGCCTTTATTAGGGAACAGATCTGCTGGGCTGTCTCTGAACAAAGGAGAGGCAAAAGCAATATGGCTGGGGCAGGGAGAGTCTTTTATAGAGACTGGGGTGGGGTTTGTAGGGGCTGAGGTGGGGTTGAGTGAGGTAGTGACTAGGGAATGGAGGAGCTGGTGATGTCACTAGGTGGTAGGAAGTGAGCAAGTGTTAGGTTACTTTCTAGGCAGGAACAGGGGCATGCTGGGAAGAAGGGTTTATTCTTTGGTGGAAGCAACCATCTTGGCATGACGTCACACAAGGGAGGGGGCAAGGCACGATAGGAAGAGGGCAGCTACTATACATAATAGCTGCTGAGGTAGTGGGAGACCTATCATTGTTAACTTGTTTTTTCTCTCTTTTTTTTTAGTAATAGTCACCCTACAGATGTGAGGTGATATCTCATTATAGTCTTCATTTACACTTCTCTGAAAATTAGTCATTTTGAGTATATCTCATAAACCTCTTCACCTTCTTTTGAGAAAAGTCTATTCATATCCTTTGTCCATTGTAAAAATCAGGGTATTTTGCCATTAAATTGTAAAAATCCTTAATTTTTAAAATGTAAGATTCTTTAATATTTTAAATGATAAAACTTTTATCAGATATAGTGTTTTCAAATGTTTTTACCATCCCATAGGTTGTTCTTTTATATTTTGTTAATTGTTTCCTTTGTTGCGCAGAATCTGTGTAGTTTGATGTGATCTCATATGTTTTTTTTCTGTGCTTTTCTTTTAGTGTCATATTTAAAATTTACTACCCAAACCAATGTCAAAGAGCTTTTCCTCAAGAGGTTTTATGGTTTGAGGTTTTACCTTTAAGTCTTTGACTGACTTAGTCTGAATTAATTGTTATGAAAGGTATAAAGGTCCAATTTTATTCTTTTGATTATAGATGTTTAGTATTCCCAACATCATTTATTGAAGACACTAACCTTTCTTCATTGTGCCTTCTTGGTGACCTTATCAAAAATAAATTGATTGGGGCCGGGATTTAGCTCAGTGGTTTTGCTACCTGCTGTGCAAGCGCAAGGACCCGAGTTCGATCCTTGGTACCAAAAAAAAAAATTGATTGTATATGTATAACTTTATTCCTTGGCAACTTGTTCCATTGTTCTATGTGTTTTTATGCCAGTATCAGACTGTTTTTATAATACTTTTGTAACATAATTTTGAATCAGCAAATATGTTTCCAGTTTTTGTTCTTCTTGCTCAAGATTACTGTGGATATTCAGTATATTTTCTTTGGTTCCATGTGAATTTTAGATTCTCTCTCTCTCTCTCTCTCTCTCTCTCTCTCTCTCTCTCTCTCTCTCTCTCTCTCTCTTTCTCTCTCTCCCCCTGCCCCTCCATTTGGGATTGAACCCAGTATTTTCACACTGAGCTACATTTTCTAGCCCTTTTTATTTTGAGATAGTGTCCCAGTAAATCTCTAAGTTGGCCAGGTTGGGTCAAATTAGTGATCTTCCTTCCTCAGCCTCCTAGAGTACTGAGATTACAAGGGTGTTTCTCCACACTTGACTATTAATTTTTTCTATGTCTATGAATAAAAGCCATTGAAATTTTGATGAGTATTACACTGAATATTTAGATTACTTTAAATAATATGGATGTTTTAACAATATTGATTTTTGATTCATAAAAATGAAATATGGTTCCATTGTTAGTGTATTCTTTATTTTCTTTCACCAATGATTTTAGGTTTCAGTGTACAGATCATTTACCTCATTGGTTAAATGTATTGCTTAGTATTTAATTCTCTGATACTATTGTATGTAAACCTGTTTTCTTTATTTCGGGGACTGTCTTTAGTGAATAGAAATGAGCCTATTTTGTAATGTTAACTTTGTATCTTCAATTTTACTGAATTCATTTATTTATTCTAACAGTTTTTTGGTCAAGTATTTAAAGTTTTCTCTTTTTTGAAAAAAAATCTAGTGTGTTTTCAAAACATAATAATTATATTTCTTTTGGGGGAATTGGTACATGTCCATATCATCCATGTTTTCTATATGTAAAATAAGGTCATCTATGAACAGAGAAACATATTGTCTTATTAAGCCTTTTTTGATGCGTTTCATCTTATTTTGACTGTATGGGTTGATGCTACCATGTATAAAACATCATCTATTCTTATCTTAACTGATTTACATGAACAAAATTGTCAGGCATATTAGAATGAAGGATTAATATGCATGGAAATAGAGATTGAAAATACCCTATCAAAATGTTTGGGAGTAGAAATGTATCAAATTTCATATTTTGCGTTGCTGTATTTGCATATACATAATGAGATGTCTTAAGGATAGAATCCAAGTCAGAACATGAAATTCATTCATGTTTCATTTACACCTTGTATACAGAACATGATTGTAATTTTGTACAATATATTTGATAATTTGTGCATAAAACAGTTTCATGTTGAGGAATTTCCACTTGTGGTGTCATGTCAGTACTCAAACATTTTCAGATTTTGGAGTAATTTAGATTTTACAGTTTTGGAATAAGGATTGTTAACCTGTGTACATTTCAGATTTCTATTAGGTGACAGCTTCATCTTTGAAAGTATTTGTCTTCAGCCTGGCCTATAGATAAATGAAGGTAAAGGGAAAAGAATTGTTGTAAACCTATGTTTTGGACATGTTATAAGAAAAAAAAAGAAGCCATTCTTTCTGGATTCTTTATCTTATATTTGTTAAAAGGAGCTCATTGAATTTTCAGTTTAATTCACTCTAATTTAGTTCATTTTAAAAAAGTAATTAATACATCACTCTCCTAGGCTCTAAAAATCCAGTGCAAATAATCTATACTAGGCAGGCAGGGTGGCACATGCACTGTGAGAAACTGAGGCAGGAGGATCACAAATCCAAGCCCACCTGGGCCACTTAGTAACGTAGTGAAACCATGTTCTCAAAAACAAACAAACAAAACCTATAGTCCCTGCTTTTATTCTGTTTTTGATCTACAGGGAGAAAGGAGTAAAATATGCAATTACAATATGGCATGATACTTGACTGCTCCAATGGAGTTAGTACTTAATTTTGAGCTAGAATTATAAATGGAATTACAATATTTAATCTAATTAGAACACAGATGGGAGACAGAAAGACAGAGAAAGCTATAAAAGAATGACCACTGCTAAACAATATTAGAGTTTAGACTTTATCCTATGGCAGCAGTTTATAAACTTTTGCATTTGGGGGATGTTTTATATTTTTAAACTTTGTGAAATACGGGATAAAATCTGTAGTGCACTTGTTAGTTCCATGGGGAGTGTCAAGTACTACAACATAACCAATCATTCCTCTTCCATTAAATGAAGTTGTATGAAAGAATATATGAAAATGAAGATTTTTGAGATAATAACCTGACAAAAGCCTGGATCAAAAAAGGAGAGTAATCATGTGACAAGTTATTGCATCTAATCATCATCATCATCATCATCATCATAAACTAGTAATAAGAAATACTGTACCAATGATATACTAAGTACATTTATATTCATTTTATTTTAATCTTCAAAGAAACACTATGAGGCAAATGCTATTATTAAAGTTTCCATTGGGTACTATTATTTGAATCCTGAGTGATAGCATTTTTTGAGTACTTACCATAAGCCAGACAGTGGCCAAGAACTAAGAGTTTTTATAGGCATTCTAATTTAATCCTCAGAAAAATCCTGTGATTATTATTCAGCTTTTCATTACTATATGCATGTAATATGTACATGGATGTTCAAAAGGGAAAAGAGAGAAAGATACAAAGTTTACATTGGGGAGGCTGAGGCAGGAGGATAGCAAGTTTGAGTTCAGCCTGGACAACTTAGTGGTATTCTGACTCAAAATAAAAAATAAAAAAAGTGTATGGAAATAGCTCAGTGTGAAAGACCTGGGTTAAAGTTCTGGTATGCAAGAAAAAGAGGGAAAAAAAAACAATAGCTGACAACTTTCCAAATCTGGTAAGGAATATGAATATATACTACAGGCACTTGTTCTCCATACAGGTTTGATTCAAACAGGACTTCATTATGACACTAGCAAATATCAAGACCGAGGGAAAGTTTTGGAAGCAGAGAAAAAAGGAAAATAATCTCCACAAAAGAATCTCATAAGTGGAGTTCTCAGCAGAAACCTTGCAGATTGGGAGAGAATGAGAAAATGTACTCAAAATACTAAAAAAATGACAACCTTCAATACTTTACCCAGAAAAGCTGTACTTTGGATATAAAGAGAGAGAAAATCCTTCCCCAGGCCAACAAAAGTTATAGGAGTTCATTACCATTGCACTTACTTTCCAAGAAATGTTAAAGGAATTTCTTCAAGCCAAAATAAAAGTATACTAATCAGTGAGAAGAAAAGGTATGAAAATATAAATTTCATTGATTAAGATAAGTATATAAATTCAGACCAGTATAATATTGTAATGGTGGTGCATAAATCCCTTAACTGTAGTATAACAATGAATGAAGTATTGAAAACCATTATAGCTAAAATAATGTCAATTGATACACAATAAAAAAGAGGTAAATTGTGAAAGAAAAAATGTATGTGGGGAATGTTGGAGTAAAAGGGTAGAATTTTGTATATTTGAAGTTGCTCTCAGCTTAAAACAGAAGTTTCATGTAAGCCTCATATTAAATATAAGGGAAGAAGCTATAACAGGTATAGTAGATGTATAGAAGTAATTATGTGATGTGATGGATATGTTAATTAAGTTGATTATAGTAATTATTTCAAAATGTATACTTATATTAAGTCATCACATTGTAAACTTTAAAAGGTCATCTCTCAATATTCACAGAGGATTTGTTCCAGAACTCCTGGTGGATACAAAAATTTATGTGGATGCTAATGCTCCTTATATAAAATGGCATACTATTTGCATGTAACCTAAGTATGTCTGCTATATATTTTAATTAATTTTAGATTATTTTAGTATCTAATAGAATATATTATGTAAGTACTTGTTACATTACATTGTTTGAGTAATAATGATAAGAAAAAAATTATACATGTTCTATATAGAAATATTTTTCCAAATATTTTGATCCATGGCTGATTGAATCCATAGAACTGAATGTAAAGATTTTTATTTGTCAATTGTGCCTCAAGACAGCTGAAAAATTATTTCCTTTTATAAGGCTAGATTTTATAGTACATAAATAAAGGTATACGAACAGATGTCTAAGGTCCTTAGCAATTTCAAGTTTCTGTGAGATCAATCAGCCTAAAAATCCCACATTCTGCATTGCCACAATGGAGGCATAGTTAAAATAATCAGTCAAATATTCATGTAAATTAGGAGGGTTATAGTCCTAAAAGCAAAACAATTAGAGAAAGGGCCAGGTTTTTGATAAAGTGGACTGAATCTTTTGGCATGTTCTGAATAGAACCTTAATTTGGCAAGTTTACCATGATTTTTAAAAGAACTTAAAGTTTAAATAGAATTGGATTTACTAGGAAGATAATGCTCTCTAAATGTGAGGTAATTATAATAATCATCTTAATTTTAACATTTGAAAAAATTGTTAACTGTGTGCTTATAGCAAAACTTCTTTTAAGGCACACTTAATCACACAGTTTTGAAAGAGTCTTTCATCTACACTTACAAACACACATATGCTCATGTGTATACACACACACACCATGGCTATATGTTAAATTTTACCTTTTTTCCTTTGTTATGGACAATGCCTCCTATTTCATGGTTGAAGCAGAATCTTTTTGTTTTTATGGAAAGGATCATAAACATATTTTTTTCAATTTTTTCTTTCTCTTGGTACATATTTGGAGTACATAATGATTATATTTCTTGTAGGAAGTTGTACATGTACACAACAAATCTTAATTCTATTTTTCATCCCCTTCCTCTCTCCTCCTCTCTCTCCTCCCTTTCTTGCTTCCCTCTATTTTTTCAGAAGATCTATTTTGTTTTCTTTTATCTACCTTTTATTTTGTTCTTTATTTATATTTTGCATTTCTCATAGAAGAGAAAGTATGTGATATTTAACATATGTGTCTGATTTATTTTACTTAATATTATGGTCACAAAGTACACCCATTTTCCTACATACGACTCAAGTTTATCCTTCTTTTTGGAAGAGAAATACTCCATTGTGGGTAAAGACCACATTTTCCTTATCCATTCGTCTACTGATGGACACATAGGCCACTTCTAAGATTTAGCTGTTATGCAATAAACACAAATAACTTGCACTGGCAATGAAAGTTTGGTAGACAGAATTGCTCTCTCTGAGGGCTGCTATCTTAAAACTTGTAATTTACGCAGTTGTTTTCTTAGTGATCAAACTAGTTGAAATAATCAATATATAAAAACTCAGATTTTAACCCTATATAATACTCTCAATAACTTGAAAAAAATAGAAGTAGACTGAAGATTGACATGAAAATACAATAGAAGGAACAGGCATTCCCATTTGACATGAGGCTTTTTTTGGTTTTGGTTTCTGTTTTTAGTGATAGTCAATCTTTGTAGAACAATCTAAAGATACTAGCAGATTCTGGGGATAATAGAAACAGTAGGATTAAGGCAGAACAAATGATAGGGAATGAGTTTGTGTTGAGCTTACAGATCTGATTACACAGACATTTTCGGTTCACATGCCTGGTAATACCAAAGAATCATGAAAAAGAAAATGTAAATTCATCCCCTAAAACAAAGAGAGGAGAAATAAAGGAATTTTACTTGCAAAATGGAAACATAGTGCTGGAATAGGCTTTGATGGCTATCTAGCTAGTTTTTTTTGCATTACTTGACTTCCCAAAGATCACACATTTAATGGAAGAGCCACAGTCAGATTTCCAGTTTGCTAGTTCACAATTTAGCATTCTTAACTAGTTTAACCTTATGGCTTCAGAAAGTAGAGGCCTTATAGAGTGTGTATATAGTACACTTATTAACTATGTTATTTCTAAAGAAAGTTCTAAATTATCAAAATAAATGACAGTCCCAATGTGATTGGAGGGCCTAAGATAATACCCAAATCAACTCCTACTTGACAAAGTTCACTAAGTAGTAAATCTAAGGAGTGCCAAACTAAAATAACAAAGAACGAAAATCAAGTGTCCCCATTAGGGTGCATTATAAAAATGGTAAGAAGAAAGTAGAGGCAAGCTGAAGTATAAAGAAGAAAAATACTGCTTAATAAATATTAGATCATGGAGACAAGAGACAATCAGGTGTGAACATGGACAATTTATTTCCAAAAGTCTTGCCTCTTTTTATTTGCTCTCTTTTGAGTTCTATTCTCATGTTGAAATCCTCACCTCTTACAATTTTTACTTTATCCATACCCTGGCTGTATCTTTTAGCCCATAAAAGATTTGTGCTAGCAGTTCTAGGTGTGCATTTAACTATGAAATACTTTCTCCTTCCTATAGTTTTCATTATAAAAGCAAGTAAAGTAGAAAGTATGGTATGGGTTAGCATTTTGATGGATACTATCAAAGCAACTACTACAGAATAACTATCCAATTAATATATTATGTGTATACATTCTACTACCAGAGATAAATTCCTATGTACCTTTCAGTGTAATCTTCTTGAATGCAAATGATCATAAATGTGGCTCCAGAAAATGTCATACTCTGTTTTTATCAGGTGAAAAATTCAGAAAGTTACATATGCAAAGTTTGAGGGAGTGAGATGCTGGAATTAGGATATCCACAAGGGTTACTGAGAGCAAAAGAGGTCCATGAAATAAAAGAAAAACCAAAAAAAATTAGGAAAATCCAGAAAGCAGTTTCCCAAATTTCAATTCCAACCATGTTTAAGTGGTAGTAAACTAGCCCTCCCACTGTACATAGCTATAAAAATGAAGAAAGCATGAAATAATTGGTTTCAGACATTAGACAAAGTCAACAAAGGATATAATAATTGCAAAAAGAACAATAGATAAAATGAACAACATATTACCCCCAAGCCCTCTTCTAGTCCAAAATTTCTGATCTCTACACATGGAGATGAAGTCTAAGTAGAACATGACCAGAACAATAGAGAACATTAAATTGAGTTCTAAAACATATTTGAAGCAAGAAAAGGCAAAACACATAAAACAACTATGATATGACAAGCAAATTGTAGACTTAAAGCAAGCAAACTGGTAAGTACATTAAAAGAACACTAAAATCATTTATCATTTATTGTCAAACTGGATTTTAAAATGGGACCTAAATAATGTGCTTCCAGCAAGTACTATATTTTAAATATAAAGATGCAGATAGACTCAAAGTAAAACAATGCAAAAAGGAAGCCAGTGTTACTGTCAGTCAAAGTAGATTATGAAATGGGTAAGATAACTAGAAGTAATAGTATAGTTGTAAGTGATAAAAGGTAATTTCAAGACAAAAACGTAATAATCTTAAATGAGTATGGTCCTAGAAGATTTTCAAAGTACACAAAATGAAAACTGACAGAACTAAAAGAATTAAATAAGGAATCTGAATTAAGTTGAGAGTTTCCTCTCTTTTCACAATAATTAATGAAAGTTAAAAAAGAAGCTAATAAAAGGCAAATGATTTGAACAACACTATCAACAAATTGGACTAGTTGACATTTGGAGGTTACTACATACAGTAATACAGAAAACAACTTTTTAATCTCACATAGAAAATTCATTGAGGTACACCATATGGCAAATATTAAAACAACTCATTCATTAAAATTTTTTAAATATTGGAGAGGATCTTTTTTACAAAGTTAAGCATAAACCTACCCAAGTATTTAAACCTACCCAAGTATTTAAACCTACCTAAGTATTTACCTAGAAGAAATGAAAACACATGCACATCAAAATACTTTTAGAAGAATGTCACAGTAACTTATTTTAAAAACAAAAAGCTGGAAAAATGCATCAAATGAAACACAAATGAGCATATTATGGTATAATCATATAATAGAATACTACTCAAAACTGAACAAATTATACATACAACAACATAGATGACTCTAACATTTTATCAGTGAGACAAGGCAGATGCAAAAAAGTATGCAGTACTTTCAGCACTTATATGAAGTGTTATAACAAGCAAAACTAATTTGTGATAAGAGGAATCAGATCAGTTTGCTTGGGGGAGGGTAGTCAAACATGTATTAAATTTGTCAAAATTAATGAGGCTTTATAGTTAAAATCAGTGTACTTCAATTATATGAAAAGGATACTTCATTAATCAAATTAACAAATGAAACTTCATCTAATTTAAAATTTTTCAAAACACCAGCAATATACTCTTGGTGTTTTGAAACCCTATTTGCACATGAGAAGTACTTAGAGATCTTTAAAAAATGTACAGTCCTATGCAACTTTACCAAATGCTGAGAATCACTGGGCTGGCACAACAACCATTTCTATATCAACTGGAAAATTGTAAATATAAATGAGAAGTTTCAAGTCATCATTTAGTATGGAAATTAATCTTCATGTCCAAATCCAGTATCCCATGCCTGCTTGAAATGGAATTGTTAATCCTCAGATATGGTTAAAATATTAACAATTATGTCATATATTCCAGGAAGAATTTAGCCTTCAAAAATTAGCTACAAAACTAAAAGTGAGCTTCTGTTTTATTTTTCTTTTAAATGCACCTAGGAAAATAAGCCTACAAAAACAGAAGCCATGCCATTGTATACTATTGAATTATAGATGGTTCTGTAAACTAGCCTCATCGGATCTTGTATGCCATTTTGCAAAAACACCTCTCATTATCAGGCTTGTTTTTCTGAAATGACAGTGGAACTCTTGATATATATGTAGTACAGCAATCAACATTACCAACAAAATTTTAAATAGCAAGAAATACAAAGAAAAATAGAATTGACCCCAGAGAACAGAAAATGAGATGGCCACTGGCAGAGTAAATATAAACAATAGAAAAGTGATTTGGAAGGCAATGAGAAACCAGCAATGTCCTTTTCCATTTTAGAAGGACAGTCAACCCCAAGAATGTGATTCAGAGCTAATTTCTAACACAAACCAAATTTTATTACAAAAAGCAACACGACTTACAAAACTGATATACAAGAAAAAAACCTCCTGATAATTCTCTGGTAATCTAAAATCAGAGACAAATGAATTCTAGTTTTCAAAATTTCCTTTCCTTTTCTAGGCAGGTTTACCTTCTATGGAGTGAGAGGTTAGGAATATGTGACTTCTCAGCTGAGTCTACTTTTGATATTTTGACTCAGCTTTACCTCCAGTACACAATAATTCCAAAGGGGAGTTTAATTGCAGAATAGGGTTTCATTTCTTGGGCCCCCATAACGGAGAGCCAAATCATGGGTTTGATGCTATCACCATGCTATAATATACAAGAGTGATTAAACAACAACTGAGAAAATTGTTAGCAAATCCAGGTTAATTTATTTCTCATCTTTCTCTGCATTTTGAATCTCTAAATCACTTAACATCAAAACTGCATTTTCAAAGTTCTCTTCCGGGTTAAAGATTTAATCAATTTATACTGTCTCTCTGTGCCTTCATTTTAGAGGATGATTATTGTCTGAGGAAGAGTGACACTTCATTTTCATTAGAGATAAGGATTTCATATAGTACAGTTTAGTGCAAGTTTAAGAGTAGTATAATTTTGTGAATCGAATTGTCAGGTATGCACTAAGGCTTGGAATACCAAGCAGTATGGTAATGAACGTTAGGGGAGAACTATTTATGCAGCCAAATGATGAAGAATAAAAATAAAATAAATTGTTTTGGAATTATATGGGACACTCCTGTTTGCAGGTTCTACTCAGAAGCTTCACATCAATCAGTGAGAGTATTGTGCAGTCAAATTAGTAACAAATGTACCCTGTAACTCACCTGAGATCAGTTGGCATCAAGAAACAATAGAAGACTAACTAGCTCCTGCACTGGTAATAATAAGAAAAAGAGAAGATAAGCTGATCTCAGAACACAAAGTAAAGAAAAAAATCCAATCATTTATAAGTAGATCAATCTTCATCCCACCTCATAAATATGTAAGATATCCCTATAAGTCAATAATATTCCATATAAAGTCAAACATGCCATGTAAATCAGTAATAATACAAAGAATATTGTTAAAAACTGGGCAAAGAAACCAAAGAGAAATGTCATAAGAAAATATGTACAAATAGTCAATAAGCAGACATCAAAACATACAAATATGAGCACAGAGGAGGAGGAGGCTTCCGGATCAACATGCCACAGCTCAAAGTGCAGTGTAGGAGGCATCTGGGCCAACCTACTACCACTCCCAGCACAGAGGAGCCTTCTGAGTGGACGTGCCACAGCTCCCAGTGCAGAGTAGGAGGCTTGTGGGTCAACCTACCACCCTCCCAGCACAGAAGAGGTGATCCACAAAGGAGCCAGCAGCACCCACCCCACCCTCTGTTGAAATGAGAAGACACATAACCAAGCCTCAGAACCAGACATGCAGATCACCTAGAGCAACTCCAAAGGGAAACGAGATGGAACAATCTGATACTCAACCACCTGGACTCCCTAAACGAGCAACAAAAGGGGATGTGGAAAAATGAAATCAGAAATCATTTCTCAAATAATATCAGAGATTGTGCCCATACTTCAAGACATGATTAATAAATCTAGAGAGGACACAGATAAAAAAATAGAGGATCTGAGGAACAGGATAGAATCCCAACATAGGAAACAAATAGAATTCATAAAACAGATGAAAACAGATTTCCAGGAGATTAAAAACTCCATTGAAAGTCTATGCAGCAGAACAAGCCAAAGTGAGGACAGAGTTTCAGATACAGAAGATAAGATTGCAATTAGTGACCAGGAAAACAAAGATTGCTTTAAAATTGAAAGGAACCATGAGAAATCAATCCAGCAGATGGTAGACAATGCAAAGAAGAATAACATAAGACTGATTGGAGTCAATGAAGAAAGAGGAGAGAGTGCAGATGACATAAAAAAGTGCTCACAGAAGTGATGGCAGAAAACATCCCAAGCAGGGGAAAAGAACTTGTCATTCAGATAAGTGAGGCATATAGGAATCCAACTAGCCTTGATAAAAAAAAAGTACACATAGGCATAAAATTGTTAAGATTCCAGAAAACCAACAGAAGAACAAAGTTCTACAAGCACTTAGAAAAAAGAAACAATCACATACAAAGGAAAGCCCATCAGAATCACAGAAGACTTCTTAATTCAAACCCTCAAAGCAAGAAGAGCTTGGAGTGAGTTATTGCAAGACCTAAAGGAAAACAGTCTCCAACCCAGATTGATGTACCCTGCAAAACTGTCTTTCAAAATTGATGGTGAAATAAGATACATTCATGACAAAGATCACCTTATAAAACTTCATGAATACCAAACCAAAACTCCAAAAAATTTTAGACAAAACCCTAGGAAAAGTCGAGGATTACAAGCCCATGAAGCCCAGCAGAATGAATCCATTGGGCATGACAAGGAATTAAATCCAAAGGGGAAGAACCCAACAAAAAGAAAATGTCATGACAATGATGTCAATAAGTATCAGTTATAACCATCAATGTTAATGGTCTCAATTCACCAACCAAAATAAATAGACTGGCAGAATGGGTCATAAAGCAAGATCCAACAATATGCTGCCTACAAGAAACACACTTAATTTAAAAAAGAAATTCATAGACTGAAAAGTAAAGGGTGAAAAACAATACTCCATGCAACAATAACCCCCCAAAAAGCAGGAGTAGCTCTCCTCTTTGCAGATCAAGTGGATTTCAAACAAACACTGCTTAAGACAGACAAAGAAGGATAATACATTCTTGTAAAGGGAACAATTCAACAGGAAGAGATGACAATCATAAATATCTATGCACCAAACACTAGTGCACCCAACTATATAACACAAATAGTAACAGACATGAAAAATCATAGAAGCACTGATACAATAGTAGTGGAGGCCTCAATACCCCACTGTCACGAATAGATATCTAAACTAGACACAAAACAAGCAACAAAATAGTAGAACTCAATCAAGCTCTTGAACAAATGAACTTAACAGATGTTTACAGAGTCTTCCACCCCACAAAATCAGAATAAACATTCTTTTCAGCTGCCCATGGGTCATTCTCCAAAATAGACAACATACTCACTCATAAAACACATTTAGGTAAGTAGAAAGGAATTGAAGTTATCCCATATATATTATCAGACCATAGTGTGATGAAGTTGGAGATCAACAGCAAGATAAATCACAAAAAGTTCATAAACTTATGGAAATTGAACAACACACTTCTGAATCACCAATGGGTCACAGAGGAAATTAAAGAAGAAATCAGACAGTTCCTTCAATTAAATGACAATGACAATGCAACATATCAAAATCTATGGGACACAATGAAAGCAGTCTTATGAGAGAAATATATAGCAGTGAATACGCAAATTAGGAAAACAGAATGAGCCCAATTAAACAACCTGATGCTGAACCTTATGCTTATAGAAAAAGAAGAGCAGGACAAACCCAAAGCTTGTATAAGGGAGGAAATTACAAAGATCAGAGGACAAATCAATGCAATGGAGACTAAGATATCAATACAAAAAATCAATGAAGCCAAGAATTGGTTCTTTGAAAGAATGAACAAAATTGACAAACCCTTAGCCAACCTTATCAGAAAAAGGAAAGAAATGGCCTAAATCCATTCAATTAGGAATGAAAAGGATGAAATGACAACAGACACAGCAGAAATCCAGAGGATTATCAACACTTACTTTGAGAACCTATACTCCAGTAAGATGAAAACACAGAAGAAATGGACATATTCCTAGATACATATGAATTAACAAATTTGAAAGAAGAACACCTAAAAATTCTAAACAACCCAATATCAATCAATGAAATTGAAAACACAATTAGAAATTTACTAAGTAAAGCCTGGGTCCTGATGGCCACACTGCTGAATTCTACAAGACATTTAGTGAGGAACTACGGCCAGTACTGTTTAAACACATCAATGAAATTAAAAGGGAAGCAATACTCCCAAATTCATTTCTGGAAACTAGCATCACTTTGATCCACAAAGCAGAGAAAGGCCAAACCCAAAAAGAGAACTGTAGGCCAATGTAGCTAAGGAACTTAGATGCAAAAATCCTCAAAATGATACTGGCAAACAGAATACAGTGAATTTTTTTTTTTTTGGTACCGGAGATCGAACTCAGGATCTTGAGCTTTAGAGGCAGGCAGCAGAACCACTGAGGTAAATCACCAGCCCTGGCAAACAGAATACAGGAGGTTGTCAAGATCATACACCCTGACCAAGTGTAATTCATCCCAGGGATGCTGCAACATATACACATAAATCAATGTAATATACTATATCAATAGAGCCAAGGACAAAATCCATATGATCATCTCAATAGATGCAGAAAAAGCATTTGATAAAATGCAACATGCATTAATGAAAAAAACCCTAAAAAAATTGGAATAGATGGTCTCTACCTCAATCTGATAAAGGCCATCTATAAAAAACCAGCAGCCAATATCGTACTAAATGGTCCAAAACTGAAAACCTTCACACCAAAATGAGGAAGACAAGGATGTCCACTTTCAGCACTCCTGCTCAATGTTGTTTTGGAAGCTTTAGCCACAGCAATTAGACAAGAGAAAGAAATAAAAGGAATAAAAACAGGAAATGAAGAAGTCAAATTGTCATTGTTTGCAGATGACATGATACTCTATATAGAAGACCACAAGGACTCCACCAAAAGTCTTCTAGACTTAATAACCAAATTCAATAAAGCAGCTGGATACAAGGTCAATGCACAAAAATCAGTAGCTTTCCTCTACAGGAACAACAGACTCACAGAGAGAGAAGTAGGGCAAATAATTCTTTTCACAATAGCATCCAATGAACTGAAATGCCTGGGAATCAACCTAACAAAAGAAATCAAAGACCTCTTCTCTGAAAACAAAGCACTCTGAAAAGAGAGAGAATGAAGATGATATTAAAAAATGGAAAGACATCCCTTGCTCCTGGGTAGGAAGGATCAACATACTGAAAATGGCCATACTTCCAAAGCTGCTATATAGATTCAATGCAATCCCTATTGAAATCCCAGCAGTATACTTCATGGACCTTGAGAAAAAAAATCCAAAAATTCATTTGGAACAAGAAGAGACCCAAAATAGCAAAAGCAATTCTAGATAACAGAGACATGGCAGGGGGTATTATCCCCCCAACTTGAAACTATACTACAAAGCTACTGTGATAAAAACAGCATGGTACTGGCAAAGAAACAGACCTGAGGATCAGTGGAACAGATTAGAAGATACAGAAACAACTCCAGACACACTCAGCCACCTCATCTTCTACAATCGAGCCAAACACCCTCAGTGGAGGAAAGATAGTCTCTTTAATAAATGGTGCTTGCAAAATTGGGTTTCAACTTCTAAAAGACTAAAACTATACCTATATCTCTCACCATGAACTAAAATCAAAATGGATTAAAGATCTAAATATTAAAACAGAAACACTAAACTGGTTAGAAGAGAGTTTAGGAAGAACTCTTAAAGACATTGGTGTAGGAAAACGTTTTTATGAACAAAACCTCAGTTGCTCATAAAAGGCACAATCAACAAATGGGATCTCTTCTTACATAAAAGCTTCTGCACAGAAAGACAAACCACCAGCAGTGTGAAGAGACAACCCACAATGTGGGAAAAAATCTTCACCATCTGTCCCTCAGGCAAAGGACTACTGTCTCAAATCTATAAAGAACTTTAAAAAATCAGACCTCCAAAATTTAAAGACACAATACAAAAATGGGCATCTGAAATTAACAGACATTTCTCACACAAAGAAGTAGAAATAGCAAATAAACATGAAAAAATGTTCAACATCACTGGTCATTTGAGAGATGCAAATGAAATGATGAGATTCCATGTCACACCAGAAAGAATGGATGCTATCAAGAAATCAACCAATATCAAATGCTGGCGTGGCTGTGGGGAGACAAGAATCTTGCTCCACTGCTAGTGGGAGTGTAAACATGGTGCAACCACTGTGGAAATCAGTATGGAGATACCTCAAAGAACTAGGACTGGAAGTCCCATTTGACCACACTATTCCACTGCTAGGGATCTTCCCCAAAGAATTAAAAGAATCATATGACCGTGATATATGTGTGCCCATGTTCATAGCAGCACAGTTTGTAATAGCTAAAACTTGGAAACAGCCCAAATCCCCATCAACTGGAGACTGGGTAAAGAAAATGTTGTTTTTTAATAAAATGGAGTACTACTCAAACATAAAAAATGAGAAATTAGAGACATTTATAGCTAAGTGGATGCACATTGAGGCAATACTCTTAAGTGAAATAAATAGGACACACATGAATAAATACTGAATAGTTTCTCTGGTATGAGAAACCGAAAGTGTAAATAAGGACTAAATGTATAATAGGTAATGTGAAATAGGAAGAAAGGGGCAAAGGGGAAGGAAGTGGGAGAGCTAGGGGAAAGGATAGAAGGGAATGGGATTAATATGAGAAAATGGAAAAATGGCAACAAAGACTTTGTAAATAGGAAGGGATGGAGGGGTAGAAGGGAGGACAGGGGAAGGGCTAAAAAATAACCACGAGAGATTATGGAAAGGTGCAAATTTCCAATGATGAATGTCATTATATTGTGTACCTAAAATGTACCATAAATAAAATAAAATTTAAAAACATACAAACATCATTGTTTCACACAAAATTAACAAAGGAAACCCACAATAATTAAAATATTAAGAGGGAAGTTTTTAAGGATGTATGTTGCTCAGACTAAAGCAAAACTATTGAAAAGTATACCTTTTTTTCCTGGAGAAAAATTTCCACTAACATGTCAGTGGTTTTTGCGTCAAAATTGGGCAGTGAGCATATTGCAGAGTAACCAGAGAACGTCTAGTTGCCAAGAAATCTAGGGAAGAAAGCTTGTCTGCCCAGCTTCCAGGACTAGAAACACTTTCTGCTAGCCAATGGGATTGTTCTCCACTGGAATTAAAGAGGCCCGTGATGAGCAAGAGTTTACTTATATTCAAAAGTATTATGTTGGAACTAATGCAGCACTCAGACTCCATTTAGATAAACGACTTTTTCCCCAGCTGCTTGGAGTTCTGCTAAAACAGAGCTTTCTCATTACCGACAGATTTTTCATTCAAGATAATACCCTTTCTCCCTGAATTCTGCTTCTTGGCTGTCACAAACTGAACAGCTGTGCTCCACCATACCTTTCTGCCATAATATTCCCACTTACCTCATACCTACAGAAATAGAACCAATCTACTATGGATTGATATGTCTGATAATATGAACCAAATAAAACATTTCCTCTTCTAAGTTGTGTGTGTTGGGCATTTTGTCCAACTAATGGGAAGGCCAACACAAAAAACTGGTACTAGAAATCTGGGTTCATTGCTGTGATTATACCTCACCATGTGGTTCAGAAGCCTTTTGAAATGGTTTGCAAGTGATGTTAGAAAAGTTTTGATACTTAGCCTAGAGAAAGCCTAAAATACTGTAAGCATATCCTAATAGACAATTTGGATTGGAACTCGGAATACCAGAATGCTGAGAGGAATGTAGACAGTAAAGGATAGGTTCATGAAGTTTCAAATGGGAATGGAAGTTCCACTGGATATGGGCCATTGGATTGAGACCATGTATGTTTCATTCTGGAAAAAAGCTTTTCTATATTTTGCTCATGCCCTAAAACTGTGTGAAGCTGAGTGCAAGAGTGACAGATCATAATCCTAACTGAAGTGAATCAGACAAAGAAGGTTAAACATTCATAGTTTCTTTCATATGAGAATTTTGAAGTATAAATAATTTGAAGAGCAAAACTAAAGATTGATGGTAGAAAACAGGGAAATAGACCTTTTGGTGAAGAGAAGGGGATCCCAGGATAGAGGAAGAGGTAAGGAAGGGGAAGGGGAAATAAAAAGAATTAAGTTGCATATGTGTATGCACCAACTTTCCATGATGAATGGATTTATTATGTGTCACAAATATGTATTAATAAAAAGACCCCCTAAAGAGTAGTAGACTAATTGACCTGATGAAGGAAATTTCAAAGCAGCCTAATGTTATTACTGTAGCATAAGTACTACTAGTTTGGGCAAAAAAAAAAATGTAATGTTGAAGCCAAAGGATATAAGGTTGTTGAAGGGCTTAGCACCATTAAAAAATCAGTACAAAAATATGCTTTCAGTCCATCTCAGGAATCAGCAAGACCCTACACACTTCAGATTCAAGGGTACAAAGCTGTAAGGATCTCTATTTAAAAAAAAAAAAAAAAGCCACCTAGGGAATTTGCTCTCTGGAATGCATTCACCATGGTCAACCATCCAGAAACTCAGAAGCCATTGCAGCCATGGCGCAATAAGGGCCCGGCTACTGTTCAAGCCAGCAGCAAAGTTTGATATCATCTGCATGATGCTCATTTTTAGTATATGTGCTGCTGAAGTGAGCACTACATGATGCTCATTTTTAAGGCAGGTAGACTTCAACAGCTGTGAGGTCAGAAAGACTTCCATCCAGGTTACAAAGGAAGGCTGGAGAGGCCAGGTAAGGTGCCTCTGAGAGGTAGAAATGTGAAGCTGTGGGAAATACAGTCTATAAACTCATGCAAATTAGGACTCTGTTGTTTGCTACTATTCTCTCTCCTCTCAAGAGCACATTGTCTGGTATCCAAGGCCTTCTTCTGAAATCTGGCTAGAAGGCTCCCTGACCCCACAATTCTTGTATTCTGTATGATTATCAAATCAGCACCATTTTGGTGACATCAAGATCTGGCAACAGTTTGAGAAACAGCCAGGCTTCCTTGAATCATGTCTGCAGAAGCCTCTGGGTACCTTCATGGCTAACCACTGTGAAATGAATGATGGGATACCAATTCCTTGGTGGCCATTCTCCCAACAGGGTGCCCTGGGGCTGTTGTCTCAAAGTGAAGTCTTTCATTTTTGGACCCTTGAGTCTGCAAAGGGTGGATTCTTGCTGATTCTGCCTAACATGCCCTTAAGAATTTTTTCCTGTTGTCCTGATCCAAAGTGGAGAGGTACCTTGTTTCATGAATGAATGAATTCCATGATTATGAAAAAGATGTCTGCATTTGTATTCAGGTGTGAAAAATGGCTACAGTCAGGTACATCACCTGACACAGTAATTGCAAACAAAAAAATTTTTTTCCAAATGCTTCTGTTTATGAATCAAATTTTTTCCAAACAAAAGCATTCATGAACCAAGTACCACTGTACTTGACTTCTTTTTAACATTAATCTTTTCAGCAGCAAAGTTTGCCTCTGCTCCACCATTGAAGGCACTCTTAAAGCAAAATTGGAAAAATTTTAAATGGGCTTTTTATTTCTGTTTCTCAAGTAGGGCCAAATTAAAAAATATATATGCACCAAATAAAAAATGCCCCCAACTATACAAAACAAATATTAATGGACACCAGAAACCAAATAAGCACTAATACAATTATAGTGGAGGACGTCAATACCCCACTATCAAAAATAGACAGATAATCTAGACAAAAAGTCAACAATGCAATAATAGAACTGAACCAAGCTTTTGGAGAAATGGACTTATTAGAGATGTCTACAGACTGTTCCACCCCACAAAATAAGAATATACATTCTTTTCAGCTGCACATCAGTCATTCTCCAAAATAGACCACAGGCCAGCTCATAGAACATATTTAAGTAAATGCGAAGGAAACTGAAGTTATCCCCTGTATATTATGAGACCATAGTGCAAGTAAACTGGAGATCAATATCATAACAAACTGCACGAACAGCACAAAAACATGGAAATTGAATAACACTCTCCTGAACAACCAATAGATCACAGAGGAAATTAAAGAAGAATTTAGACAGTTTCCACAATTAAATGATAATGCCAGTACAACGTACAGGAATCTATGGTACACAATGAAAGGAGTTCTATGAGGGAAATACATAGCAGTGAATGTCCATATTAGGAAAACAGAGCTAGCTCAAATAAACAAGCTAATGCTGACCCTTAAATTCCTAGGAAAAGAAGAGCAAGTCAAACCAAAAGTTCATATAAGGGAGGAAATTATAAGGATCAGAGTAGAAATCAATGCAATGGAGACTAAGAGAATGACAGAAAAAAATCAACGAATCAAAGAGTTTTTCAAAAGAATAAATAAAATTTATAAATCCTTTGCCAAACTTATCAAAAAAAGGAAAGAAAAGGCTCAAATTCATGTAGTTAGGAATGAAAAAGGTGAAGTCACAACAGATCCAGCAGAAATCCAGAGGATCATCAATACCTATTTTGAGGACCTGTACTCTAATAAAATGGAAAACACAGAAGAAATGGACAGATTCCTAGATACATATGAATTACCAAAGTTAAACAAAGAAGATATAAAAAGTCTTAAAACTCCAAATACAATCAGTGAAATTGAAAATGTAATTAAAACTTTACCAACAAAGAAAATCCCAGGTCCTGATGGCTTCATTGCTGAATTCAACAAGACATTTAGAGAAGATCTATTGCCACTAATCTTTAAATTCTTCAATGAAATTGAAAGGGAAACAAGGCTTCCAAATTCATTCCTGGAAGCAAGTGTTACTTTGATTCCAAAACCAGGAAAAGACCTAACCAAAATAGAGAACTACAGGCCAATATCCCTAATGAAAATAGTTGAAAAAATCCTCAACAAGATGCTGGCAAACAGAACACAGAGGATCATCAAGAAGATCATACACCCTGACCAAGTCGGATTTATTCCAGGGATGCTATGATGGTTCAACATACATAAATCAATAAATGTAATACACCATATTAACAGAGTCAATGACAAAAACCATATGATTATCTCAATAGATGCAGAAAAGGCATCTGACAAAATCCAACACCCATTCATGATAAAAACCCTACAGAAAATTGAATAGATTGTCTTTATCTCAATGTGGTAAAAATCCATCTATGACAAACCAATATACAACATCATACTAAATGGTCAAAAACTGAAAATCTTCATTCTAAAATCAGGAACAAGACAAGATTATCTACTATTACCACTCTTGTTCAACATAGTTCTGGAAACATTAGCCACAGCTATTAGACAAGAGAAAGAAATAAATGGAATAAAGATAGGAAAGAAAGAAGTTAAATTGTTATTATTTACTAATGATATGATACTCTACATAAAAGACTCAAAACATTCTTCCAAAGGACTTCTAGACTTAATGGACAGATTCCGTAGAGTAGCTGGATACAAGGTAAACACTCAAAAATCAATTGCCTTCTTGTACACAAATAAAGACTCACTGAGAGAGAAATTAAGGAAACAATTCCTTTCACAATAGCATGCAAAAAATGAAATATATAGGAATCAATCTAACGAAGGAAGACAAAAGACCTCTACACTGAAAATAGAGCACTCTGAAAAAAGAGATCAAAGAGGATGTAAGAAAATAGAAAAACATCCTTTGCTCCTGGGTAGGAAGAACCAACATAGTGAAAATGGCCATACTTCCAAAACTGCTATATAGATTCAATGAAATCCCAATTAAAATCCCAACAGCATATTTCACAGAACTAGAGAAAACGATCCAAAAATTCATTTGGAACCAGAAGAGACTTAGAATAGCTAAAGCATTTCTACGCAACAGAGATATGGCAGGGGGTATCAAAATCCCCAATTTGAAACTATACTACAAAGCTACTGTGATATAAACAGCATGGTACTGGCAAAGAAACAGACCGAGGACCAGTGTAATAGATTAGAAGATACAGAAACAACTCCAGACACACTCAGCCACCTCATCTTTGACAAGGGAGCCAAATATCCGCACTGGAGGAAAAATAGCCTATTTAATAAATGGTGCTGGAAAAACTGGATTTCAGACTGCCAAAGATTAAAACTAGACCCCTATCTTTCACCCAGCACTAAACTAAAATCAAAGTGGATTAAAGATCTAAATATTAAAACAGAAACACTAAACTTGCTGGAAAATAAGTTAGGTAGCACTCTCAAAGACATTGGCACAGGAAAAGACTTTATGAACAAATCCTCAGTAGCACAGGAACTAGCACAAAGAATCAACAATTGGGATCTCATCTTATTAAAAAGCTTCTGCACTGCAAGAGAAACCACCAACAGAGCTAAGAACCAACCTCTAATGTGGGAAAAAAAATTTACCAGCTGTTTCTCATACAAACGTCTACATTCTAGAATATATAAAGAACAAAAAAAATCAGACCCCTCAAATATAAATTCCTCAGTCAGAAAATGGGCATCTGAAATGAACAGACATTTCTCAGACAAAGAAGTAAAAGCAACAAATAAATACATGAAAAAATGTTCAACATCACTGGTCATTCTAGAGATGCAGATGAAAACAACACTGAGATTCCACCTCACCCCAGAAAGAATGGCTGTTATCAAGAAATCAACCAATAACATATGTTGGTGGGGCTGTGTAGAGAAAGGAACACTTCTCCATTGTTGGTGGGAGTGCAGACTGGTGCAGCCACTGTGGAAATCAATATGGAGATACCTCAGAAAACTAGAATTAGAGGTCTCATTTGACCCAGCTATCCCTGTGTTGGGTATCATACCAAAAGAATTAAATATATCATACCACAGCGATATATGCACACCCATTTTTATAGAAGCTCAGTTTGTAATATCTATAACTTGGAAACAGCCCAAATGCCGGTTACTTGGAGACTGTATAAAGGAGATGTGGGGTTTTTTTATAAGTGGAGTACTACTCAGCCATAAATAAGGAGAAGCCAGAGACATTTGTAGTTAAATGGGTGCATGTTGAGGCAATACTCTTAATTGAAATAAGTAGGACACACATGTGGAAATACCAAATAGTTTCTCCGTTGTGAAAAACTAAGTGTAAATAAGGTTCAAATGGTATAATTGATAATGTGCAATAGGAAGTAAAGGTCTAAAGGAATAGAGAAAGTGGGAAGGATAGGGAAAAGGAAAGAATGGAAAAGAAAATATATGAGAAAAGGAAAAAATGGTAGAGGGGGTGGAGGAAGGGCAGCGAAAAGGGGAAAAAATAAGAAACCAAGATACACCATGTAAAGGTACAAGATCCCAATGACAAATGTAACTGCATCTTATACCTAAAATGTACCAATAAACTTAATGAAAATTAAAGTTAATATAAAAGTGCCCATGCCACAGCTTGATTGTCAGGCTTCCCTGAGATTTCCTCCACCATATTAATTAGTCCATTTTCCTAAATATAAGTCTTCTGCAATGTCTCAGAACATGAATAAAATGGAAACAAATATTCTGTCAGAGCATAATACATATGATCTGTAGTCCAACTGTCAGTGGAGCCCTTATTCTCAATTGAAACTTCCTGAGCTTGGCCTTTACGCTCTGCATTTCCATCAGTGTTCTGGTCTTCTGAGCCCTGACCAGAATCTCCCAGAAACCTCAGCTTACAGCATTCTAGGGCTGCTTCTCCAGTCAGCATCTCTAAACCTTGCCAAACTCTTGCACAAACCAGTTGCAAATGCTTGTGAACCACATAGTCAGGCAGTATCACATCAATGACCCCAATTTTCTGGTCCCCAAATCTGGATTATTCAGTTTCTTCCTCACTGGGACAAATATGATGGTCACAATTTAAGGAAGGAGAGTTTTATTTTGGCTCATGATTCAGTACCTAGGCAGCTGACTGCAAGGTAGGACAGCATGGCAGAAGAGGATGTTGGAGGAAAAGCTTCTCCTTGAAGGTTGGATAGGAAGCAGAGAGACTTATGGGAGGCAGTAGGAAGGGATATATAACTTTATAGGCCATTCACCCAGTGACCTTCCTCTCCCAAACAGGCTCTACCTCCTGTCATCAAGGCAGCTATCATGCCCTATAACCCAACCACCTAAAAAACACATAAGACTATGGGGGAGGGGCGTGTTTTAGATCTATATCATAACAGGATCCTTTTTGCAAGTACTGGTTTTGCCTTTTTATTGCAGGAGGTGCATGAGACAAAGAAGATATTTGGGCAGTGGTACATTATGGTCCTAAGAGGAAAAGCAGGCTATAAATTCTTCTGGAATTGTACTGGTGAGTGGAGATTTTATTGCTCCCAACTTCACCTTA
Source organism: Heterocephalus glaber (assembly GCF_053883595.1). Taxonomy (NCBI): domain Eukaryota; kingdom Metazoa; phylum Chordata; class Mammalia; order Rodentia; family Bathyergidae; genus Heterocephalus; species Heterocephalus glaber. The sequence continues at coordinate 2,960,484 of NW_028258441.1, read as the reverse complement.
CTTAAGTATCTGTAAAAATGCCACATATTCACAGACCTTTCATGGGGGATCCTTTTGAAAATAGCACTCTCCATCCCCCATTAGTCTATATTATATATTTCTTAGTATTTAAAAATTATCTCTAATTATTTTGAACACCTATTTTTTAATTTGGAATTGATCTGTATTCCTCCATGCTCATGTAAACTCCATGAGGGAAGAGATTTTGTAATGTTAATTGATATTTTCACTGATGCCCAATTCTGATTGGAACTCAGAAGACCAGTGCCTGGCATCTATTGAGCAGACGCCTGAAGGAATCTTCTCTCATCTTCAGTTTTCTGTTTCAAGAAATGAGATGATAAATGTAAATGTATTTTATACCTAAAATGTGCCAATAAAAGAATTCAAGGAAAAAAATATTCTTGATATTAGTACTTTGAGGAAAAAAAAAAGAAATGAGATGATAATGTCTAACTCTATGAATTGTTTTCAGAATTAAATAAAATAGCACATTTAAAGACTCTATACATGTATCAGGGGCATAGAGACACAAAAAAGTGGTAGGAACAATTATTAATAATCATTAATAATAATTATTATTATTCCAATTATTATTTTCCAAAGAGACTCAATTTATACCTATAAATATAAATATCATGAGGAGAACCAAACTAAAAGTATATCTATAAAAACTTATCCCCATATCTCAAAAGAGATACTATTTGATGACTTTGTCCATATTAGCCATTTAAACCCAGAACATTGTGTCTGGATCCAAATTAAAACATGGGATTAACAAAGTCCATATAGTATATTGATATTCATATACCCATATTTATTCTCAACAGCTAAACTATGGAGACAATCTTATCTGCCCATTAATAAAATAAATATGGTGTGAGTATAACATGTGGCATTATTCAGTCATGAAAAAAATGAAATTTTCAGGAAACTAGATGGAACTAAAGATCATCATGCTAAGATAAATAAACCAGACTCAGAAACTTATGTATTGTACTTTGCTCTCATATGAGAAATCGATAAGAAAAGGAGATATGAAAGTAGGAGGGGGGTTATTAGGGAAGAGGAAGGGGATCAGGGATAGGAGAAAAGAAGAGTAAGGAAGGGTCACTGGGCAAAGATATGCTCAAAGTGATTTATATGCATGTATGAAAACATCAAAATGAAACTTATTACTGTATATATTTAATATATGCTAATAAAAAGACATAGGGTGGAAAAATTGTTATTGTATGCATACAACTCCCATCAAAACTTTACAATTATCTTCATAGACATAAATTGAGTCTTTTTTTCAGGGTCACCAAGCAGGTTCTGTTAAAATATCTATCATGATGAAAGGAGCCGTATTCATCAGAGAAGACTTTCAAAGAACATCTAGCTTGCTAAATAGTGTAGAGTCATTGTTAAGCACTCTGCTGAGTCTAATGGTCAACCTGATGACTGGTGATGTACCATTTATTGTTGTATAAGTTAATGTAGCTCAGCACTTCACTTCCACTCTCTCTTCAGCAGATATTCTTTTGGTTATATAGGTGCTAAATCATATCTGACTTCATAGTGGCAAGTAGAAATAAGGGGAACTTACAGCATGTAGCAAGTCACCTCCAACCAAAAAATAAAGGATTCAAGTCTAGCTAGAATCTTTCAATTATATTAATCTAGATATGCATGTACTAGCCCAGGTAGTTCTTCCTTTCTTTCTCCTGTGGTGCTGGGGCTTGAACCCAGAGCTTCATGCAAGCACTCTACCACAGATCCTGTGGTACTTAAAACCACAGTTTTTAAACTTGATTTTAAGTCATAATTGTAGTAGTTTGCTATAAATGCAGAATCCAGGGCTCCATCTCATGCTAATTGAATATGCCTGATTTTATTTTATTCATTAAGTTTATTGGTACATTTTAGGTATACAATATAATGACATTCATCACTCGGAATTTGTACATTTACATAATATATATCTTGATTCTTATTTTTTCCCCATTCCTCTGCCCTCCTTTCAACCCCTCCACTCCTCACTATTTACAAAGACTTTGTTTCTGTTTAAGAAGGGAAAGGAAATCTGCCTGATTTTTAATATGCTCCCTGAATAAATTTTACCCACCCCTTCAAGTGATTGTGATAATTCAGGTTTCAGAAACATTCACTATTCCACTGAGGGGTTGACTGTTTGAACTTGGGATTTAGACCAGTCATGGTATGCTTTCAATTCAAGGCTCCCAGTGTTATGTTCCCACAGTGATTGCATGAGGGACAATCACAAGAGAAAGCCATGGTCAGGGAGCCACAGCCAGGTTGGTAAAAGACAACCTGAAGAGTTTAAGCTAAGGGCACAGTCTCCACTCCCACAGCCAGAGGCTGGGCTCAGTTTGAATTGCTCTGGATTTCAAAGTCAAAGAATTGGCACTCTCACCTTAATTCTACTGCCTGTTAGTGTATGCATCCAGCCTGGATCTGGGGTTTGACAGTTTTCTTTATCAACTAGTGTGAGCAGGGACAAATATTGACTTGAACATTGCCTCAGAACTATAGGTCCCAGAAGAAACCACATATTCAAAATCACCAAGAAGTTTCTTTTCTTTGTGTGTGTTTGTTTTATGTTAGTTTGTTTTTCCATTTTTGTTTTTTTTTTTGTGTGTGTGTGAGTGTGTGCATTCTTTATAGTTTTTTGTTTTGCTTTGTTTTTCTCTTCTTTCTTTTCCTCCTTTCTTCTCCAGGAGTATATTCAAGATTTGGAAATTTGCCTTTGTTCTTCTTCTTTGCAACTTACTGATTTTTCTTCTTTTTTATTTTTCTTCTTCTCCTTTTTAATTTTTTTCTCCTTATTTTAACTCTCTATATAAGTTCTTTCTTTTCTCTCTCTCTTTTCTCTTTTTTTCCTCTTATTTCTCATCATTTTTCCTCTTACTTTTACCTAATTTTATAAACATCCTTCTATTCCCCAAAATGATCTTTGGTACCACTTCTCTCTCCTCATACCACAGAGTTTAAGGTTTCAAAGTTAATAGTATAACCACAAAGCTTTGTTAATCTTTTCATAGTAAATGAACTGGGTAAAATTACTGTGGAATTCTTTCTATGATTAACAGAGATATAGCTATCACATTTATTATATATTAGCTCTAAATCAATATCTGAGTTGTCTTAATGTTTACAACATAACAGCAAATTTCTTCTCAAGGATTAATGGTGGTATATAATTGGTTCTTATGGTATGTCGATATGCAATTTGTTTTGGATGATAATATTGTAGCTTATCCACCTGATATTAAGCATGTCTCTTAATTGTCACTATTTCTCTGTAAACCAAAACTCAAATTACATTTGTGACATTAAGGTTGTGACATGAAAAATGAATCCAAAAGTTGCTAAATGACACAAGTAATTGGACTAAGTGAAAAATCAGAAGATAGAACAAATGGCTTAAAAAACCTGTTCACAGAAATAACAGTAGAAAACTTACCAAATATAGAAAAAGAAATAGACAGACAAGTGAGGGATATAGAACCCCAAATAGCCATAATCAAAAGAGAAAGTCTCTGCACCATATTATACTCAAAGTACTAAATGTCCATCAGAAGGACAAAGTCTTAAATTCTCTTAGTGGAAGGCAATGAATCACAATAAAAGTAAACACATTACAATTACAGCAAACTTTTCTACACAAACCTTAACATGCTCATGACTGGAGCTGTAATCCATATGTCTAGCTGCCAGGGCCGGGGATTTAGCTCAGTGGTTCCGGCACCCGTCAAGCAAGCGCAAGGTAAGGAGTTCCATCCCCGGTACCAAAAAAAAAAAAAAAGTAGGAGAATATGTCTAGCTGCCAGGCTCTGATTTGAATTTGATCATTCCCACCAAATTTAACTACAGACAGTACATACATGACTGTCTCATCAAGTGACTTGTACTACTTCTCATGGGGTCTTTTATTATAATAATGCAATGCATGATGTTGATTCAGCAGACCAGATGCCATCATACAACATTTCTTTAAGGAAAACATTAAAATGATATAAAAATGGCTATAGATCTATTTTGTGGTACACAAGTTGTAAGTACATATGTAGACCAGTAAAGGGGCACCTGTAAGATCTATATGTTAAAAGTTAGAGAATTAATTGTTGATAAATTATCCGTGAATGAAAACAGATTTATTTGAATTTAATGAAATAAGTAAATTAGTTGATTATTGTAATATTTTAAGTGATATGAATTGTATTAGTTAATATTTACATTTGGGCAGAAATTATTCAAATTCAAGAAACTAATTAGATTTGGTCCATTTATATACTTTTCATTAACTTTATTATTAAAAAGGCTGATAAAAGTGATTACATTAGTTTGTACCCCTAGTGGTACGTGACACCTAATGTGAGAGTCATGCAAGTACCACCAGTAGTTCAAGTAAGGAGGAAAATATTAAGGCATTAACAACTTTCAACCTTGATTTGTGTATCCTGCAAAACTTTCTTTTAAAATTGATGGAGAAATAAGATATTTCCATGACAAGAAGCGCCTCAAGTAATCCATAACCTACAAATTATCATTACAAAAAATTCTCAAGGATATCCTAGAAAGAGACAAAGAAGCCAATAATGCCAAAAAGTCAAAAAAAGAATGAATACACCTGGTGAGATGAGCAGTTGTTCAAAAGGGAAAGAAATAAGAAAATAACCAATAGAAAAATAATGCAAGGACAAGTATAAGCCAGTACCTCTCAGGAAGAACTCTATGTGAATAGTCTCAATTCCACAATCAAAAAATCAAAATTGGCAAAATAGATCAAGAAACAAAACCTAACAATATGCAGTGTACAAGAAACACATTTAATTAAGAAAGAAACTCAGAGATTAACTATTAAAGGATGAAAAACACCATGCTGTGCAATAAGAACCTAGGGGAAAAGAAAGCAAGAATAGCTATACTAATTTGAGACAAAGTGGACTTTAAGCCAAGGTTGATCAGAAGAGACAAGTAAGATCATTTCATATTGTTCAAGAGGAAAATTCAACAGAAAGAGATAACAATTATAAACATATATGCATCAAATATAAGTGCACCCAACTTCATAAAACAAACACTGATGGACATGAAAAATCAGATAAACACCAATAAAATTGTAATGAGGACATCAATATACCACTGTCACAAATGGGCAGATCAACTAGACGAAAAAAAAAAAAACAAAGAAAAAAATTTCAGAGTTGAACCAACCCTTCAAACAAAGGGAATTAATAGATATCTACAGTGTTCCATCCAAAGAAAATGGAAAACACATTCTTCTCAGCAGTACATTGGACTTTCTCCAAATTAGACCATAAACTAGACCATAAAGCATACTTAAGCAAATACAAAGGAGTTGAAATTATCACATACTTATTAACAGATCATAGTGCAATGAAACTAGAAATCAATGAAAAAAGAATCGCAGAAACTGTGGAAACACATGGAAATTAAATAATAGCTTCTTGAATAATCAATGGGTCACAGAAAAAATTAAAGAAATCAGACAGTTCCTACAATCAAAGGATAATGCCACTTCAACATACCAGTAGCTATTGGACATAACGAAAGCGGTCCTAAGATGCATGCTTATAGCAGTGAATTTCTACATCAGAAAAAGAGTGAGATTAAATTAATAACTTAATTGTCCACTGCAAGGAACTAGAAAAGCAAGAATGATGCAAAATCAATGCTTGCAAAAGGCAGGAAATTATAAAATCAGAGCAGATATTAATGAAATTAATACAAAAAAAATAAAGAATCAATGAATCAAAGAGTTGGTTCTTTGAAAGATTAAACAAAATAGACAAACTCTTGGCCAATCTTACCAAAATATGAAAGGAAAATGCTGAAATAAATGCAACTAGAATGAAAAGTCTAAATCACAACTGATTCTACCAGAATCCAGAAAATCATCTGTAAATACTTTGAGAATCTATACCCTAATAAAATGGAAAATTCAGAAGACATGGATAAATTCCTAGACACACATGAACTACTAAAGCTGAACCAACAATCTATATCAGTCAGTGAAACTGAAGAAAAAAAAATACTAAGAAAAGTCCAGGTCATACGAGATTTACTGCCCAAATCTGTAAGAACTTTAGAGAAGATCTAATGCTAATACTTCTAAAACTCTAATGAAATTGAAAGCGAAGCAATTCTCCCAAAGTCATTTCTGGGAAGCAAGCATCATTCTGATTTTAAAACAAAGAAACAATCCAAAAAAGAGAAATACAAGCCAATCTCTTTCATGAACATAAACACAAAAATTCTCAATAAGATACTAGCAAACAGAATGCAGCAAATCATCAAAAAGATTATACAGCATGAAGAAGCAGGATTCATTCCTGGGATGCAGGGATGGTTCAACATATGCAAATCAATAAATGTGATACACCATAAAAACAGATCCAAAGACAATAATCACACGATCATCTCAATAAATGCAGAAAAATATTAAACACAATCCAACATCCATATATTAAAAAATCCCTGAAGAAAATAGGTGTAGAAGGTCTTTATGGCAATCTGATTAACACCATTAAGGACAAGTCAATGACTAACATCATATTAAATGAAGAGAAGCTGAACACTTCCCCTCTAAAATCAGAAACAAGACCACTTTCTGCTATCACCACTCCTGTTCAATGTAGTTTTCATAATATCAGATAGGGGAATTAGGCAAGAGAAAAGATTAAAATGTATATGGATAAGAAAGGAAGAATTATAATTATTTGCAGATGACATGATCCTCTACACAGAAGATCCCAAAAACTTCAATGAAAGACTCCTAGAATTAATACCCAAATTCAGTAGCATAGCAAGATACAAAGTAAAGACTCGAAAATCAATAGTATTCCTGAACACCAATAACAAATTCACCATGAGAGAAATTAAAGAAATAACACATATCACACTAGCATGAGGCAAAAGAGAAATACTCTGGCAATATTCTAAGCAAGGCAGCAAAAGACCTCTACAATTAAAAGTACAGTACTCTGAAAAAGGAGATTAAAAAAGATATTAGAGAATGGAAAGATATCCTTTGCTCTTGGATAGGCAGAGCCAATATCATCATAATGGCTACATGTCCAAAACTCTTATAAAGATTTAATGAAATCTCAATCAAGAAACAAGAGTATACCTCACAGAAATAGAGAAAACAATGCTTAAATTCATATGGAACCAGAAGAGACCTAGAATATCAAAAGCTATTATGGGCAACAAATGCAAGGCAGCAGGCATCGCAAGCCCAGACTGTAAGTTATATTACAAAGCTACAGTGATAAAAACTACATGGTATTAGGAAAAGAAACAAACACATGGATCATTACAATAGAAGGAAGAATACAGAAATAAGTCCAGGCTTATTCAGCCACCTGATTTTTAACATAGGGGCCAAAAACTTATACTGGAAGAATTGTATCCTCTATAAAAATTTAGTCCGTGGAAAACATTCTGTCCACATTCTGAAGATTGGATCTATACCCGTATCTCTCATTATGCACTAAACTAAAATCAAAATGGATCAAAATTCCAAATATTAAAACAGAAACAATCTGCTGGTAAACAACGTGGGAAAACTCTTGAAACTATTTGTGTAAAGAACTTCTTCCCCGAACACTGGCTGCACAAGAAATATTACCAAGAATCAACAAATAGGTCACATAAAATTAAAAAGCTTCTTCACAGCAAAGAAAACCACTAACAGAGTGAATAGTCAATCTACAGAATGGGAAAATTTTTTGCCAGCTACTTCTCAGACAAAGGAATAATATCTAGAATATATAAAGAACTTAAAACAATCAGACCTTCCAAGTTTAAAGACCAAATTAACAAATGGACATCTAAAATGAATATACATTTCTTAGATAAATAAGTACAAAGATCCAATAAATACAAGTTAAAATGCACAACACTGCTGTTCATTCAATAAACGCAAATGAAAGCAACACTGAGATTGAATCTCACTCCAGAAAGAATGGCTATCATCAAGAAATCAACCAATAAAAAATTTCTGAGAGACTACAGGAAGAAAAAAAACCCTTCTTCATTGTTAGTGGAAGTGTAAATTGGTATATCCACTATGAAAATAAATATGGGGAATCCTCAAAAAATTAAAACTAGAAATTCCATTAGATCCTTCTATTATCCTTCTAGGTATCTTCCCAAGAGTTACAGATATCATACCATAGTGATGTATGCATATTCATGTTTACAGCAGCACAATTTATAATAGCTAAATCTTCAAAGGAATTTGTAAGTACATCAACATGTTGCATCAAGCAGATGGTCTTTGAGAGGCCAGGGGTCATCAATGGCCCCTAACCTCCACTCCACTGAGGAATAGGGGAATGAGGCGAGGGTGGCTCAGAGTTGCAGGTTCCTAGCAGAAAATGAGGAACTCGGGTATCATGAAGAAAGAGGAAGTCAGAAGAGAAAGCAATGTGAAGCAAAGATTTACTTATAAAGTTATGAATGCAAGAAACAGCTGCCAAGCAACAGGACGTGCTACATGGCAGGAGGAATTTGACCAAATTTCCCAAGGGTCAGGGGCCCACTCTACTCATACTTATAGGAGTAACCTGGCTTCTAAATATAATTTGTTCACAGATTACTGTAATCTAGGACAATAAGGGTATAGCCTTTGTTTATGGGGTGAGGAAAGGTCAGAGGGCTAAGGGACACATAGTACATATAAAACTTTCACAAGAGCTAGATTCCTCAAGTAAATAGCTTATGGTAAGCTTGTAAATGTGCAACCATTAGCCACCCAGGTCATGTGCTATACCATCCCTACCTACATTCCCTTCTAACTGTCCCTACAAAGTGATGAATGTATAGATAAAATGTGGTATTTATACACAATGGAGTACTATGCTTCCATAAAGAATATACGTGATCTGGGGCACCATCTGTCCCACCACTTCCAGCCAAGAGGAAAGGGCTTCTGAGCCGCTGTCCTTCCTGCCACTCCTGGCACAGAGGTAGGGCTTCTAAACCACTGTCCCACCACTCCCAGCCCAGAGGAAGGGGGTTCTGAGCCACAGTACCACTGCTCCCAGCTTAGAGGAAGAGGCTTCTGAGCCGCCGTCCCACCACCCACAGTTTAGAGGAAAGGGTCATCAGGCCGCTGTTTGTTCCACTGCTCCTGGCCTAGAGGTAGGAGTTTCCTGATGCTCCTGGATCAGAGGAAGGGTCTTCCGGGCTGATCTCCCACCCCTCCCAGCTCAGAGTAGGTGAGACATGAGGGGGCCAACAGCACCCACACACCCCCGGGTTGAAATGAGAAGACATGTAAATAAGTCTCAAAACCAGACTTCCAGATCACCTACAGCAACCCCAAAGAGAAATAAGATGGAACACTCTGATACTCAACCACCTGGACCCACTGAACTGGCAACAAAAGATGATCTGGAAAAAATGAAATCAGAAATGATTTCTGTGATAACAGCAGAGATTGTGCTCATAGTGCAAGACATGATTAATAAATCTAGAGACGAGCTGAGGAACATGATGGAATCTCAACATAGGAAACAAATGGAATCCATAAAACAGATGCAAATAGATTTCCAGGACATGAAAAATTCCACTGAATGTCTACACAGCAGAATGAGCCAATGTGAGGAGAGAATTTCAGATATAGATAAGATTGCAATTAGTGACCAGGAAAAGAAAAATTGCTTCAAAATTGTAAGGGGCCATGAGAAATCAAGCCGGCAGCTGCTAGACAATGCAAAGAAGAATAACATAAGAATGACTGGTGTCAAAGAACAGGAGAGAGTGCAGAAGACATAAAAAAAAACTCCACAGAAGTAATGGTAGAAAACGTCCCAAGCAGGGGAAAAGAACTTGACATACAGATAAGTGAGGCATGCAGGACTCCAAATAGCCTTGATCAAAAAAAATCTATACGTAGGCATATAATTGTTAAGATTCTAGAAACTCAACAGAAGAACAAAGTTCTATAACAGTTACAGAGAAGAAACAAATCACATACAAAGGAAAGCCCATCAGAATCACAACAGACTTCTCAACGCAAACCATCAAGGCAAGAAGACCTTGGAGTGACATATTCCAAGCCATAACAGAAAACAGCCTCCAACCCAGATTGATGTACCCTGCAAAAACATCTTTCAAAATTGATGGAGAAATAAGATACTTTCATGACAAAGAGCACCTTAGGAACTTTATGAATACCAAACCAGCACTCCAAAATTTTTAGAAAATAACCTAGGAACAGACAATGAGGATCCCAACCCCAGGAAGCAAAGCAGAATGAAGCCATCTGGCATGACAAGAAATTAAATGTGAAGGGGGAGAATCCAACAACAAAAAAAAGTCATGATAATGATAACTCAATTCGTTTCAGTTATAACCATCAATGTTAATGGTCTCAATTCACCAATCAAAAGAAATAGACTGACAGAATAGGTCAGGAAGCAAAATCCAAAAATATGCTGCCTGTAAGAAACACACTTAATTCAAAATTAAACTCATACACTGAAACTTAAAGGGTAGAAAACAATACTCCATGCAACAGGAACCCGAAAAAAAAGCAGGAGTAGCTATCCTCTTTCCAGATCAAGTAGATTTCAAACCAACACTTATTAAGAGAGACAAAGAAGGACACTACATCCTTGTAAAGGGAAGAATCCAACAGGAAGAGATGACAATCATAAATATCTATGCACCAAACACTAGTGCACCCAACTATATAAAACAAATACTAACAGACATGAAAAGTCATATATGCACTAATACAATTGTAGTGGGGGACCTCAACACCCCACTGTCACAAATAGATAGATCAACTAGACTAAAAATAACCAATGAAATACTAGAACTCAATCGAACTCTTGAACCAATGAACTTTACAGATGTTTACAAAGTGTTCCACCCCACAAAATCAGAATACACATTCTTCTCAGCTGCACATGGGTCATTCCCCAAACTAGACCACATACTGGCGCATAGAACATGTTTAAGTAAGTGCAAAGGAATTGAAGTTATCCCCTGTATATTATCTGACCATAGTGCGATGAAATTGGAGATGCATAGCAAAAGAAACTCAAAAAATTTCATAAATGCATGGAAATTGAACAATACACTTCTGAATAACCAATGAGTCACAGAAGAAATTAAAGAAGAAATCAGACAGTTCCTTCAACTAAATGACAATGACAGTGCAACATAACGGAATCTATGGTACCCAATGAAAACAGTCTTACTAGGGAAATTTATAGCAGGGAACACGTATATTAGGAAAACAGAATGAGCCCAATTAAACAACGTGATGCTGAACCTCAAGCTTCTAGAAAAAGAAGAGCAGGACAAACCCAAAGCTCATACAAGAGAGGAAATTTTAAAGATCAGAGGAGAAATCAATGCAATGGAGACTAAGAGAATGATACAAAAAATCAATGAAGCCAAGAGTTGGTTCTTTGAAAGAATCAACAAAATTGACAAACCCTTAGCCAACCTTATAAGAAAAAGGAAAGAAAAGGCCCAAATCCATGCAATTAAGAATGAAAAGAGTGAAATTACAACAGACCCAGCTGAAATCCAGAGGATCATCAATACCTACTTCCTTAACCTATATGCCAATAAGATGGAAAATATAGAAGAAATGGGCAGATTCCTAGATACATAGGAATTACCAAAGTTGAACAAAGACCTAAAAATTCTAAACAACCCAATATCAACCAATGTAATTGAAAACCTAATTAAAAACTTATCAACTAAGAAAAGTCCGGGTCCTGATGGCTTCACTGCTCAATTCTACAAGGCATTTAGAGAGGAACTCCTGCCACTACTGTTTAAACTCTTTAATGAAACTGAAAGGGAAGCAATACACCCAAATTCATTCCTGGAAGCATGCATCACCTTGATACCCAAAGCAGAGAAAGACCCAACTGAAAAAGAGAACTATAGGCCAATCTCACTAATGAACATTGATGCAAAAATCCTTAATAAGATACTGGCAAATAGAATTCAGAAAATCATCAAGAAGATCATACATCCTGATCAAGTGGGATTCATACCAGGGATGAAGGGATGGTTCAACATACGCAAATCAATCAATGTAATACATTATATCAATAGAGCCAAGGATAAAAACCATGTGATTATCTCCATAGATGCAGAAAAAGCATTTCACAAAATACAACATGCATTTATGATAAAAACCTACAAAAAATTATAATAGATGGTTTCTACCTCAAACTGATAAAAGACATCTATGGAAAACCAACAGCCTGTATCATACTAAATGGTCAAAAGCTGAAATCCTTCACACTAAAATCAGGAACAAGACAAGGATTTCCACTATCACCACTCTTGTTCAATATAGTTTTTGAAACATTAGCCACAGCAATTAGACAAGAGAAAGAAATAAAAGGAATAAAGATAGGAAATGAAGAAGTCAAAGTGTCGTTATTTGAAGATGACATGATACACTATATAGAAGACCACAAGAACTCCACCAAAAATCTTCTGGAGTTAATAACCAAAATCAATAAAGCAGCTGGATACAAGATCAACACACAAAAATCAATAGCTTTCCTCTACAGGAACAACAGACTCACAGAGAGAGAAGTATGGCAAACAATTCTTTTCACAATAGCATCCAAAAAACTGAAATGCCTGGGAATCAACCTAGCAAAAGAAATCAAAGACATCTTCTCTGAAAACAAAGCACTCTGAAAAGAGGGATTGAAGTTCATATCAAAAAATGGAAAGACATCACTTGCTCCTGGGTAGGAAGGATCATCATACTGAAAATGGCCATACTTCCAAAGCTGTTATATAAATTCAATTCAATCCCAGTTGAAATCCCAGCAGTATCCTTCATGGACCTGGAGAAAAAAATCTGAAAATTCATTTGGAACAAGTAGAGACCCAGAATAGCAAAAACAATTCTAGGTAACAGAGACATGGCAGGGGGTATCACAATCCCCAACCTGCAACTATACTACAAAGCTACTGCGATGAAAACAGCATGGTACTGGCAAAGAAACAGACCTGAGGATCAGTGGAACAGACTAGAAGATCCAGAAACAACTCCAGACACACTCAGCCACCGCATCTTCTACAATTGAGCCAAACACCCTCAGTGGAGGAAAGATAGTCTCTTTAATAAATGGCGCTTGAAAAATTGGGTTTCAACTTCTAAAAGACTAAAACTAGACTTATATCTCTTGCCATGCACTAAACTAAAATAGAAATGGATTAAAGATCTAAATATTAAAATAGAAACTCTGAACCAGCTGAAACAGAGGTTAGGTAGAACTCTTGAAGACATCGGTGTAGGAAAAGATTTTATGAACAAAACCTCAGTTGTCCATGAACTAGCACAATCAACAAGTGTTATCTCTCCTTATTAAAAAGTTTCTGCACAGCAAGAGAAACCACCAGCAGTGTGAAGAGACAACCCACAATGTGGGAAAAAATCTTCACCTGCTGTTCCTCTGACAATGGACTACTATCTCGAATCTATAAAGAACTTAAAAAGATCAGACCTCTCAAATTTAAAGACTGAATCCGAAAATGGTCATCTGAAATGAATAGACATTTCTCAGACAAAGAAGTAGAAATAGCAAATAAATACATGAAAAAATGTTCCACATCACTGGTCATTCGAGAGATGCAAATGCAAACAATGCTGAGATCCCACCTCACTCCAGAAAGAATGGCTGCTATCATGAAATCAACCAATAAAAAATGCTGACAGGGCTGTGCGGAAAGAGGAACACTCCTCCACTGCTGGTGGGAGTGTAGACTGGTGCAACCACTAGGAAATCAGTATGGAGATACCTCAAAGAACTAGGACTGGAAGTCCCATTTGACCTAGTCATTCCCTTGCTGGGTATCTTCCCCAGAGAATTAAAAGAATCATACCACAGTGATACATGTGCACCCATGTTCATAGCAGCACAGTTTGTGATAGCTAAAACTTGGAAACAGCCCAAATGCCCATCAACTGGAGACCAGATAAATAAAGTGTAGTTTTTTTTGATAAAACAGAGTGCTGCTACTCAGCCATAAAAAATGAGAAATCAGAGACATTTATAGCTAAGTGGATGCACATTGAGGTGATACTCTTAAGTGAAATAAATAGGACACACATGTATAAATAAATTCATAATAGTTTCTCTGGTGTGAGAAACTGAAAGTGTAAATAAGGACTAAATGTATAATAGGTAATGTGAAATAGGAAGAAAAGGGGCAAAGGGGAAGGGTAAGTGGGAGGGGTATGGGCAAGGAAAGAAGGGAGTGGAATTAATGTGAGAAAATGGAAAAATGGAAACAAAATCTTTGTAAATAGGGAGGAATGGAGGGGTTGAAGAGAGGGCTGGACAAGGGTGAAAAATATGAACCAAGAGAGATTATGTAAAGGTGCAAATTTACAATGATGAATGTCATTATACTGTATACCTAAAATGTGCCAATGATTAGAATGAATAATTGAATATGCAAAATAGGAAGGAAAGATCCAAAAGGGTAGGGGTTGTGGGAGGGGCAGGGGAAAGAAAAGAAGGGAAAGGAAAAATGATGATAAATGGGAAAAATGGAAACAGTCTTTGTGCATAGGGAAGAGTGGAGGGCGTGAAGGGAGGCATAGGAATGGGGAAAAAAGAAGAACCAAGATGCATTATGTAAAGGTACAAGTTCCCAATGAGAAATGTAAATGTGTGGTATACCTAAAATGTACCAATAAAAGAATTTAAATAATTTTTAAAAAGTATATACTTGAGTCTCTTGTAGGAAAATTGATGTGCCTTGAGACTATAATGTTAAGTGAAGTAAATCAGACACATAAACTTAAATATTACATGTTATTTTTAAATGAGAAACTCTCTATATAAATAAAGTGTGAAATAAAAGACAATAGGAAAACCAAGAGAGAAAAAAGTTATTCTAATCCATCATGGACAAGATGTCTAAAACTGAACCTTGATTTAGAATAATTGTCTTATGTATTTTATCCTTTTTGGCCAGTTCTTTTGACTGTTAATCTGTATGTATGGTAATTAACTTTATAAGGACATATTACATTAATAAATGAATCTGATGCTGGCAAAAATTGGGGTGCAGAAAGGAGAAAAAGCAATTGGTGTATCTTATGTACATGTACCAATTCTCCACAGTGAATGTAATCATTATGTACTGCAAACATGTATTAATAAAAATGAAAATACAGGAATAAAATATAATTTGAATATTAGATAAACATCAAATGATTTCAGTACAACTGTATCCCATGTAATATTTGTGACATCATAATATTTTGAAAATGTTCATTCTCTAAACTGGGCACAGCACAAGTGAGAGAATAAAGCAAAGTATGTTTCTAATCTGTCCCTACATTAATTTCACCTTCAGCAAAATGGTAACAAGATTTAATAAAAAGATTTAGATCAGAAAAGATAAATAAATTTATAAATACCTTGGATGAGTCCTTCCTTGGTTGGCCTCAGTTTTCTCATCTGTAGAGTGAGAGAATCAAACTAGATAAGCTATCTTCACCCTTTCTCTTCTAAGAGTCCGATGTCTTATCATGTTTGAAAATAGTACCATCTACTGCGCTCCTTGGATATATTTGAGAGCCTTTATGCTTGATTATAGATCTCCAAATGAGGATGTAACATATAGGCCCATCTACAAAGTATTTGACTGCACAGAACTTGTAATTTGTAAATATCTTCCATGGTAATAGGTAAGAACTCTGTACACCATCAAGTTCCCTTTAAACTACAATTTGGACAGCCACAATGGTTCATCAAGGCCTCAGGTTATATGTGACCTGAGAGAGGATCAAATGAAGGTTTTTTGCTTTCTTCCCCTGTAAACTTCCAGTTTTGCAGTCACTACATCTTCAAAGCATTTGTCATGAGCTACATTGTTAGATTGTGCAATTTTTCTTTCCTCTCTTACAGAACATGTTTTACTCTAATCCACCAATTATCTGGGCATGAAAATTACCTATTTGCTCCCATCCTAGTAGAAAGCTAAATTAATAAGGAAAGAAGGATGTCACTTTGCCAGTATTCATTTTTACATTATCACTCCAAAGAGTGATACTTGTGTTATCATCTTTGGCCCTGGATTCGTTTCCATTTACCAAAAGCAATTCTATTATCTAATATGCCACATGATTTCCAATTCTAGTCCATCCTAATTGATTTTTTCCTGTTTATACCTTCAGCAGCTGGGAGAACTTTTCTCTAGATAAGGTAGATTTAATTTTCAAGTCTTCATTATAATCAGAACACCATTCCATTGGGAAGTTCTTCCATTCCAGCTGAAGATCACTGTTTTCTAACTCCTTCCTTTTAATTAATCACTATCTTTATACATGTAATATATAGTATGACTTCTAGCAAGAAGAAAAGATGTTTAGTCTTAAAATAAATGAGAATTCTCCAATAAAAACTACTTCAGACAGCATAAATTTTGGCTTTAGTTTAATGTTTTTCCATATAATTAAATAACAGAAATTGTCTTCACTTGGTATTTTCATTGGTTTAAGAAAGGCTATAATTTTAACTGAAATCTTTTGATAGGAAGCTAAAGCAACATTCTGCTCACAGTGGCCCAATTGTGAATATTTTTGTTAATTGGCATCCTATCTACATTTGTCATGAATTATTTTTTCATGTCAACAAAGAGACTTTTACATATAAAATGGAGTAATGTTTAATAATATGCTTAAATTTGAGAAGACATGAATTGCATATTGTACATTTTTTAAAGAAAATCAGTGTTTCATTCATGTTTATTGGTATAAGGTAGGCTTCAGTTCTCAGAAATGCTCAAGGCTTAACTTAAATCTATAATAATGAGCTACAGAAAAACAGGACACAGATTCACAATTTTGCATTAGCTATTACTTTAGAATAACAGATGATCTTTAAGTTAACATTAATATTGAGCTCAAAAGCTAATAGTTACAATATTAGTGTGTGTATATATCAATTCATAATATTTCTGCATCCTCAAAATGATTTAACATACAAAGTGTACTCTGAGAGAGTGGGGTAATGTGAGGATGGAGAAACATAAAAAATGAAACTCTTGTGTTTCATCCCTTCAACAAGAGTTTCCAAATGGTAGTCCTTAAATGGATTATTAATATGTCCTAAACATTGTCCTCCTCTGTTGTTGGGCAAGATGATAGGCATGCCTTTCATCACTTGCATATTTTTATTACCTATTTTTCATGTATCCTGTGATGTGAAAAAGCTTAGGAAGACTTTTTCTGTGTTCTAAGGATCAGATCATAATTCAAGCTCTCAGACTATGATAATCATTGTCTTTGTGAGGCATTGATACTTCCAGGGGTTTTCCTGCCCCTCAAATGTACCCCTCAAATGTGTTTTGATAAAGCTTGGAAATCCTTACTAGATTTATATTCTCTCTTTGTTTCTATCTCTCTGTCTCTCTCAGTGTGTGTGTGTGTGTGTGTGTGTGTGTGTGTGTAGGAGGATAGGAGGTAAATTCAAGGAACATATCAGTGTAAAATAAAGATTAAAAGTATAAATATTAATTTATGCCACACTCTTCTACTTTCACTGACCCAGGCCTAGATGAATACCAGGATTCCAAAGAATCCTTATTTGAGTAATTAGCTTAAAATGGGAACCTAATGTCCTACAAATGGATATTACTGGCCTGGGAAATTTTGTAAAGACAAATGCATAGCAGATGCTTCTTAAAACACAAGCGATAGGTTCTTGATGGGAGCCTTTTTTCTAGACACACGAGGATACAGTATATTTATCCTTCTATTTTCCTCTTTCTCCAGCCTTTTATTTCTCTTATTGAGCTTTATTTTACTTTCCCTTCTGTTATGTTTTCAATCTGCTTTTCCTTAACCTACATAGAAAGCCCACAATGGTATTAATGAGGTAGTAAGTTCATTGGCTACTATCTATGTTCAAGTAAGAGTTCTTGCCTTGGTTTATAACTAGGAAAAAAGTAGGCTTCACTAA
Organism: Heterocephalus glaber; assembly: GCF_053883595.1. Taxonomy (NCBI): domain Eukaryota; kingdom Metazoa; phylum Chordata; class Mammalia; order Rodentia; family Bathyergidae; genus Heterocephalus; species Heterocephalus glaber. The sequence continues at coordinate 2,942,476 of NW_028258441.1, read as the reverse complement.
TAATGTCTTTTATGCTAGTTCAATAAAAATACTGGAATTCACTTATTATTTCTTCTGCACAGAATGTTTTGACCCAAATACTTGCATGGTTTATTTCCCCGCTCTTCATTTCTGTGCTCAACTGAAAAGCCTTCTCTGACTACATTATATTAATCTTGCAATACCTTCCCTTCATCTCAAATGTCAATCTCAACCCCATAATTCTCCTGCATTTTTCTTCAGAGGAATTACCATAATCATAAATATCAAATGACTGTTTGCATATGTGTGCACTTCCTTTCTACTTTGACCAGATTGTAAGTAACATGAAGGCAGGCATATTGCCTCATTCATGATTTTTAACTGACAAATGAAAACTTGTGCATACTTTATATTAACATGTTAGTTTAAAATAATTAAGCATTGTAGAATGGATAAATTAGGATACAAAACATTCTTATGTCTTTGTAGTAGGAACACTTATACTACACTCAGCAATTAAAATATAGCACATTGTTATTAACTAAAGTCACAGAATAGTGAAATACATCCTTTGATCTTATGCCTTCTATCTAATAAAAATTCTGGACCCTTCTCTAATGTCTTCTCAGACTCTGGAAAACACCTTTTAGCTCTTTTCTATAAATTCAACATATTTAGATTCTACATATAAATGAGTTCATGTGTTTTTCTGTACCTAGCTTATTTCATTTAATATGATGTCCTCAAAATTATCCATTCTATTGCAAACAATAGTATTTCCTTCCATCTAAAAGCTGAATAGTGAACTCAGTCAAGATAATGGAACAGTAAACAGCAGCAAATCAGCCTCTCCAAGATATGGAATCCAGAAACTGGAACCTAACAACTTGGGAGAAGAAAAGGAGGAAGGTGGATCCCCAGGAACCAGAAAAAATCTGAAGGGAGAATTGGAGCCCACAGGGAAAGTGAAGAGACAGACCTCAACATACAGAAAGAGGTGATAAACTTCAGTTTCTCCCTCAATCCTGGATTGCTTCATTATAGAGGAGGCTGGAATCTAGAGACACAGTGAGGGCAGGTAACTCAAGAGACCTCCAGGGAGAAACACCCCAGTGGAATCAAAGAGTGGATACTGTGAGCTACAACAGCTGGTGAATGACTCCACTCCAAGCATCTGCCATATCTCCTGGAGAGGATGCTTGGTCAGATGCCATCTTATGGAAGGGCCAACTGAATCTAGGACTCAGAGCAGCCATGGGTTGGCTTCATCTTAGGGTTTCAAATGACTGAGTAAGGGACAACAGTAGGATATGTCCAGGGTCAGTAAATTGAGGTCAAGCCACCAAGAGAAACCCAGAGTGTTGTAGGCTGAATAACTCAGGACAAAACTCCACAACCAGAGGCCAGGATCAGCTCAAACTTCTGTAGAATTGAATGCACCAGAATTGGCACCCCACCGTATTCCTACTGCAGGCTTACTGGGATTATCCAGCACCCCATCCTAATCCTATTGCAGTCTGCTGAGCTCATCCAGCATAGATCTGGACTCTGTCTGTCTCTTTTAACAACCAGTGACAGCAGATACATCCAAAATTTGACACTACTACAAAACTGTATACCCTAGAAAATAACCACAGGGTTGAAATCACAGAGAAATCACTTTTTAAATTTTTTTATTTTACTTTTTTTCTTGTTTTTGTTTTTTTCAAGTATGTGAACATTGTTTTGTAGTTTTTAGTTTTGTTTTGTTTAGTTCTTATTTTTGTTTTTTCCTTTCTTTCCCTCCTGTCTTCACCAGTTTCCCAAAGTTTGGATAATCTTTTCAACTTCTAATCTCCTTCCATTTTTTATTTCTCTATTTTCTCCTGTTATCCATTTTAAATCTGCTCCCCTGAGGGTAAAATTGCTCTATTGAGGGGATATTTATTGTATATAACTTTCCGATTTGTTTTAGATTTGGTTATATAACTATAAATCTTATACCTATGGTTAAATCTAGCAATTGAATAGTTACCACAGTTTGTCATTTTCTAGACTGTACTTAATGCTATTGTTATCACTGATTGTATTACTTTAGTCAAGGTGACATGGTTGTTGTGATTAGTCATTCCTCCTTGTGTGCCAATACCAAGATTGCCTGGAGGATCATAAATAATACCATAGTCCAGTACCAAAGAACTGGGTGCTAGACAAAATAGGCAGCAACCTCTCATCCCTATTGATATGAGAAAATGAAAAAATGGAAATGAAGTCTTTGTAAAGAGGGAGGGATGGAGGGGTTGAAGGGAGGGCAGGGGAAGGGGGAAAATAAGAACCAAGAGAGCAGGAAAAGGTGCATATCTCCAATGATGAATGTCATTATATTGTACACCTAAAATGTACCAATAAAAGGATATACAAAAAATTGAACAATTGAGATCTTGGAAAAGATTAAAAAAACAAAAGCCTAGAAAGCATATCTGAAAAGTAGTCATTTCCTAAGGAGGTCTCAATACTTGTAATAATGCTACCTACTATAAAAAATTTACAACCATAAATAGTAAAAACAAGTTAAAAAATAGAAAATGAGAAGACACAGAAGATGCAACCACATTACTCCAGATCAACCAAGGAAAATCAAAGGGGCACTGAAGTGGAAGAAATCAAAAGCCATCTAGCTGAACTTTCTGAAATAGTGGAAGTAACAAAATAGATGAATGAGTCTCTAGAAAAAAAAACAGAAATAATTTCACTTTAGATAACTAAAGTGATGATGACCATAAAGGTTAGTGAATGAATCTAGAATAGATACAGATAAAAATAGAGGAGCTTAGGAAAGTGATGGAAACCATGAATGCTCAAAATAGAAAAGAATTGGATTCCATGAAACTGATTTAAACATATATACAGAAGATTAAAAATTCTATTGAAAGTATGTGTAGCAGAATCAATCAAAAAAAGGGAACCAAAGTCAGGAAAATAGTATGACAAGGATAAGTCAATACACATCAGTTACAAACATTAACGTAAATGGTCTCAAGTCACCAATCAAAAGAAACAGATTGGTAGAATGAATCAAGAAAGAAAACCTAACACCATACTGCATACAAGAAACATTTAATTCCAAAAGAAACTCATATACTGAAAGTCAAAAGAGAAAAATATACTCCCCATGATAGGAACCTGGAAAAAAGCAGGAGTAGTTATTTTATTTGCAGACAAAGATGATTTCATGCTAAGATTGATCAGAAGAGACAAAGAAGGCCACTACATACTTGTTCAGGGAACAATCCAAGAGGAAGAGATAGCAATCACACTAATCACACATATAAATGCATCAAATACCAGCAACCCAACTATAGAAAGCAAACATTAATTGATATGAAAAATCAAGCAGTAATACAATTGTAATATGGGACCTTAATACTCCAGGGTCACAAATAGACAGATCAAGTAGACAAAAAATCAACAAAGAAATATAAGAGTTGAAACAAACCTTTAAACAAATGAAGTTATTAAATATTTACAGAGTGTTACACCCCACAAGAACAGGATACACATTCTTCTCAGCTGTACACAGGATTGTCTCCAAAGTAGTCTTCATCCTAGCTAATAGAACATGCTTCAGTAAATGCAAAAGAATTGAAACTACCCCATGCATAGTATCAGATCATAGTGCAATGAAATTTGAAATCAATGGCAAAAGAAACCACAAAAACTGCATAAACACATAGAAATTATAAAACAACATCTTGAACAACCAATAGGTCACAGATAAAATTAAACAAGAAATTACACAATTTTTACAATTAAACAATAATGCCAATATGATATATCAGAACTTATGTGACACAATGAAAGCAGTCCTATGAGGGAAATTTATAGCAGTGAATTTCCACATCAGACAAAAAAGTGAGCTCAAATAAATAACATAATGCTGAACCTCAAGCTTCTAGAAAAAAAGAGCAAATTAAACTCAAAGTGCATATGAACAGAGAAATTATAAAGATCAGTGCAGAAATTAATGCAATTAATACTAGGAAAACAATGAAAGGAATCAATGAATTGGGGAGTTGTTTTTCTAAAAAATTGAATAATAAAATTGACAAAACCTTAGCCAATATTATCAAAAAATGGACACAAAAGACTCAAATCCATGCAATTAGGAAAGAAAAGAGCAAAATCCCAATGGATCCTGCAGAAATTCAGAAGGTTAACAATACTTACTTTGACAATTGTACTCTAGTAAGATGGAAAATGCAGAATGAATGGACAGATTCATAGATACATATGAATTACCAAACCTGAATCAAGAAGATATAAAAATTATAAATAACTCAATATCATTCAATGAAATTGAAGAAGCAATTAAAAAACAATCAACAAAGAAAATCCCAGGTCCTAATAGAGTCAATGTTGAATTCTACCAAAGTTTTACAGAGGATCTAATGCTACTACTCCTTATACTCCTTAATGAAATTGAAAGGGAAACAATACTCCCAAACTTGTTCCTGGGAGCAAGCATTACCCTGATACTGAAACTAGAGAAGCATCCAACGAAAAAAGATGACTACAGACCAAACTTTCTAATGAACGTGATGAAAAAATCCTAGGTAAGATATTGGCAAACAGAATGCAGCAAATCATCAAGAAGATTATACATCATGACTAAGTAGGATTCATCCCAGGGAAGCATGAATGGTTCAACATATGCAAATCAATATATGTAGCATACCACATTAACAGAAGCAAGGACAAAAAACACATGATCATCTCAATAGACTCATAAAAGGCATTTAAAAAATTCAATTACCCATTCATGATAAAAACAGTACAGAAAATTTGAATGTCTTTGTCTCAATCTATTAAAAGACATTTATGACAAACCAAGAGCCAACATCATACTAAATGGTCAAAAATTGAAACCTTTCACTCTAAAATCAAGAACAACACAAGGATGCCCACTATCACCACCTCTGTTCAATATAGTTCTGGAAACATCAGCCAGAGCAATTAGACAAGAGAAAGAAATAAAAATGACACAGATAAGAAAGGAAGCAATTAAATTACCATTATTTGCTTATGATATGATACTGTACATAGAAGACCATAATAATCCCCTAAAAGATTCCTAGATTTAATAACTGAATTTGGTAGTGTACCAGGATACTAAGTCAATACCCAAAAAGCAATAGCATTCATGTACACAAACAACAAGCTCACTGAGAGAGAAATTAGGGAAACAACAGTTTTCACAATAGCATCAAAAAAAATGAAATACTTAGGAATCAATATAATGAAGAAAGTTAAAGATCTTTACTTGGAAAACTACAGTACTCTGAAAAAGAAGATTGAAGAGAATATCATAAAATAGAAAGATATCCCTTGTTCTTGGGCAGGAAGAAACAATACAGGGATAATTGTCATACTTCCAAAACTGTTATATGAATATAATACAATCCTGATCAAAAAACCAATAGCATACCTCACAGAACTAGAGAAAAGAATCCTAAAATTAATTTGCAACCAGAAGAGAACTAGAATAGCAAAAGCAATTCTGGGTAACAAAGACAAGACTAGCAAAATCACAATCCCAAACTTGTAATAGTAGTACAAAGCTACCATGATAGAAACAGCAAGGTATTGGCAAAAAACACACCCAATCATCAATGAAACAAAATAGAAAATGCACAAACAACTCCAAATACACTCAGTCACCTTACCTTTGACAAAGGGGCTAAACAAATTTACTGGAAGAAAAATAGCTCTTTAGTAAATGGTGCTGAGAAAACTGGCTTTCCACATGCCAAAAATTAAACTTAGACCCATATTTCTCATTGTGCACTAAACAAAAATCAAAATCGTTCAAAGATCTAAATACTAAAACAGAAGCACTAAATCTGCTCAAAGATAGAATAGGTAAAACTCTTGAACACATAGATGTAGGCAAACACTTTATGAACAACCCAGATTGAACAGGAAATATTACAAAAATCAATACCTGGGTCGCATCATATTAAAAATGCTTTTGTTACAGCAAAATAAGTGATCAAAACAGGGAAGAGGCAACCCAAAGAATGCGTAAAAAGAATTTACTAACTAGGGCCGGGGATTTAGCTCAGTGGTTCCAGTGCCTGGCTCGCAAGCGCAAGGTCCCGAGTTCGATCCCCAGTACCAAAAAAAAAAAAAAAAGATTAATTCTGGAAGAATTTACTAACTATTCCTCAAAGCACTGATATCTAGTCATTTTTATATATAAAGAATTTTAAAAATCATACCTTTTAAATTTAAAGACCCAGTCTACAAATGACCATCTGAAATGAATAGACAAGTCTTAGATGAAAAAGTAGAAACAACATATATATATATGCAAAAATGTTGAACATTATTCATTAGTCAAGAAATGCAAATTAAAACAACACTGGGAGTGCATCTTACTCCAGAAAAAAATCAACCAATAACAAACTCTGGCAGAGCTGTGGGGAAAAATCGATCCTTTCTCCACCTTTGTTGGGAGTGTAAATTGTTAAACCCACTATGGAAACCAGTATGGAAATTCCTAAAAAAACTATAACTAGAGATTCCATTTGACCCAGGTTTTTCCCTCCTAGGAATCTTCCTGAAAGAGTTAAGAGCATTATACCACAGTGATATATGACCCATATGTTTATAGTAGCACAATTTGTAATATCTAAATCTTGGAAACAACTCAAATGCCTATCAACTGATGAAAATGTAATTTTTATATATAATGGAATACTGCCCTGTCATAAAGAAGGATAAACAAGACATTGTGAGGTAAATGGGTACATCTTGTAACCATAATATTAACTGAAATAAATCAAAACCAGATGTTTAAATATGACATTGTTTCTCTTATGTGAGAAACTGAAAAGGTAAATAAGGAACAAAATAGATGCTTGGCATTGGGAATTAGGAAGAAAATGTTCAAATGGGAAGAGGAACAAGGGAGGAGTTAGGGCAAAGGGAAGGACAGGAAAAGGAAAAAAAGAGAATAGAAAAAAATGCAAACAAAGCTTTTTTCTTCTTTGGTACAGGGGATTGAACTCTGGTCCTTGCACTTTCAAGGCAGGTGACAGAACCACTGAGCTAAATCCCCAGCCCCACAAAGCTTTTGTAAATAAAAAGGGGAAGAAGGGTTAAAGGGAGGGGAAGGGAATGGCAAAAAAGAAGAATCAAGATATATTATGTGCAACCACAAATTCCCTATGATGTATCAATAAAATTGATATAAAAATAAAATAAATAAATAAAGCCCAAATGGCATCTCATATTGTATATATATTGGATGTTCTTCATCCATTCATCAGTTAATGAATATTTATGTTGTTTCCATTTCTTATAATGAATAGTGCAGCAATGAACCTAGGAGTTCAGATGTCTTTCCTTCCTTTGGAGTAGGATTACTAGGTCATGTGGCTGTTTTACTTTAAACTTGTTGAGGTACCATCATACTGTTTTCTATAATGGCTGTACTAATTTACATTCCAATCAGGAGTATATGACAATTCTCTTTCCTTCAGCTTCTCTCCAGTATTTATCTTTTAGCTTTTTCAGGAAAGCCACCCTAATGGTATGGAGTTGTTATCTCATTGTGATTGTAACTTATATTTCTCTTATGATATGTGATTTTGAGCATTTTAATGTTTGTTGGCTATTTACATGCCTGTCTTTGAGTACATCAATGCAAGTCCTATTCAACTCTGCAGATTATAATCCTACGAGTCCTAGCAATTGTATGAAGCAATTCCTTAAAAGAAATCTTTCTATATAAACATAGATATATAAATATAGGCCAATAATTCAATCTATTTATATAGTGATGTTGACATTTATATCTAACTCTGTGGGTGGTTATGTATCTATTTTTTCTAGAGGACCCTGATTAATATATGGTGCTTCCCTTTTGTCTTCATGGTACCTCATTTAGAAGAGGCATCTAGTAAACATTTATGTAATCATAGCATTTATTTATTAAAGAATTAAAAGGAGAACTAAATTATTTTCTCATTCCTTTAAGGCTGTATTTTATTTTGACATAAAGTTATTTGAAGTGAGAGCTTATATCATTCATTTTCTTATATGAAGTCCAATATGAAAAGGGAATATTTTGAGGTAACTTTGCTTGATTTATTCCTGTACAAAGTATTTGACAAAAATCAGAAAACTATTCACAATAGCCAGGAGATAGAAAGAAACTAAGCATTCATCAATGGATGAATAGATAAAGAAAATGTTGTACATATATAAAACAGATGTTATGATTTATATCTAGATGTCTTCTCAAAACCACATGCATTCATAGATGGGATTTTTGAGAGGTGATTGGATCATGAGTGTATGATACTCATCAGTGAATTAGTCCACTGATGAGTTTATAGCTAAATGTGATGCTGGGAAGAGAAGTCTTATTGGGGGAGATGGATTATTAGGGGAGTGGGCTAGAAGGGCCTATCTCACTTCATATTCCCTTGTCTTCTCTCTGCTTCCTGCCACCATGCTTTGAGCACGCCTCTTCTGCAATGCCACACTACCTTTAAGAGAGCTGACTATGAACTAACTCTCTTCAAATTGTGAGCCAAAATAAACCTTTCCTTTTCAGAGTGGTGTATGTCAGGTATTGTGTCTCAACAATGAGAAATTAACAAAGACAACAGAATACTGTTCATCCATAAAGAGAAATGAAATCCTTTGGCAGCAAAATCCATGGAGCTGCAGCTACTACTTGTAGAGATAAGCAGCTTTTATGGTATGTGTGTGTATGTGTATACACATATGTCCATGTGTGTGTATTCTCTGCAGGTAGATTAAAGCAGAATACATGGATGGCATGAAGTCTCTGCATGCCGCAGTACCATGTTCATGACTGATAGCTGTGGTTCAGCTTTTATACAGAAAAAAAAGGTATATTTATTTCATAGCAGTCTTTAACAGGATGACATAATTACTGGTGCCTTTTGGAAGAAATGTTCTCCTCTGAAAAAAAGTTTAAATTAGTTTTATATAAACTAGTATATAGCTATAAAATATAATAGTGTCTGGCTTGCAATTAAATATTCCTTGTTGCATTAAATTCCATTAAAAACAAATGATAAGACATTTCCTATTACACTAAGTGAACAATAATAGGAATGCCAGCTCTTTATTAACAAAGGAATATTGAATTGCTGTCTTACCAGAAAATATGAGTGGAGTATTTGATACCACAGTACAGTGATCCAAGGAAGATGACCTAAATTCAGATCGGAAGCATGATTCACTTTCAACTTGAATAACAGGGAATTAAAATTAAAAGTTTAAATTGAGTGTTGAGTCCACCTAATTTCATTTACCTTGGATGATGATAAATTTGACCACATCAGCAATAATAACCACTGTTACTCGCTGGATCAATTTAGGTCAATGTTCCCAAAGCTGGATAAACAACAAATTTAACCAGAATCCTTGTTTAATGCACAGACTCCTAGAGAACCCCTGATGATCTGAATCAGAATCTCTTGGGGGAATGTTCTTGGTATATGTATTTCTAACAAGTCTTTTCTGGTAATACTTAGCTCGGCAATTAAATATAGTTTAAAGCCATCAATACACAGTTTGAAAAGCCAGGAGGGCAGTATTGGCTAATGCATAACTCATTTATTGTGCTTTATGGGGCTCAGAGGTGGTTCTGCATAGATTGCTCCCCCCAATTTTTATTTCTGAAATTCCACTATTTGAGATTAATATTTCCCTTTCTCTACCCTTTTGTTGTATGCTAAACATCCTTGAATTATTTCTATTTTCAGATGTTAAAAAATGTTATCACATGACAGGAAGAACAAGACATAACGAAGTCACTAGGTTTATATGGTGGATACAAACAGTATGGACTCTGATATATAAAAGGAATATGTGGGACACTAAAATAATATTTTGCCTATTCCTAAAGCTTCAAAGTGAGTCAACCCCAGAGATGATACAGTTCAGAAAAACATGATACATTATAGCATTGAGTTAATCTTCTTATTGAAACATTGTTCCTCTCTTTTATCTTTCACTTAACAAGAGTCTAAAGTGAGAAAATATATGGGGAAATCAGAAAAAGAACATTGAACATATTAGATTATTATGTAGTGGAATGATTTAGTAACCTAGAATTATAGTGTATAATTTTATTCTCTCTCTCTCTCCCTCTCCCTCTCCCTCTCCCTCTCTTCTGTCTTTCCTCCCTTTGTCTCTCTCTCTTCCTCTCCCCTAGACACACACACACACACACACACACACACACACACACACACACATTTAAGTAACTTTCTTTGCAAGAATTGTGAAATGGTTTCCAACACTCTGAAAACCTTTGTCACACAGGAAAGTTCTTATTCAAAGTATAATCTATTTTTATGGAGATATTTGCTCAAGTCTTTATTTTATAATAATAGCTAAGTACTTAAGGTAACTAATGTAGGCTTTTAATTAACTTTCAGGAACTACCTGCCTAGGATATATGCCAGGGCTGGCCTTTTTTCTTCACTATCTTAATTTAAAACACAGTTTAGTGGTTAAGAAAATGAGCTTTAGCATTAGATTACACCAGCTTTTTAGTATTGTCTATTATCTAAAAGTTAAAGCAAGTCAGTATCTCTGAGTTTCAGTTTCCTCATCTGGAAAATGGAGCTAACAATACAATATTCCAAATAACTGTTGGGATTATTGCAAAGATGAAACAATGTTTTATATGTAAGGAGATTATCATTTATTATTGGTCTGACATAAAGTCCATTAGTATCAACTCCAACGGAAAGGAATTCTGTTTCTAAAAAGGCAGTAGAGAAGAAGAAATTAAATATGTTCTAGAGATGGTTCAGTGTCTGTTGTTGGAGAGAGGAGCACTTGGAGTAGACTTAGTTGTTGTGGTTCCTCATCACAGAGTTGGTATGAGATCTCTGGATTTTAGCCCTGAACAATCACTTCAGTAAAATTATAGTTTAATATCTGAGATGGAGGCTTTGGAAGAATGGGGGTAAACCAGGCTCAGTAGCTTATATTAAAAAAATCTGAATAAGTTAAAAAGCAAAATTATTTTTATGCTGTATAATAGTAGTTGAATATAGTTCTAATCTAAGAAGGTAGGAATATTAGCAGTTATATGGTAGGAATTTTTTTAGCATGGTCCATTTTCATAGAAATCATTTTTAGCCCATTCTAAATTATATGTGTTAAAAGGATGCATGAATTCATTACAATATTTTTAACTCAGCTCATTAGTACACCCAACTTGACATCTCAGACAGTTGCTAATTTTTAACCAATTTAACAAAATGTCCTTTGTTAAGAATTAAGTAGCAATGTTTCAAACTTTTAATAGCTGAAGTTAAAAAAGCCTTCCCAAAAGTGACATTTGTTTTGTGATAGAACCATAGAGAATCAGAAAAACACTAGAAATAGTTTAGTCCAACCTCTCATAGGGCATATGAGAAGACAGAATCATTCTTTGATACCCAACTTGGATGACTAAATATAGCAAATAAACAATGAATCTATCATATATTACCTAACATATTCAAGGATTTATGCTATAGACTGAAAATTAAAGAACTGATTAAGACAAGCTCTCTGTCCTTGAAAAGCTAATGATATTGCCAAAAGGCTAAGCATTTGTTTAGGTAGCAATGGTATGAGGTAGTGCATTATGCGTGGTATAAAATGATACTGAAATTAAGTTGGAAAGATCTCTTTACTGAGACTGTTACTGCGGAAAGCTTCTTGGCTAAGGTGACACTACACTCTTTGATTTTTGTCCATACAATGATTGTATATCAGTAATTAATGATGCCTTTGCAAATATAAACTGCACGGTTCAAAATTATTCATAGTAACTAAGGGAATATTTAGTTAAAATAAGCTTTGATGTATACACCATTATGCTTATACATATGTATGCTCATATATTCATTCAACCAATATTTATTGAATACTACTCATGAGCTAGGGCCTATGGATACAATAATGAAGACACAAGTCAGTAAGATGGCAGAAGAGAATTCTAGTACTCATTTCTCTGTAGAAACATAATTGACTAACTACCCATGCCCAGAAATACTTTCTTATGGATAAAAGATTATGGAAACTTGGTATAGCACAGAAACAAGGAAGCCCATTGAAAAGGGTAGAAGAAACAGTTTTACACTACACAAATCATCCCTCTCCAAACTCAGGCAAAACAACATGGTAAAATATATCCTTCATATGGAAAAGGGAGAGAGAATTAAGCACTAGATTTGCTTCAGATAAAAAAGCCATCCCTTCTCCAGTGAAACCCAGCACTGGATGGCTCATTGAACCAGGATTCAAGCTTTTCTTAGTGCTACACTGGCCTCAGGTCCCAGATCATCCACAGCACTGAGCTGGTCTTCATGGCCACAGGACAGTATTGTGTCACTCAGTCTTGCAGGCTCTAGGATAATACCTGCGTACTAAGCCTCTAAGCCTATCATGCTACCAGGCAGGCTCTTCAGCCCAGGCTTCAGGTCTGCCTGAAGGACTAGGTGGCCAGGTTTGGAGCTTCAGGCTGACCCCAGGACAGGCATCTAACTGGTCTCAGCACCAGGCCTGCATTCATAAAATCATACTCAGGATTACCTGGAGGTCAGGATTACCTAGCCTCATCAGACAGAGGATTTAAAACTGTCTCAACAGCAAGCTGGCACTTATGGCCCTGGACTTCAGTAGACCCACATTCTAGGCTTGCTCTTGCAGACCGAAGGTTCAGGCCTACACCAGTAGACTCCAGCAAAGGACTAGCCCCCATATATCCAGGCCTCAGGCCAGTCAATAAAGCCCCAGTATCCAAGCCATACTTCAACCTAACTTCTAGGCCAGCACCTGCACACCAGCCTTCAAGGCAGCACCAGTGGACATAGACTCCAGGCCAGCATGCATGATCTGAGTCTCCAGACTATTCCCTCATGAACTCAGATTACATGCTGGCCACACCACCAGGCCAGAGCCAACTTCACTGCCATTCTCAATGGAATGAGGCTCCAGAGAACCAAATTTTCAGGTCTATGGTAGCAAATTTGGGAACAAGGGCCACTTCAGTGACAACAGTGCCAGCTGGACCCTATAGCTTAGGCTCTAGATAACCCCTACAGATCAAAGGTCAAGGCCAGCTCTAATGGACCTGAAACCCAAGCCCACAATTTAGAGTCAGGCTCCAGTACCACTCTAGAGCTAGATTAGCTCAAGTCCACTCACTCAAGAACTGTCCCTGGTGGTTCCAGGTGCTAAGTACATCCAAACACTGGGACATTAAGTCACCAGAACCATCTCAATGTGGGCCAGCCCCCATAGAGCCAACTGGATTCAAGGTTCACGTCAGCCACTGTGAACCTCACCTTCAAGCTAGCCCACTCAGATACAGGATTCAGGCCCACTTAGACAAAAAAAAATGAAAATAAATTGGAATTACATCAAACTAAAACTTCTGTATACCAATCAACACAGCAAAGAGGCAATCTATCAAATGAGAATATTTTTACAAACCAACTATCTGATATGAAGTTAATATTCAAATATATAAGGATTTACCAGGCCATAGTGACACATACTTACATTCCCAGCCCTTGGTAGGCTGAGGCAGGAGGATCATCACAAGTTTGAGTCCAGTCTGGGACTACACAGTGAACTCAAGGCCAGCCTGAACTGCATAGCGAAACTCTGTCTCAAAACACCAAATAGATAGATAGAGAGAGAGATAGATAGATAGATAGATAAATAGATAATAAATTGATTAAAAATAGTCAAAGACTTGAAGAGATACATCTCAAAATAAGAATAGCCACAAGAGCCGTAAGATACATTAGAAAATATTCAGGATCACAAGTGATCAGAGAAATGCAAATTAAAACCATGAGTTATCACCTTACATTTTGTAGAATGGAGATAAAATAATGAAAATTAAGCATTGGTATAAAAAGGGAACCCTTGCACAGTGTTGATGGGAATGTAAATTAGTAAAGTCATAATGAAAATACTATGGAGTTTACTGAAAAAAGAAAAAAACACAATACTACCATATGATTCAGTAATTCCAATACTGACTGTATATGCAAGGAAAATAAAATTAGTATGTTGAAGAGGTATCTGCACTCCCATGTTCATTTCAGCATTTTTCATAATAATCAACATAGGAAATCAATCTCAATGTCCATCAATGGATGGATAAAGAAAATTTGTTGTACAGCAGCCAATGGAATATCATGCAACCATAAAAAGACAGAAATTTTGTTATTTACAACAACACAGATGAACCTAGAGGTGACTATAAGTGAAATAAGCCAGGCACAGAAAGATAAATGCTACATAATTGCACTTATATTGGAAATCTAAAACAGTTGAACTCATAAAAGCAAAGAGTTAAACATTTACTAGGGGCTGGGAAAATGGTTATCAAAGGAGTCAAAATTTCAATATGGGAGTGGTAAATTCAAGAGATATATTTTACAACATTGTTAATACAGTTAATAATAATGCATTGTATCCCTTAAACTTGCTAAGACTGGATTTTTAGTGTTCTCACCAGAAGAAAATGAATATGTGCTGTGATGATATATATGTTAATCAGATCGTTAGCCATTCTATAATGTAAAATGTATTTCAAAATATCATATTGTACAAAAGATAAATACAATTTTAATATCAATTATTAATTAAAATATATAGTTGCACTAAAGATTTTATTTTAAATTAATGTCTTCACTAAAACTTAGCTTAGTAATTTCATTAAATAAAATTCCTAAAGTCTATATATACATGTTCCCAATTTTCTTTTATGTAGATACAAAGATAAAAGATCTAGAAGAAAAAAAAGCAAAGTGAGGTTTTCAGTGGGTTTCACTGAGTTGTAAGCTTATGAGTGATGCTTCTGTATACTTTTCTTCTCGAGATTTCATCAGAAAATAGTTACTAACTTACTAACTTTTTTATTAAGGATAAAATTTTCTGACTTCATAGGCAGGCCGCCTAGGCACTTATCTTGGCTACCTCCAAATACTGCATTAAAATGACAAAAATGAAAAACAATGCATAAACACATGTCAAATATAAAATCAGATCAAATTGAAAAATGGTAGATGTATATTATGAATAGAAAAGCATACCACACAAAAACAGAAGACTTCAAAGCAAGAGATAAGCCCTGTTCACAGCAGTTTCAGTACAGCATAGAACACATATAAGAGGAAAGTATTTTGATCATTTTTGTGACTGGCTTATACATTAACATCCTCCTTAGGGTAATTTCATCTATCTTAGCAGATTCAACTGTACCTGACTGTTTTAATCTCATTGGATTATGCTAATAAGGATGTAAAACTAAAGTTTTGCAATTCATTTATAATTAGAGATAGCATTTCAAGGAAATAGATATGGCTTAGGTTTTAGTTACATGATTATGGGAAGTTGGCCATGAGTTATGTTGAAGTTGTGGCCTCTATTTTTATTCTTCTTTAGCACAAAACGTTTGACAGAATTTGAAAGGATAGCATTAGCAAATGAGTACTATCAATACGTTCCTGGAAGCAGACAGAAGGATGCACTTCTCCCTCAGTAAAGAAAGGAGACTTTTTCCAGGACTCCTCAAATACACAAGTCTGCAGGTGCTCAAGTCCTTTATATAAAATTACAGTGTTTGCACATAATCTACACATATCCTCCACATACTTTAATCTCTAGGTTATGTATGATGTTGAACACAATGTAATCACTAGGTAAATAATTATTACATTGTATTGTTGAGGGGACAATGACCAGGAAAATGTCTATATTTGGTACCAACAAAATTATTAAAAAATATTTTCAACAAGATTGGTTCACTCAGCTCAAGTGGAAGGACAGCTATAAATATAATAAAAAGAAGTTAAACAACCCACAGCTGGAGGAAGGGTACTGTACCTTAGCTACACATTAGAATCAGCTGGCAATTTTAGTTACTACTAGTGACCAGTCCTACTACAAGAGATTCAAATTTTGTTGGTCCAGGATGAAGCTTAAGCATCCACAGTTTTAAAAAATGTTTAGATATTGTATAAATTCAGGTAACAGGTAATGTTGAGAACCACTGGTCTAGATACTTCAATTTCTACTTGTCTCTGTTATCTAGAATTCCAGACACCCAAGCTTTTCTCTCTCATATACAACTCCAAGGGTTGTTCCCTAAAGTAATTGTACTACTCCAGAGCAAACTCCCCTGGCCTCCAACTGTTGGTGATTTCTTGGAGAGAGAGAGAGAGAAAACATTTATTTATATTATGATTTGTGTCTAGATGTCTCCCCACAAAGCCTCACGGCCTCATAGGTGGGTCTTTTCAGAGGTGGCTGGATTTAGATTGTGTGCTTCTGTGTTTAAGTGTGTGATGCTGTGATAAAGGGTGCATGATTACCAAATTAATACACTGATTGCTTTGGCATAATTCTGGGTGTGGATAATGGTAAAGCCCATCCTGCTTGTGAGTACTACCCATGCTAAGGGTGTATAGCCTGGGTAGAATATAAGGAACAGAAAGAGGGCTGCTGTCATAACTTGCTGCTTCACTACTTTGCCGCTTGCTGCCTTGCTCTCTTCAGCCTTCTGCATGACATGAACTGTTTCTCTTCTCCCATGCTACTCTGCCTTGGAGATAGCCAACTATGGACTGAAATGTCTACAAACTGAGCTGAAATAAAGCTTTCCTCCTTTAACTTTGGGTGTTGGGTATTTTGTCTCAACAATGAGAAAAGTAACTAAGACAATTTGTTTTAGTTTCCCCTAAGTTCGTCTTTTTTCTTATCTCGAGTTCAAGTTATGGGCTTAGAAGTTTGGTTGGCATATATGCACTTTTCAGCAGACATATCATTATGAACAGTGCCAAGATGCTTCTGATATATCAGACATACATTTGATAACATGGGAACTTAGAGGGACAATGGCACTTGAGGAAGCCTGCGGGAGATATGTTTACTTAATGGCTTTTTGTTGCAGAAGGCAGAGCCTGTGGCTAAGAAACAAGTTGCTTTGGAAACTTTGGGGCATGTTAGGCTTTCAACTTTCAGAGTGATTGGGGACAGGAAGAAGCGTTCTGGCAAGAAACCCCCGAGAAGCAAATGATGGAGTTGATGCCAAAGATGGTGCATGTTTTAGAGCACAAAAACAACCATAAAAGGGCCAGTCATGAAAGGACAATGAAGGCTAGTCTTTGGAAAATCTGGCAGCATCACATGGCTCCTGCTCTGGTACACAAGAGTCTGTAGCCTTCCGTGGAAGTTGAAGATGAGGAAGATCTTCAATTGGGAACTAAACAAGCAACCCAGGCCTCAAGCACCTGAATGAAGAAATTAACCACCAACAGACTGAGGGAAAATAGTGTGAAAGAATCAAGTCTGTCTCTAGAAGACTAACTGGAATTTTCAGGGTTGGCCTTTGAAGCAATATAGCAACATGGTCAAGCTGGATGTGGGAAAAAGATTACCATAATTGGAGTTGCAATGGGGAGCTCAAGCCACAAGAAGAGGAGGAAAATGGTCTATGTACTCAGCAACTTTGCTATCATCATATCAATTTTGAATTTATTTTTCTTGTCTACATTCACTGTGGTCATATTTTCCTTCAAATATATATATTCTTCAAATATATGTATATGTATACATAAATATATGAAATATTTATGTACTTCATATATGTATATTCTTCATATATGTATGTTCTTCAAATATATCTATATGTGTTCTTCAAATATATCTATTCAAATATATATACATATATATTTCTCTTTCATAAAAACATTTTAGATATTGCTTTAAAAATGCTGACAAAAATTTCTGTGTTCATTCCCAACCTAAATTATGTTATGGTAATCTGCATAGTACTATGAAATCATCACAAGGAACCAGCTTTGTGTCTTATCCTGGTTTAGTGGTTATTTCTAATGCTAAGAAATGTTTACTTCTTACCCTTGTGACTGTTTAAAGGAATCTGATGTAAATATATGTACTGATATCTACAACTACACTTCATTCCTGCTACTATCTCTTGGAATATAAGTACTGACTCAAGTCATTTCTGCTCCTTATCCCCATTCCAAATATCCCAAGTGCCTCACAACTGAATGCATAATTCAACTGCTACTACAGCTTTTTAATCTAGATTTTTTGCTATTTTTAATCTATTTTTTCTATTATTCACCATAAGGCATGTCCCTCTCCATAATTATACTACTAATTCAATGTCACTTTATATTTTGGTGTAGGGAAGCATAATAACTCAGAGAGCATATTGTAGCTATCTTAAACTGTTTAGAAATGCTAAAATAAGAAATTAAGTAATCCTCTTTCCAGTCGTATTGGTGATCACTGTTTGGAACTGAGTTTGACGATTTCTTTTTAGGGCCTTTTTGTTTTTTCCTGGTTCACTGTCTATAATTCACACATGATGCAGCACATAAATCCTGCTACCAGGTTATGCTCACATAATCAAATATAGGGTTTCCTACAGGAATAGAAAACGATATCAAATGTATATGTATAATACTTTCTCCTACAAGTGAATTTTGTGAAGAAAAGTTTTTTATCATATAGTCTTCTTTAAGAATTTTTAAATTTAGAGACAGATGTACAGAAAGAGATCCTAAGGCAAAATCAGCTTCTTTATCCAACCTAAGATTTCAGCCCAGTTTCATATAGTCCCATTGTCTTAGGGTGGCTTAAACAACAGAGATTTATTTCTCACAGTCCCTGAGTTTGGGATATTTAAGATCAAGAAGGAGGGGAAGAAAATTCTCTTTGTTCTATTTTCCTAAGGGCACTGATCCCTTCATGAGAGATCCATCTTCATGAACTCATCTAAACCTAATTAACTTCCAAAGTCCATCTACTATCTCATGGGAGTTGTGATAGTTAATTATGATGTCAACTTGAATAGATTAAGACACGCCTAGTGGAATTAGTGGAGCACAGTTTTGTATGTGTCTGGATGACTGACTTGTCAGCCACAGAGAGAAGAGGGAAGACCCACCCTGGATGTAGATGGCACCACCAAAAGATATGTAGCATAGATGAAATAAAAAAGGAATGAAGAAGTCTTCTCTTCTGCATCTTTGGAGAACCTCAGGTCTTTGATATCATATTTGGATATTTGTCCCCATTTCCTTCAGGTTTCCAGCCGTTCAACACAGACCCTTTGGCTTTCCATTAGGGACCTGGACCAGATTGCAGTAAGCTCCAGGCTTTCGTCTTATGACTGAATCCTCCAGCTTTCCAGTGCACAGATGGCCCTTTCGTATTTGTCCACAGTGGACTCTGTAGGCAGCCACTGTAAGCCTACTTTGTAAATCCTTTATATATCATATATATCTGTATCATATACATGGAATATATATGTTCCTCTAGTTAATCCTAATTAATACAGGAGTTAAGGCTTCAAAATATGAATTTGGGAGGACATGATTTTATCCATAGCACTGAATGAATTTTGCTGAATTATATAAGGGAACCCTAAATCCTTCACTGAAACTGTTTCAGATGGTTAGAGATGTGAGCTTAAATGGTTACTCAAGCCTTTCACACCAACTCTTCAGATTCAAGTGCTGCTCTAACCCCAAGTTAAGTAGCTTTTGTATACAAACATTCTTACTCTGCCCACTCAAATCAACTCTTTTTGTTGTAGCCTAAGGAAGGAAGTAACTCTTTGTTTTTCCCTTCAACAAACACACACACACACACACACACACACACACGCACAGACTCACGCTCACCAAAAGAAACATCATAAATGCAATTTATACCAAAATTGTATACTTCAATGATAATTTTTCTACATGACTCACTTTTTCTGTCCTAAAGGTCTAACGTTATTTAAAATTGTAATTTCCATCAAACACTTAATGTTATTGATTTACTACTTGTAAAGGTCTTTCCAGTTCTTGATGATAGGCTTCTATTTTATTGTTTGTTTGAGTAGGCCATTTTCACTTGTGCTTAACTAAGGATCTGAAAATAATGCAGAAAGAACTGTTATTTTCAAAATCATCTTTGTAACTGTATATAGACAATTACATCAACCATATTATATTTCAATATACCACACTACATTAAAGATATAAATAGGAATCTTTAATGTAGTGTGGTATATTGATAGATCTAAGAGGATATAAGGAAAATGGAAAGATATCCTTTGGTCTTGGATAGGCAGAATCAATATTGTCAAAAAGGCTATACTTCCAATAATGATACACAGATTTAATACAATCCTAATAAAAATATGGATAGCATTCCTTATAGAACTGGAAAAAAAATCCTAAAATTGGTATGAAAATGGAAGTTATTGAGAATAGCAAAAGTAAATCTGGACAACAAGAGAAAATTAGGAAGCATTTAATCTTGGCCTTCAAGATATATTTCAAAGGTACAGTGGTAAAAACAGAATAGTATTGGCACAAAAATATACATGAGGATCCATGGAACAGAAAGGAGGATGCAGAAACAAACTCAGGTACATTCAGCTCTGAGTTCTGACAAAGGGGCCGCAATCATATGCTGGAGGAAAGATCACTCTTTAATAAACAGTGCTGGGAAAACTAGCTATCCACATGCAGAAGATTGACTCTACATCCATATCTTCCACCATGTACTAAACTAAAATCAAAATGGATCAAATATATAAATGTTAAAAAGAAACATTTAATCTGCTAAAAGATAAAATAGGTAATACTCTTGAAGACACAGGTAAGCACTTTCTGGACAGAACAAAAATTATCCAAGAGATAACATCAGAAATCAAAACATGGGATCATATCAAATAAAAATCTTCTGCAGATCAAAGGATGCAATAAAAAGTAAAGAGATAATCTACAGGATAGGAAAAAAATTGCCAGCTGTTCCTCAGACAGAGGATTCATATCTAGAATATGTAAATAATTCAAAAAATTATACTTCCAAAATAAAAAAACAAATCAAAAAAATGTAACTGAAATTAATAAAATGAATAAAACTTCACAGAAGAAGTACAAATGGTAAATAAATACATCAAAAAATGTTTAAATCTCTGGCCATCAGAGAAAGGCAAAATAAAATAACACTGACATTCCATCTTAATCCAGAAAGAATGGCTGTCATCAAAACAATCAAATAACAAAAAATGATGCATGGAAAAAGGAACTCTTCTACATTGTTGGAAAGAATGTTAACTAGTAGAACCAATATGCAAATCAGTATGGATATTTCTCAAAGTACTAAAACTAGAAATTCCCTTTGATCCAGCTATCTCCCTTCTAGGTATCCTCTCCAAAGTGTTAAAGGCATCAAATTACAGTGATACATGCATACCCATGTTTATGACAGCACAATTCATAATAGCTAAATATTGGAAGAGACCTTATTTGCCCATGAACAGATGACTGAAAAAAGAAAGCATGATATTTATACAAAATGGAATACTACTCTGTCAAAAAGAATAGACGAGTCATTTGTAGGAAAATTGATGCACCTTGAGACCATAATGTTAAGTGAAATCAGACACACAAGCATAAATATAGCATGCTTTCTCTTAGACAAGAATTCCAAAATATAAAGAGCAAAATAAAAGATAATAGGAAACAGGGAGAAATAACTTTTCCAAAAGGAATACTATGTTTTAACAAAAGTAATAACATTCAACTTTAAGAGATCACTTTATCTTTGTCCCATACACTTAATTCTGTGGCACTGCTGCATTTTATACTTTCCTACAAACTTATCTAAATCATTTGTTTTACTTTCATTAAGAGTTCTTGGCTACTTTTCATACACTCAATAAATTGAAAATATATACTTATTACTTTATTTTTGCCCCAAGATAGCCAACTAGACTTTTAAAGTCTGTAAGAAATGCCTTGTATTTTTTAAAAAACACATTATAGGTTTCCAGTCAGATAAAAAGTAGAAGTGGTGGCTTAAAGAAAACAGGAGAAATATGAAATAATTGCTAGGCTTTAGTAAATATCTTCCTTAGAAAATAAAATTTGAAAATAGGGGTGTAGCTCAGTGGCAGAGCATTCACCTAGCATGTGCAGAGCCTCAGATTCAATCCCCAACACTGCAATAAATTAATTAATTAAAACTCCTCTGCTCACTTACTTAAAGAAAGCCATTTTTGTCACTAATCCCAGTACTTGTGGTAGGTCATAGCACAGGATAAATTTGAAGCTTAAGTGAAAATGCAAGGGAAGTGGCTCCATGCCTTCCACATGGGGCAGAGGGCGTTACTATAATGAAGGTAACTAGATTGCTGCACAGGTGAACCATTATGTAGTTGCTTTTAGCAAGCCCACAGCTTATATTTATTGGAGAATTACATGAATCGATTCATTTATTTAAATTTATTTTTGTCAGTGTTATCTATATAATCATATTTTTTAAGTTAGTAGATTGATTCCATTTGCCCCAACTGCACATATTACCCTGTCACTTATTGGAGAGTTTCTGTATTCAATATATCCAGTGAGGAATATGTAAGGCAAGATGGGATAGCTTAATGTATGCTTCCCTACAGAACCATCAAAAGGCATCAGGGGGTCTCTTAATCAACTAAGACAGTATTCATCTATACCTCAAAACTGCCAAGGAAGTCCCTACCTCACTTTAAAAGCATTTTTTGCATCATGTAAGCCAATATATCCAGATGAGTGCTTGACTTATCTTCTTTCCTGATGGCACATAGCATACGTATTAGATTCATGTATATATAATAAATCAGCACAAACAAGCTGGGCGTGGTGGTTCAGGCCTGTAATCCTAGCACTGGAGAAGCTGAAGCAGGAGGATTGCCGTGAGTTTGAGGCCAGCCTAGAGTACATAGTGAGCTCAAGGATATCCTGAATTACAGAGCAAGATCCTATCTCAAAAAAATAAAATCAGCACATACACATGAGTGCACCATGTATTAGAATTGTGGGGCTAGCTGTATTTGAGGTGTTCTAAAATTAGTTGGCATTTCATTGATACAGATCAACCTCCTGAAATAGACTGAGTTATTCTTTCTAGAAATATGTTTATCATAATCTTGGAATAGTAATCAATAAGAGAGCAGGCAGAGCAAGTCCGGAAACAATCACAGTATGCTTTACATCACAGAAGTCCCAGATGTTTGTCTGAGGTGGACTTCCCTGGCAGGTGTCACCATAAGAAGTGGGTTCCAGCCAGGGTGCTGTCAACACTGAAAAGGCATATCGTATACCTTTTCACAGTGGTGGAGAAGCCAGCCATTTCCTTCAAATTGGAAACAAGGACCATATGGCATTTATTTTCTAAAGGATGTCACTAAAGTATTCTCCAAGTTTACCGGATAATTCTCTCACTTCCCTTCTTATAACAGACAGTTGATAATTCTATCAACTGGAAAGTTTGAAGGTAAAAGATTTCTTTCTGAGGTTCATATTTATTAAATTCAATGCGTATATCAAAGCTCAATGCTGTGGCTCTTACAAGTCAAATTGTTTGAAATGTTGATCAAAATATATGAAGAGGAAAAAAAATTGAAGGCAAAGGAAAGACAGAAGAAAAGCTGAAGAAAGATCCTTTCACCAACACAGAGATTTTTATTTATTCCAAGTCTCCTGGCCCATTGAAACATCCTAATAATTCTAAGAGCAAACTACTACAGGAGTACCTCTTGATGGAGTAGCAAACTGTGGGACTGTATGATTCAAAATTTATGTATTCCCTTAGGCTGTGTTATGTCTAATGGCT
Source organism: Heterocephalus glaber (assembly GCF_053883595.1). Classification (NCBI taxonomy): domain Eukaryota; kingdom Metazoa; phylum Chordata; class Mammalia; order Rodentia; family Bathyergidae; genus Heterocephalus; species Heterocephalus glaber. Next base: position 2,918,782 of record NW_028258441.1, on the reverse strand, counting down.
AAAATGTGTTTGCTAGTCTTGCTAAGCAGATAAAATCTGTAACTAAGAGTTCTTAGTGAAATCATCCACCCTCTTGTTTGCCCGGAACTTGGAAAATTCCCGGACTCACTATCAGTAAAACAACCCGTCACCAGATGTGCTGACTATCAGTACGTGACGGTCTTGACCATATGGTCACAAGGTCTTACTGTGTGCCTGCTGACCATCAGCATGTAATAATGAGTCATTAACCTTTTTTCCCGTAAATCTACATGTAACCTCCCCCTTCAACCCCCTATAAAAACAGCCTCGGACTCTGAGCCAGTTGCCTCTCTCAGCTACTTTGCTTTGGGAGTGCCGTCTGGCCAGACTAATAAAGGTCTGTTTTACTTTCCAACTTGTCCGGTGTGTTCCTTCCCGGGTGATCGTCGCTGCAGTCAGCTCCTTGGAGCGTTTGGTAAGGCCCCCGGTCTTACAAAACCTCCTTGTGTTTGTTTACTACACACACACAAACCAATGGGCTACTCCAAATCTCTGTTCCTTGCAAAATATTTAAAATATCCAACCCTAGGGATGAGATTAAGCTGAAGAATATGCAAAGTGTAAGAACTACTTCTCAGTGAAGTCCTTGGATACCTTCCATCAGAATCTTCTGTGGTGCTTGTCAAAAGTATTGATATCCAAGCCTAGATATCTACTAATTGATGTCTACATTGCTGATTTAGTCTTCAGTGAGCTTCATGAATCTTAGGTGATTTCCAGGCCCAATTTTAATCTGAGAATCACTGCCCTGAACAATATCAATGCTGTTTTACTCAAGCGAAATTGGGTGCCCCCTTCAGACCCAAAATTCACCTTTTAATCTCTCTCTCTCATTTTTTTTTTTTTTACCAAAACAGCCTAAGAGTTTTCTTACAAATTCACTCATTTAGGGTATTCCAAAGACTCAAAAGCAGCTACAGTTCAGAAACAAGTCTGCAAGAACAGTCCCTCTGTGGAATTAAACCAAAGCTATTTTGAAAAAATTTGAAAGCAGCCATAGAGACAGGAGGGACTGAAACAGATTTGATTTTTAATTAATTGGCCCCTAAAGCATTAAGTCCTAGTGATTTTAAAGGCATTTACACATTTTTATCTGGTAGGAAATTTCTCAGAAACGTTCAAGCTGAAATTCAAGATATTTATTGTTTGTCTTTAAGCTCTTAAGGGCACATATTCTAAGGTTCACTATAATCTTACTTATTCTATTTTTTAGAATATTTATTTCATGTCTTTCTTTTCACCTCTATTTATAAAGACTATGGTTTTGATATCCATGATTTTATGGCTGGATTATTATAATGACTTCCTACCTGACCTCCTTAGTCATATTTCTTTCCTTTGCAATCATTTTTATATCCTGCTGCCAGCAAGACTTAGTAAAACACAAATCTTCTCAAAGACTTATAATTCTCCATTTTCTAAAAGAGATGTCTAGACACACTTGTATTTCACAGTCATGAGGTATGTCATAAGGTTTTCCTTTTCCTTCTGCCAGTGTAAATCCTCCCCATTCTTCTATTTGGTTCCTCCTACTCTGTCCATGTAAAAAAGCAAATAATCACACCAAGCATATTCTTTCTCCTTAATTAGATTTTAAACTCCTGGAGAGCTGAGAACAAATCTTTATAATCCTCTCAATACTAAGCATATTGCTTAAATATCTGTTAAAGCAAACATTGAATGACACAGGATTAAGCCACCAACATCTATTCATGCCTCCTGATCTGAGGTGCTACTGGGCAGTTGGTAAATTTTCTATGAGCTGAGTGTAGCAGTTCAATCCTGTTAACCACTTCACAACTTAGTCTTCAACTGGAGGTGATTACTTCCAGAGTTTGGGACCTTTAACTCATACACACACACAAAACAAACCATTCTGCAGGAAGGATTTACATTGTGAAGAAGCACACATTCTGTGTCTAACTAGATCCTCATAATAGTTCAAATTGCAATGTGTGAAGAAGTTTCCAATCTTTACCACAGTGGAAAATCTGTGATATGAGAACTACTTGAAGAAGTTCTTCTTCTCAGATCAATGAAAAAATAAACCATACAAAGCTTTAAGTGGCTACAGATGCAACTGATTTAAGGTACTGTAATAATTCCTCTAAAGGTAATAAGAGCAACAACATCAAGCTGTGTTATACAACTTGGAAGAGTGAAGCCAATTCAAACGCCTAGTTTGTCTGACTAACAAATACATTGTGTTACTCAAAAGTAATTCTGTATTTATGAGGAATAAAATTATATGAAATAAAATATATTTTCATGACCCACTATATCATTACACAATTACTATTATTATTATTACCACGAAGTGATCAAGGGACCTAGGAAAAAGATATGCATAAAATTTTGCTGAATATGTATCATTAAAAATTAGAATTTGGGCCGGGGATTTAGCTCAGTGGTTCTGCCACCTACCTCACAAATGCAAGGTCCCAAGTTTGATCCCCAGACCAAAAAAAAAAAAAAAGTAGAATTTATCTCTACATACACTTTTAGTTAACTATCTCCAACATATACTGTAGTTACAGAGAAATTGTTTACACTTAGATTTTTTAAATTTTAAACTAAAACTAAATTATTAAAATTTCATTTTTATACAAGGTTAAAAATTGCAAATGAAGCATAAATGATAACAACTCTGCTACAAATCATGTACTACAAATTAAGGGAACAGATTGGAGTTTAAAATGTGATGTTTAGAATGGTAAGCTTTAACATCACATATATTCTGTTTGATCTGTTACACTTCTAAATTTATATTCTCAATATTTTTACCTAAGAAAATTTCTACCATTAAATATTTTTTGCCTTTTTATTTTATAAAAAAATAAAAACAAAATTTCATAACAAGATAATAAGAGAACAATACTTACTTCACTATGTACTGTTATCTTTAGTTACTCAGTACAAGACAGTGACAAAAAAGATTCTCTCTTACAAAGCAGAGTAAAAGAGCATTTAAGAAAATTACAGTTATTTTGAAAATATTTTCAAAAAACAATCTAAAGTTTGAATTTTACAAATCATCCAGAAAGACTCAGAATAATTAAATATTTATATTTTAAAATGTAATAAATTGCTCAAATAAGCCATGATTTTCTTTCAATTCAATTACATAATTGTGTGTAGTTTTAACAGTTACAAAAGGAACATACAGACACTGCCATTTTCTGGATTAAATTTTACATGACACTTCTTTTATTAAACACATATTTCTGTTTTGTTGCGTTAACTTTAAGTAGTATAAGCTTAATGGGGCAAAACATTTTTCAAACAACGAGTATTTCTACTTGAAAAGCATGAGGATAATTTGATTCATACTAAACACTGGAATAAAATATAGCAGAATATCTGCAAGAGTCCTTCAGAGTCACTAGTTCATCTACCTATGTAAAAACTAAATTCTGACAAGCATTAGTTGTCCTTTCCATTACCTCAAGCTTTCTCTTGAGGGCAAGTTTCTAATGACAGGTTTCATTTCCTGGGTGAACTCAGCTACTTAATAAACTACCCTGTACTTCAATTTATAAAATAATAGAGGTTTAGGCTTTAAAGGGCATTATGGAAAACCACTCAGTGATAAAATAAGGAAAATATTTTTAACTCAGCTTCTTTATTACTCTAAAATGAATATAAATGCCCCAGTTGTAGAGTTTAATTCCCAAATTTTCAAATCTAACTCTTCCAATATCTTTGTTTTATACCTATTTCATTAATATACATTTGCCCTATCCTGATTCCCACAAATTACCAATTTATTGTCTATAAATACAACCAGTAAAACAACTAAGAAGGTAGGTTTTGTTTTAGTAGAGGTTTCAGAGTACGAACTTAGAGTTCACAATGGGTTTAATTTACAGTAATATAATTTATTTTAACAGTATACACAGAATTATAAATGAATATATATAAAGAAAGCACCTGTTACATCCTTTCTACTTCTGTATTCAAGCATTATTTCCCAGGTCTTTTGCTCTCTCTCCCTTGACTCTTTTACTAACTGACTTGCCATAATAAAATTGCTGAAGCGTAAGACTTGAGTTCTTGCACCAGTAAGTGTTTATGTTTTCAAACCAATTACACCTATGTCCCTGATAAATACCAATTGGATACACAACTGAGAACAAGCAGGAAAATAAGTACAGAAAAAGAAAATGGTAACCACGTAAAAAACAGCCTGGATAGAAAGCCCAAGCCATACAGTGAATAGGAATCAAAACAAGTTTGCCTTTCACCTCTGGTTTATACAACAAGGATAGTTGCTGTTTCACTACATAGAGGTCTTGTCTTGCTGTGGCAAAATTCACATCACATAAAAATAATCTTTCTAAAGTACTATATAATTCAGTGGCACTTAGCACATTCTAAATGCTATAAAACCATGACTTATTTTAGCTCCCAAACAAGTAATCATGCCACTAAAAAACCCACAATAATTAAGCTGCTGTATCCCTTAACTCTCTAACACTACCTCTTCATAAACTGCAATGCAACTTCTATTTGTATGGATCCTGTTAACCTGAACAATTCACATAAATGGAATCATGGAAAATGGGATCATCCAGCTGCTTTTACTTAACAGAAGTTTTCTGAAGTCTACTCATATTTTAGCCCATATTTTAGTATTTAATGACAATAATATTAATGGACATTTGGTCATTTCTATCTTTGGGCTATTTTGCATAATGCTGTTAGGAACACACGTGTACAAGTTTTACTTGAATATTTGTTTTCAATTATTTTGTTTATTTACCTAGGATTGGAATTGCTAAATTAACCTGTGGATCTATGTTTAACATTTTGAGGAATCACAAATCCATTTCCCAAAATAGCTTTACAATTTTTACATCCCATCAACAATATATAAGTGCTCTAATTTCTCCATATCCTCTCTAACATTTCTTATATTGTGTTTTTTGTTTGTTTGTTTGTTGTAGTCATCCTACTGGGGGTGAAATGATTTTTTATTTCCCTAACTATTAATGACATTAAACATATTTTCATATGGTTTTTGAACATTTGCATATCTCCTTTCAAGTCCTACCTTGGTTCACAAACTTACTTCATTCCACCATTCTGGGGAAGATGGTCACATTCATGTTCATGCGGGGAAGATGGGTACGTTGGCTTCACAAAGGGAAGCAAAATTTTGCCCAATGCTTTTGTTCATGAACAGTACTGAAATGACTATTCAAGTACTTTGCATATTTCTAAATTGTATTTTCCTTTCTTTGTTATTTGAGGTTGTTATATATTCTGGATCATAGGAGCTCACCAGAAATATTACTTACAAATAATTTATCCCATTCTTTATGCTGTCTTTTTATTTTTGTGGTCATACCCTTTGATATATAAAAGTTTCCAATTTTCATGAAGATCTATTTATCTTTGTTTTTCCTTTCTGTTGCTTGAGTTTTTGGAGTCATATAAAGAATTTATTGGAAATATCTAAAGTCATAAAGATCTATCCCTGTTTTCTTCCAAGAATTTTAGAATTTTAGCTTTTACACTTAGACCTCTGATCAAGTTGGGGTTAGTTTTTATATACGTTCTGAGATAGGGGTCAGTTTAATTTTTTTGCAAGAGATTATTGAGTTGTCTCAGCACCATTTGCTGAAGAGCAAATTGTTTTACCCATTGAATAGTCTTGGCACCCTTGTTGAAAATCAAATGACCATGGATGTATGGACTCCTTTCTTGAATCTTGTCTCATTTCATTGCATCTATGTGTGTATTATTATCCCCATGTTACCCTTTTTTATTGCTCTAGCATCAGAGTAACTTTTAAGACACAGACTGATAGACCTCCATTTTTTCTCAAGATTGTTTTGTGTATTCTAGGTCTCTTGCAATTCCCTATGAATTTCATGACCAGCTTTTATACTCCTACAAAAAATGTTATTGGGATTTTAATAGAATTTAATTGAATGTGAGATCATTTTGGGCATTGTCACCAACTGAACAATATTAAATTGTGAATTCATTTCAAAAAGATGAGTTTCATTTTATTATGTCTTCAACTTCTCCCAACAACATATTGTTTTTTTTTTTCAGTAAACAAACTTTACATGTACCTGGTTAATTTATTCATAAGTATCTTATTCTTTTTGATGCTAATATGAATGTCATTTTCTAAATGTCTTTTTTGGCATGTTAATTGTTAGTATATATAAACACAGTTTTAATATATTGATACTGTATTTTATAAATTTGCTGAATTCGTTATGTAGTGCTAATGGGGTTTATTTTGTTAAATTATTTAGAATTTCTATATGTAAAATCATGACGTTTCCAAATAGAGGTAATTTTGATCAGCCCTCTGAAGACAGGCAGATCTGCAGACTCCATACCAAGGTCACGAGTCATGCGGAACATGCAGAATCAGCCCTCGCCCTGGCACCAATCCACTGGACAACCCCCTCCCCCAACCCCACCTTCCTCTGGCCTCTTCTCTGTACAGCCACCTGGTTCCACACTACAAAGACACAGAGGACACCGGACCACTGGACCATTGTACTGGGTAAGTTGGAGTCATCTTCACCTCCCATGAGGACTGGGATATCTTCAGGGGAAGGGCATCTGGAACCTGCAATACAACTCTGCAGAGTTCAACCCTACAGGAAGACAGGGAGCTCAACTTGGGACTTGCAGCCAGAAATCAGCCTGAATCTCACGGGTCTGAAACTAGCTTACCGAGACTCATTGACTTATATCTGCACACTGCTACCCACGTTGTCTATTGTGACAGCAGAGACATACCCTGAAAGAGGCCCTTCATCTTCATTGTTATTTTTTATTCCCAAAATTAGTATTATTAGTTTGATTTTTTTCTCTTTTCTTTTCTTTAGCTCCTCTTATCTTTAATTGTTTTTTCCTACCCATTGCAAATATTTATTTTTCTCTCCTTTTTTTCTTTTCTTCTGTCTTTTCTCTTTTCTTTCTCTCTCTCTCTCTCTCTCTCTCTCTCTCTCTCTCTCTCTCTCTCTCTCTCTCTCTCTCTCTTACACTCACTCTCTTGCTCTCCCACATTGTTCATCTTCCCATTTTGTCCCTGTTTTGGTCCTCATTCAGAGTTCTTCTTTATTTTACTATTATTCTATTTTTCCTTCTCACCTGTGTCCTCTGGCCACATTGCTAGCCTTCACCTAACCCTCTTCCCATCAGTCCCTCCCTCCCTAACCCCTTCTAATTCCCCATCCCAAAGGGTAAAGTAGTTATATTAAAGTGTTTATTCACTATATGTTAGGTTGGTCCTCTATCTTGATTTAATTCACACAGCTGAAAGTGATAGATTAATAACGACCACAAAATGTCATTTTCAAAGATGTACTTGATGCAGTGGTGTTGCTGATTGTATCACTTGGGCTAAGGTGTTGTTATTGATCTAGTTAATGAACCTTCCTAGTATAAGGAAAATGAGATGGGTTTAGTGTCATTAGAGACTCAAAACTTAAAGGCAAGCTATACCTGGAAGACACCTCTGAGAAGCAATCATTCCTTAAGGGTTCTAATTACAAGCAACAAAGATACTTACAATAAGCAATTTCAAACTATCAACCCAGGAATTAAACCAAGGACAGTAACAAAAACAAAAATGAGAAGACATTTAAGCAAGGCACAAACTCAGACTTCCATCCCACCAAGGGTAAATCCTGGGGGAAATGAGGTGGAAAAGTCCCATAACCAACCACCTGGATACCCTGAACTGATAGCACAGGAAGTAACAAAACAGATGAATGAGGCTCTAGAAAAATTCAAAGCAGAAATAATCTCCCAGATATCTAGAGAGATGATGAGCAGAGTGAAAGACATGATTAGAGGATCTAGAACAGAAACAGATAAAAAAAATAGGTGAGCTCAGAAACATGCTGGAAGCCATGAATACCCAGCATAAGAAATGGAAACCATGATCGCCCAATATAAGAAAGAAATAGAATCCATGAAACAAGTTCAACAAGATATTCAGGAGATCAAAAACTCCACTGAAAGTATCCACAGCAGATTAAGGGAATCTGAGGAAAGCATATCAGATATAGAAGACAGGATCATGTTTAGAGACCATGAAAATAGAGATTTCTTAAAAAAAGTAAGGGACCACGAGAAATCAATCCAACAACTGCTGGATGATGCAAAGAAGAATAACATAAGACTGATAGGAGTCCATGAAAAAACAAGAGAAAGCACAATTGAAATTTAAAAAAAACTGTTCACAGAAGTAATAATGGAAGACTTCCCAGACAGAGGTAGAGAATTGGACATACAGATAAGTGAGGCATACAGAACTCCAACTAGCTATGATAATAAAATCTACATCTAGATATATAATAGTCAAGAACCCAGAAACGCAACAGAAAAACAAAATCCTACAAGCAGTTAGAGAAAAGAAACAAATCACCTACAAAGGAAAGCCCATCAGAATCACAGCAGACTTCTCAACACAAGCCGTCAAATCAAGGAGAGCCTGGAGTGAAGTAAATCAAGCCCTACAAGAAAATAACTTCCAACCTTCCAATTTCTAACCTTTTAAATTATCTTTAAAAATAGATGGGGAAATCAGATACTTCCAATACAAAGAACACTTGAGAAATTTCTTGAACACCAAACCAGCAATACAAGCAATTCTAAGCAATATTGTAGAAAAAAGTAATGAAGGTCACAACTACATGAGGCCCAACAGAGAGAGGCCATCAGACAAGGTAAGACACTAAAGGGAAAGGGGGGAAAATAAGAAATAAAAGAGTCAACAAAAGTAAAACATCACGACAAGGATAAATCAATATCTATCAATTATAACTCTCAATGTTAATGGCCTCAAGTCACCAATCAAAAGAAATAGATTGGCAGAATGGATTAAAAAGGAAAAGGCAACAATATGCTGTATACAAGAAACACAACTAACTCAAAAAGAAACTCATAGACTGAAAGTAAAAGGATGGGAAACAGCTCTCCAAGCCACAGGAACCAAGAAGAAAGCAGGGGTAGCAATCTTATTTGCAGACAAAGTAGATTTCAAACCAAAACTAATTAAGAGAGACAAAGATGGTCACTACATCCTTGTGAAAGGAACAATCCAAGAGGAAGAGATGACAGTCCTAAATATATATGCACCAAATATGAATGCCCCCAACTATACAAAACAAATACTAATGGACATGAAAAACCAAATAAAAACTAACACAATTGTAGTAGGGGATCTCAATACCCCACTATCACAGATAGACAGATCATCTAGACAAAAAGATAACAAGGAAATTCTAGAATTGAACGAAGTTATCGAACAAATGAACTTAATACATGTTTACAGAGTGTTCCACCCCACGAAATTGGAAAACACATTATTTTCAGCTGCACACAGTTCATTCTCCAGAATAGACTACATGCTAGCTCATAGTACATGTCTAAGTAAATGTAAAAGAATTGAAGTTACCCCCTGTATATTATCAGACCATAGTGCAATGAAATTGGAGATCAATGACATAAGAAACCGCAAAACTCCAACAAACACATGGAAACTGAATAACACTCTCTTGAACAACCAAAGGGTCACAGAAGAAATTAAAGAAGAAATGAAACAGTTTCTACAAGTAAATGAAAATGCCAGTACAACATACAGGAATCTATAGGACACAATGAAAGCTGTTCTACACAGGAAATTCATAGCAGTGAATGCCCGTATTTGGAAAACAGAGAAAACTCAGATAAATAACCTAATGCAGAACCTCAATCTCCTAGAAAAAGAAGACCATAATGAATCTGAAGCTCCTACAAGATAGAAAATTATAAAGATCTGAGCAGAAATCAATGCAATGGAGACTAAGAGAACAATATAAAATATCAATGAATCAAAGAGTTGGTTTTTTGAAAGAATAAATAAAATAGATAAACCTTTAGCCAACCTTATCAAAAAAAGGAAAGAAAAGGCACAAATACATGCAATTAAGAATGAAAAAGGTGAAGTCACAACAGATCCAACAGAAATCCAGAGGATCATCAATATCTACTTCAAGAAACTCTACTCCAATAAAATGGAAAACACAGAAGAAATGGACAGATTCCTAGACACATATGAGTTGCCAATCTTAAATGAAGAAGATATAGAAATTCTAAACATCCCAATTACAATGAGTGAAATTGAAAAAGTAATAAAATTTTTACCAACCAAGAATAGCACATGTCCGGATGGCTTCACTGCTGAATTTTACAAGACATTTAAAGAAGAACTAACACCATTATTCTTTAAACTCATCAAGGAAATTGAAAGGAAAGCACTACTTCCAAATTCAGTGCTGGAAGCAATTGTTACTTTGATTCCAAAACCAGGAAAATACCCAACCCAAAAAGAGAACTATAGGCCAATCTCCCTAATGAAGATAGATACAAAAATCCTCAAAAACATACTGGCAAACAGAATACAGAGGTTCATCAAGAAGATCATACATCCTGGCCAAGCTGGATTTATCCCAGGCATGCAAGGATGGTTCAACATTCATAAATCAATAAACATAATACACCTTATTAACAGAGTCAAGGACAAAAAAAATATGATCATCTCAATAGATGCAGAAAAAGCATTCAACAAAATCCAGCACACATTCATGATAAAAACCCTACAGAAAAGTGGAATAGAAGGTCTTTATCTTAACCTGATTAAGGTTATCTATGACAAACCAACAGACAACATCATACTAAATGGTCAAAAACTGAAAACTTTCATGCTAAAATCAGGAACAAGACAAGGGTGCCCACTGTCACCACTTCTGCTCAATATAGTTCTGGAAACAGTAGCCACAGCAATTGGAAAAGAGAAAGAAATAAAAGGAATAAAGATAGGAAAAGAAGAAGTTAAACTGTCATTATTTGCTGATGATATGATACTTTACAAAGAAGACCAAAAAAACTCCACCAGAAGACTTCTGGACTTAATTGACAGATTCAGTAGTGTAGCTGGATACAAGGTCAACACTCAAATAAACAATAGCCTTCTTGTACACAAATAACAGACTCACTGAGAGAGAAATTAGGGAAACAATTCCTTTTAAAATAGCATCCAAAAAATGAAATATCTAGGAATCATGCTAACAAAGGAAGCAAAAGACCTCTACACTGCAAACTACAGCACTCTGAAAAAAGAGAACGAAGAGGATACAAGAAAATGGAAAGACATCCTTTGCTCCTGGGTAGGAAGAACCAATAAAGTGAAAATGGCCATACTTCCAAAATGACTATATAGATTCAATGCAATGTCAATTGAAATTCCAACAATATACTTCACAGAACTAGAGAAAACAATCCAAAAATTCATTTGAAAACAGAAGAGACCTAGAATAGCTAAAGCAATTCTCAGCAACAGAGACATGGCTGGGGGTATCACAATCCACAACCTGAAACTCTACTACAAAGCTACTGTGATAAAATCAGCATGGTACTGGCAAAGGAACAGACCTGAGGATCAGTGGAACAGATTAGAAGATTCAGAAAAACTCCAGACATGCTCAGCCACCTCATCTTTGACAAAGGAGCCAACCACCATCATTAGAGGAAAGGTAGCCTATTTAATAAATGGTATTGGAAAAACTGGATCTCAACCTGCCAAAGATTAAAACTAGAGGCACACCTATCACCATGCACTAAACTAAGATCGAAGTGGATTAAAGATATAAATATTAAGACAGAAACACCAAACTTGCTGAACGATAAGTTAGGTAGAACTCTTGAAGACATTGGCATAGGAAAAGACTTCATAAACAAAACCTCAGCAGCAGAGAACTAGCAGAAAGAATCAACAACTGGGACGTCATCATATTAAAAAGCTTCTGAACTGCAAAAGAAACCACCAACAGAGCTAACGGACAACCTACAATATGGGAAAAAATTTTTAGTAGCTGTACCTCAGACAAAGGACTACTATCTAGAATATATAAAGAATTGAAAAAACTCAGACCCCCCAAATTCAAAGACCCAATTCAAAAATGAGCATCTGAAATGAACAGACATTTCTCAGACAAAGAAGTAAAAGCAGCAAACAAATATATGAAAAAATGTTCAACATCACTCGTCATTCAAGAGATACAGATGAAAACAACACTGAGATTTCACCTCACCCCAGAAAGAATGGCTGCTATCAAGAAATCAACCAATAACAAATGCTGGTGGGGTTGTGGGGAGAAAGGAACCCTTCTCCATTATTGGTGGGAGTGCAGACTGGTGCAACCACTGTGAAAGTCAATATGGAGATACCTCAAAGAACTAGGACTAGAGGTCCCATTTGACCCAGCTATTCCCCTGCTGGGTTTCTTCCCCAATGAATTAAAAGAATCATATCACAGCGATATATGTGCACCCATGTTCATAGTGGGACAGTTTGTAATAGCTAAAGCTTGGATGCAGCCCAAATGCCCATCAACTGGAAACTGGATAAAGAAAATTTGGGTTTTTTTTTTATAAAATGGAGTACTACTCAGCCATAAAGAACAAAAAACTAGAGTCATTTATAGCTAAATGGATGCATATCGAGGCCATACTCTTAAGTGAAATAAATAGGACACACATGTGTAAATACCGAATAGTTTCTTTAGTGTGAGAAACTGATAGTGTAAACAAGGGTTAAAATTATTAAAATGTATAATTGATAATTTGAAATAGGAAAAAAGGTCCAAAGATGAAGGAGTGAAGGGAGGGGAAGGGGACAGGAAAAGAGGGGACAAAAAAACTATGAGAAAAGAAAAAAAAAAGGAAATGAAATCTATGTAAATAGGGAAGTGCAGAGGGGGTGAAGGGTGCACAGGTAATGGGGAAAAAATAAGAATCAAGATATATCATGTACAAGTACAAACACTCAATGATAAATGTAAATGAATTGTATACAAAATAGAGTTAATTTTAGTTCTTCATTTCTAATTTGGATGCCTTTCTTTTATTGTCTAATTGTTCTAGGTAGAACTTATAGTACAATTATGAATAGAAATAGTGACAATGATCATCATTGCTTTGTTCTTGATCTTAGAGGAAATTTTTTTATTTCTCACCATTGAGTATGATATTGGTATGAAGTTTTCATGAATATCCTTTATAATGCTCAGAATGTTTCCTTCTATTCCTAGTCTTTTGGAAAAAAATATTATGAAAGGGGGTTGAAGTTTTCAATTTTTTTGCATCAATTATTAGTTAATGTTCTTGTTGCTGGAACAAAATACTCAGCATCCACAAGTTAAAGGAGGAAAGGTTTATTTTAGCTCACAGTTTGTAGAGGTTTTAGACCATAGTTGGTTCACTCCAAGGAGAGGTAACATGGCAGAGGGGCATGGCTGAGGAGAAACAGTCCATGGTAGGACAGGCAGAAAGCAGAAAGGCAGTGAGCATTTCTTTCCCATTACTGTATATTCTATCCCGGTTACAAGCATTATTGGTTGGTGCCACCCACACCCAGTGTGGGGCTTCCCACTTCACTAATGCCATCACCCACAATCATGCTAAACTAATTAATGGACTAACCCAGTTATCACACACCTATGATCCAGGCACCTCCCCAAACCCTCACCTATGAAGACATAAGGCTTTGAGGGGACATCTAGATATAAGCCAAACCAATTGGGATGATCAGATGATGTGTTTCTATAAGCTTTCTTTTTTCTGTGTGACCTGAATTAATGTGCCCAGCTTCAGTAATTTCAGTAATTTGATATTTCTCTTTTTTAATGGTTAGTGGTGCTAAAAGTTTGTCCAGCTTGTTGATCTTTTCATTGAATCACCTTTTGGTTTAGTTGATTCTATTATTTTTCTACTCTGTATTTCATTTATTTCCACTACAGTTTTCTTCATTTACTTCCTTTTGATAAATTTAGGTTAATGTTGGTTTTCTTTTTCTAGTTTAATAGGGTTTTAAGTTACACTATTAATTAGGATTAATTAGGGATTCTTATTTATTTTGAATGTAGGCTTTCAGCTCATCTCAGTGGCTTTTGTATTCCATAGTTTCTCATGAGAAAAATGTTGCTAATATAATGTGGGATTCTTCATACATGATAAGTCACTTCTGTCACTGCTTTTTAAATTCTCTCTTTATCTTTGTCTTCCAAAAGTTTAACTATGTTGTGCCTGAAACTAGCTCTCCTTGAGTTTATCCCATTCGAAGTTCATTGGTTTTCTTGGATGTGCAGATTAATATTTTTTAAATTTTTATCACATTTGGGAAGTTTTTGCTTACTAGTTCTTCAATATTTCCTAAAAATATTTCAGGGCTTTTCAACTTCTACCCTAAACATTTTATTTCCCATATAACCATTTTAAGCTTTTTGTTCAGTCTTTTGTTTGCCTGAAGTAGCATTACTCTCTCAGACAACTATAACATTAAATAATTGGCACTATTTCTTTTTGGCAAATGCATTGAGGATAGGATATTTCTTTGACTTAGGTCTAATGACTACAATATACATGGAATAAGATTTTTCCAGGGAGATGGAAGGTAACCTGGAAAATCTTGTGAAATGAGAATGTTCTAGAAATTGGATTTTAGTCCAGTACTTTAACTGAAAGCCTGCTGATTCTCATAGCAACCACATTGATGAAGATGATGGCTTTCAAGTCTATTGCAGAGTTAAAAAGAGGGAGATTTGGTTAAGCAGAAGATCATAAATCAAGATTCAGCCATTTAAAAAATAATCTCTTTGTATTGTTTCAAATCATTGATTATTTTACTGAGCTCTGAAAAAGTTGATTTTGTCAATTTATCTAGTGTTTTTGTGGAAGATCATATTTCTAGAGGTACTTACTCCACCATATAGAAGCACTGTTTTTCAGTGTTTTTGTATGACTTAACTCTTCCAAACTCTGCTAATACAATGTACCTTTTTGTTTCAAAACCACAAGCCCAAAAGATATTAATATAATTGGACTACTAAATATAATACAAAAAAGATAGCATAGTTACTGAAGGGAAATCCCTATGAAAGATCTCTATCTCTCTCTGTCTCTCTCTCTGTCTCTCTCTCTCTCTCTCTGTCTCTCCTTCTCTCTCTCTCTACCTCTCTGTCCTTGTCTATCTCAGACACACACACACCACTACTATTTACTATCTTCTATATACCAAAATTATGCTACTATTGCAATATTAACAGATCTTTTAAATATAGTAATGGTTATGAATGTTCACCTCTCCATCCATACTTCCATATATAGCCTTTTGTGAGATACATAAAATATAAGTGTCAGGAAAGTGGATAAGTTTAATTAGCCTGATGAGGATAGAACCCATAACTTTGCCCTCCACTGAATACTGTTTGAATCTAATTAATCCCACACCAACTTTGGATATTAGAATATGCTCTGCCAGTCCTGCAAATATGGGAATGAATAAAAGAAAAAATAATATTCATTCAGAAAACTCACCTAACAAGTATTTAATGAAAATCTTAGGTTCCTGTCACAAGACTATCTTTCAATAAAAGATCTAACAGGGAGAAGCAAACCCACTTACTAAATAATTGGCTATTGAAAACCTGAGACTTCACATTAGAGAGCTACATATATTTTGAGGGGTTGCTCATTTGACAGATACAACTTAAAAGAATAAATCGACATACTATTTCAGTTTTTTATAGACAAGGATAATTGCCTTTCTAATTAGGTATTTATGAAGGCAACCAAATTGCTTTTCAGTCTTGTAGTTTTAGAAAAAATGCATCTTCTTTGGTTTAATAATGAAAGAAAAATAAAAATGAATCAATAAATCTCATTTGTACTTAGCTAATGTTGTCGCAGCAGTTTTATACTTCTTAACTCAGGACTACAGAAGCTGTTAAGACATGCTCTACACAAAATTATTCCTTACCTATGCACTTCGGTTACATCTCAAAAAACCTACACAATAGGAGACATGGAAATAGTAGCACCTATGTGCCAGACGGAAATTTAAAGACAAGTTAAGCAGTAAACAATAACATGGTATAATACAGTGCTTCTCAAACTTTAATATACATGCAAATTACCTGGGGAAATTTGGCAAAATGCACATTCTTATAAAGGAGTATTGAGGTGAGGACACAGGTTCTACATTACTAAAAAGCTTTCATTGATGCTAAGCCTAATGTACCTTGGACCACAGTTTTTAAATAGTGTAAAAGTGAATATATATTGTTTCTGATTTTGGCTTTACAACAACATGCTTGTGATTTTTCTATTTCTTTTTTTAATACAATTTAGATTCAAGATTCAAGTTGTCTTAACTCCTTTCTGGGACGATGAAAGACATAAACAAATGGAAAGATATTAAATCACTAAAAGTACAAACAAACACATTGCATCTCAAGAATGAAGAATAAAGTGAGACATGTTCACACCAGTCAAAACCTGCAAAAATATGTCAAAAATATAAAAGACAAAACAAGGATATGATATTACAGTAGCAAATATACATTTGCAGCTTCTCATTGAATGCCACAAAAAGAACACAATTTGGAGTCAAGAATTCTTGAGTTATAGCATGGACTCTACCTTAGCTAGAGAGAAAGGCAAAACTTTAGATAGCCCCTAAACCTCCGTTTCCTTGAGTCCAAAAGAAAGGACTTGAAATATAGTAACTGACCTCCAAGTTTTCTCACAGTTCTTGCACTTTTCTTCTCTGCTCTTCTTGGGAAGCACTTGGGCAATATAGATAATTTTCTCCCCTTTCAAATTTCTGTTTTGGCATTGTTTATAAAAATTTTCAACCTTTAGGTTGAAGGAAAGTCTAAAGCTACTTGAAGGTGGATAATTAAGCCATGCCAGGTTTCTATGCAGGCAGCATTAATTTGGGGCCTTTCAATTCCTGGCGAACCAGATGGGCTTTACCACCCGTGATAGAGAACTGGCTCCACTTGGACTTTGTATAAAGCCACAGTTCCAAGAGGGAGTTCTGCAAAAGGCCAATACCCAAGTCTAGAAAATCCACCTCTATCACTTTCCTTGTTAATTAATTCCAGATGGAGTTTTCTGTCCATTTATGTCAATGACAGAATAACAGAACAGATCTGACCCAGACCTTTATGTTGAAGAATATCTTAAGTTATCTTGACATGTTCAGTGATAATGCAACTCAGTCTTCAGAGAATTATAGAAAACTGTCATGCAAATATAGAAGTATATTTTCCCTCAGAGTATAATTGAGAAACAGTAAGAGGTTCTGATTATAAGATGGGATTTGAATCTTAAGTTTTTCTGCTGTATGACAATAGGGCCAATTAATTTTCCCCCAGCCAGTTTCCTCCTCTGCATAATATGATTGTTTAGAGTACTAAATGGGGTAATGTATGATTTCGCTATTCAAAGTGTAGTCCATAGGAAAAGAACTTCAATATCACCTAAAATTACAGTAGAAATGCAGAATATCATCCACATTCTATACTTATTGAATCAGTGGCTTTGAATTAAACATAAGCACAATGAAATTTGAGTGAAATTGTAGGCCAAGGATTCAGCACAGGATCCACTGATCAGTAACTG
This sequence comes from Heterocephalus glaber, assembly GCF_053883595.1. NCBI lineage: Eukaryota > Metazoa > Chordata > Mammalia > Rodentia > Bathyergidae > Heterocephalus > Heterocephalus glaber. Next base: position 2,901,277 of record NW_028258441.1, on the reverse strand, counting down.
TTGTTATTAAGATTTGATTTTTCATTTGAGCCTCACCACCACTATATGTGGTTGCCATGGCAGTTATTTCTACGTGGTCTGCCTTTCTATATTGATTACCAATGCAAACCACTAGCATCCTCATCACCAAAATGTCATCTTGTTTTTCCCATCTCTGTTATCTCAGACCTCTTCTCATCTCGTAATTCTTAAAGGTTTCAGAGTTTATTTTAAAGAGCACTACACTGGCTGCAACAGAGTTTTTTTCCAGATTTTGCATACTTACCACATATCTACTTTTTGCACTGAATCACATTGCATTTTCTTTCCTATTCTTATTTTTAAAAGTAATGTATTTTTTTACAGTAGGTGTTAACATGGATTCTGAAGTTAAAACTGTGCTTCTGCCATTTTGTATTTTTATAATCTTGGATAAATTGCTAAACTTCTTTGAGATTTATATGTGAAAAGTAATTTACATGTGGTAAAATAGAGCCTGTCAGAGTAAGTGCACCATAAATTATAACATGTAACATTACTATTATGGCTTTTGTCTAGATGTTCCCCACAGCCTCATATAGTCATAGGTGGTGCTTTTCAGACATGGATGAATTTAGAGTGTGTGATACTTGGATTAAGTGTTTGATGCTTGGATCAAAGGTGTGTGATTATTAAATTAGATCACTGATTGGTTTGGCATAGTTCTGGGTAAGATTAAGGGTGCCTCACCCTGGGTGTGAGTGCTACCCTCAGTAAGGGCAGGTACCCTGGATGGAATATAAGGACAGAAAGAGATTGTCACTTGTCACTTGATGCTTGCTTCCTTGCTACTTGACAGTTTTGCTGCCTTGTTTTCTGCCTGACATGAACTGTTTCTCCTGCTCCATGCCCCTCTGCCATGCCACCTTCTAATGGAGACCACCAACTATGGGCTGAAATTTCTACAAACTAGGCTAAATAAATCTTTTTGCCTTTAACTTGTGGGTTTTAGGTCTCAGCGACAAGATAAGTCACTAAGGAAATTGTCATCTGTACACTTATTATTTTCATGATTACATTATCCTTGCCATTTTATCCTCACAAAACAAACAGTATTGTATCTACTTTCAGATATCAACATGTAGTATTAAAATGTGAATAACTCACCAAAAAACGTACCTTTAATTGATAAATAACCAATTTTAGAACCCACTCTGACTTTCCACTATAATACACCCCTTTATGGTATAACTATGAACAGTAGAAAGAACTCTGGTTTGGGTTATAAGAATAAGATGGAGAATGCCAAACGGGGATAAAATCAGTAGTTAGTCTGGGGAAATAGCCTGGGGTTTAGGACAATTATATGCAAACTAACCATGCTAGGATCCAGATCACAAAACTGAATTATATACCAGTGCATTTAGGTAAAGCAAACAGCCATGCTCACAAGATCAGCTTCAGGAGCAGTTCAGAGGCTACATGTTCACTTGATTCTTGAGAGACTAGAGGGGAAAGGTGAAGGAGATGTGTTTGGCAAAATGTTGATAGTTAGAGGAGTTTCACACTAGTGGTTTCATTATTGCTAATGTCGGTGGAAATCGATGCAGTCCTTTGGAGAACAATTCTGCAATATGGATCAAGAATCTTAAGATGTTCATATTCTTTGAGCCTGTAATTCTACTTCCAGAAATCTACTAAATGCCAAAATAGTTTTAATCTTAACAAAGGACCTATGACAACTCTGGCAATCATGATAGCATGATTGATAAACATCTACTTTGAAATTGTTTTTCCTCTTAAGTCTCCAGTAATCATGTGAGAAAGGATCTAATCTGGCAAGAACTTTAAAGACTTCTTATTTATGTTGGAAGAACAAGAACCTCTGCCTTTAACCTTTAATATATTTCCTTAAACTAAGATACACAGACATCACAGAAGGATTAAACACTTTGCAAAACAATTTCCCATATATTTTCTTAAATATCAAGTGCTATTCACTTATTTATCTACTTTTTAATGGGGAAATTTTAAGCTGAAATTTTGCTGTGTAACTTATTTACTGACTTTTTTAAAGAGAAATTTTGAACTAAAAAGTCTGTCTGACTAGCAAACCCTCTATAATCTCTCAAGGAGGAGTGAGATAAGGGGTAACATTACCAACTGAAAATCAATCAGTAATGTTATTACAAAGACATTTTGTCCTTAAAGAAAAAAGATTTCTGCATGACTTTTCAGAAACATAGCTATTTGACAAAGCTAGGATATCTGGAGTTCTTTCATAACTTAGATCTATTTACCACAGCAAGATGTAATGAAAATTCTCTGCTTATTTTACTTTGAACACATATCTAAATAGAGTGACTTCTTAACTATTGTTAAAAGATCTGGAATTTTAAAAGCTCGAATAGGATGAGTAGGTTAGGAAAGGCTAGAAATAGTAATAAACTAAGCCCCTATAATATTATTAAGGGTCAAAGGATATTAAAGACTATTCTGACTTGGTAGTCTTTAAAATAATCTTTCATCTTTGTTATCTGAGAATATCCTTGAGTTCTATAAAATTGGTTTTTAGTTAGTCTATATAATTTCTGTAATTATACTTTATTACATAATTAGTGTAAGAATATATAATCAGCATAACATGTAATTACATAATTGAGTCATTGTAAAAAAAAATTCTAGTGAAAGCAAATATAATGCTTTGTACATCTGCAGAAGAAAAATACTTTTATTTTTATTTGGATGCACTTAAATGGAATTTGGGGGGGACTTAAATGTGGTTACCTTATTCATGCATTAAGAATTCCACATGAAATTCCAAGGAAATGACTGCACTTTCAGTTCCCTATCTTCAAAATTTTGTGGTGAAAATTATTGTTCTCCAAGTACATTATTTAGTGGACATAAGAACATTAAAAAATAGCTGTCTATACAAGATTTTGGGTCATGAGAATGCTCAGGTGTAACACAAGATGACACTAACAAGAGACAAATAATGATACATTTCAAATCCACTTACATGTGACTGTGTACATATGCTTGTGATTAAAGATTGTTATTACACAAACAATACTAGATTAGGTTCTCTTGCTTATCAGCTAATCTAATTGAAAATAAATTTATTATGTTATTTGCCTATAAGGGAAACCAAGATGAGAATTTTCTGCTATACATTTACCATCTATATTTTTTTCTTTTAGGTTATACAAATATGAATTAAATTGGTATTTACAGGTAAAGGTTAACTTTTGTGTGTGTATGTGGTACCAGGGATCAAACCCAGGTCCTTGCGCTTGTGAGGCAGGCAGTGGAACCACTGAGCTAAAACCTCAGCGCTTTGGATTAACTTTTAAAAGGATAATAAAAACCATTCAATTCAAAGAATAAAGCTGGATTTTTTTCAGGAAGTGAATTTCTTATCACTAAAATTATTCACACAAAGATGATTTTTGAGGATTTTTCTTTTTTTAAGTTCATTAAGGTCAAATGGTAAATAAATACTATACATATATTTAAGATGTAGAGTATGGTGTTCTCATTCATGTATACATTGTGACATTATTATTGCAATCAAGCTAATTATACCTGTCAAATCACATAGGTACCTTTATGTGTGTGTGATAAGAATATATACAATTTATTTTTTATAATTTTACCTTTTATTGCTACAGGTTTGTAGTACATAATGCTTATATTCCTTGTGAGAAGTTACTACATTTATATAACGTATCTTAATTCTTTTTTCGTTCCTGTCCTCTCCCCTCTCCCCCCTCCCTCCATCTCATGGTCCCTTTCCCTTTTGCAAAAGACCTAACTCCTTAATTCTTTTTATTTTTCATTTTGCTCTTTATTTATATTTTTGAGTTTCTCATATAGTAGAATCTGTGTGATATTGAAGCTTAGAGAGCACATAAAATTTCATTCTTTAACAAATTTCGGGTATACATTTCTTTTTGAACTATAGTTACCATATTGTACATTATATCTCACAGACCTTACTTGCATAAATGAATCTTTATAGCTTTTGACCAACATTTCATTTCAAATGGAATCCTTGAATGGATTAATAAATTTTACTATGTGACCCCTGAGATCCTTTGCAAGATTTCAAATTTACAATGTTTGTTTTTATAAACCCATGCAAATGAGAGAAACAGTTGTTATAACAAAGAAGTAAGCATTTTACTAATAGAAATGTGTCTGCAGTCAGGGAATAGATAACTATCCTGAGCCCACTGGTAAATACATCAGTGAGCAAAACTGAATGATGCTAAGATTATCCTGGCTTAGTAATATTATTTTAAGTAAAATAACTGTGAGCCTATATTGATCTCTTGTCATATAGCAGGTCCCTTAATAAATAATTTTACATGTTTTGTCTCATTGATTTTGTGCACTTTATTATTTCTAACCACAATTTTATCGATGTATAAACTAATACTTAAAGATATTACATATTATCTAATATTAAACAGCTAGAAGTACTTCAGGCAGAATTTTAGACTCTATTTATCTGAATTTAATTCTCAGGCAAATGACTATTGCTATACGATCCTTTTTGTAACATATGGTTCAATTCAACCATCCTCTACTTCTTGGATCCAGGGTTTTCCTGCTGCCCTGCAGCCCTGACAAATGCACACAGGGCTGTTTAAAGTGATGTCTGTGATTTACATCACATATTCCTTTCGCAATGGTCTTTTTTATTTTTCCCTTTGTAAAATTATTTTTATTTTAATGTAATACAAGTAGATATTAATAAGGAACATATGAAAACAGTTCTATGAAAAAATAATTTTCATAACAAAAATAGAGAATAAAAATGGTAAATATACTGTGCAACATGATTTCAAAAGAATACACTTTCAATTGCTACTCTCTCAACTCATTTCCTATTAATACCATACCAGTTTTGCATAAAACATTTTAATTGTTAACAAAGACTCTCACAGTCAGTATCATCTTGAACAATTTCTTCCTATTTCACAATATCTATTCTATATTTTGGCCCTTATTTATACTTTCAGATTCTCATACCAAAGAGACAATGTGATATTTACACATGTGTGTTGGGTTTATTTCATTCAAGAGTACGGATTCAAGGTGCATCCATTTACCTAGAAATGTCTCAAGTTTATTCTTTGTGGCTGAATAATTCTCTATCATATATTAAAAATCAATTTTTTATCCATTAATCTTTTGATAGGCATTTGCCTTGTTTCCAAGATTTAGCTATTATAAACTATGTTGCTATAGACATGGATGTGCGTATATCTCTGTGGTATGATGCCTTTAATTCTTTTGGGAAGATACCCAGAAGAGGACTATTTAGGTCAAATGGTACCTCTAGTTCCAGTTTTTTGAGGAGTCTCCACAATGATTTACACAGAAGTTGCACCAGTCTTCACTCTAACAGTGGAGAAGGGTTCCTTTTTCCCCATAGCCTCACCAGCATTTCTTGTTGGTTGATTTCTTGGTAACAGCCATTCTTTCTGGAATGACATGAAATCTCCGCATTATTTTAATTTGCATCCCTCTAAGATCCAGTGATGGTGAACATTTTTTCATGTATTTATTTGCCATTTCTAATTCTTCACCTAAGAAGTGTGTATTCATCTCAGATGCCCATTTTTGAATTGGGTCTTAAAATGTGGGGGGGACGGATATTTTTCAATTCTTTATATGTTCTAGATATTAGTCCTTTGTCTGAGGAACCACTGGCTAAAATATTTTCCCACTCTGCGTTGCCTTATCTGTTGGTGATTTATCTTGCTGTGAAAAAGCTTTTTAATAAGATAAAATCCAAGTTGTTTATTCTTTGTAGTATTTCTTGTATGGTCAGTGTTTTGTTCATGAAGTCTTTAACTAGACCTATGTCCTCAAGTGTTCTATCTATTCTGTCTTCCAACAGATTTAGTACTTCTGTTTTAATAGTAGATCTTTAATCCATTTTGATTTGAGTTTAGTGCATGGTGAGAGACATGGGTCTAGTTTTAATCTTTGGCATGAGGAAAGCCATTTTTTCCAGCACTATATATGAAAAAGGCTATCTTACTTCCAGTGAACATTTTCGGCCCCTTTGTCAAAGATAAGGTGACTGAGTGTGTTTTGAGTTGTTTAAACATCTTGTAATCTGTTCTATTGATCCTGAAGTCTGTTTGGTTTTTTTGTTTGTTTTTTTTGTTTTTTGCCAGTAACGTGCTGTTGTTTTTACAGTATCTCTATAGTATAATTGCAAGTCAAGGATTTTGATGCCCACTGCTGTGTCTTTGTTGTCCAGAATTGTTTTTGGTGTTCTAGGTCTCTTCTAATTCCAAATGAATTTTAGGAATGTTTCTTCCAGTTTTGTGAGGTATGCTAATGGTATTTTCATTGAGATTGTATTAAATCTGTACAATAATTTTGGGAGTATGGCCATTTTCACTATGTTGGTTATTCTTACCCACAAGCAAGGGATATCTTTCTATTTTCTTATATTCTTTTCAATCTCCTTTTTCAGAGTATAGTAATTTTCAATGTGAAGGTCTTTTACTTTCATTGTTAAACTGATTCCTAAGTATTCCATTTTTTCAATACTATTGTGAAAGATGTTGTTCCCCTGCTTTCTCTCTCAGTGAGTTTGTTGTTTTTGTACTGGAATGCTATTGATTTTTTAGTGTTGACTTTGTATCCAGCTATGCTATTAAAATTGGTTATTAAATCTAAAAGTCTTTTGGTGCAGTCTTTGGAGTCTTCTTTCAGAGTATCATGTCATCTGCAAATAATAATGATTTAACTTCTTCCTTTTCTATCTTTATTCCTTTTATATCTTTTTTTTTTTTTTTTTTTTTTTTTTGGTACCAGGGATCAAACTCAGGTCCTTGCGCTTGCGAAGCAGGCGGCGAAACCACTGAGCTAAATCCCCGACCCTCTTTTTCTTATTTAAGTGGCCTGGCTAATGTTTCTAGAACTATATTTAATAGGAGTGGTGATAATGGACATCCTAGTCTTGTTCCTGATTTTAGAGTGAAAGCTTTCAGTTTTTGATCATTTAGTGTGATGTTGGCTGTTAGTTTTTCATAAATGGTTTTTATCAGATTGAGAAAAGGTCCATCTGTTCCAATTTTTTTGTAGGGTTTTTTATCATTAATGGGTTTTGGACTTTGTCAAATGCTTTTTCTGCCTCTGTAGAGAGGATCATGTGATTTTTCTTTCCTTTGGCTCTCTTGATATGGTGTATTACATTTATTGATTTGTGTATGTTGAACCATCCCTGCATCTCTTGGATAAATCCTACTTGGTCATGAATTATAATCTTCCTGATGATTTGATGCGTTCTGTTTGCCAGTATTTTATTGAAGATTTTTGCGTCTATGTTCATTATGGAGATAAGCCTGTACTTCTCTTTTTTGATTGGATCTTTGTCTGGTTTTGATACCAGGGTAATATTTGTTCTCATAAATGATTTGGGAATATTCCTTCCCTTTTAATTTCATTGAAGAGTTTTAAGAGTAGTGGCATTAGATCTTTTCTAAATTTCTTGTAGAATTAAGCAGTGAAACTGTCAGAACTTGTGTTCTTCTTTGTTGGTAAGTTTTTCATTACATTTTCAATGTCATTGAATGGTATTTGGTTAAGAATATTAATATCTACTTGATTCCGCTTTTGTAATTCATGTATATCTAGGAATTTGTCCATTTCTTTTGTTTTATCCATCTTATTAGAGTACAGCTTCTTGAAGTAGGTATTGATCTGGATTTCTACTCTAGATTTATTAATCATGTCTTGCACTATGGGCACAATCTCTGCTGTTATCTGGGAAATTATTTCTGATTTCATTTTTTCCTGGTCCTCTTTAGTTGCCAGTTCAGGGAGTCCAAGTGGTTGAGTATCAGATTATTCCATCTCGTTGCCCTGTGGGGTTACCTTAGGTGATCTGAAAGCTTGCTTTTGAGACTCATTTATGTGTCTTCTCATTTCAACAGATGTGGCTGGCTTGGCCTTTGTTGAAGTATCTTTTTGCTCATCCAGTGGTCTTCAATTCTTAGCAAGCCACCAAGCAGCCTTTACTCTGTTGCTCACCAATACACCAATTCCTGGGTTCAGAGTAGTGGCCTTCTGGATCCCTTAGCTGACTTGTTGTCTGGGCAGCCTTCTACCTGGGGTCTACGCACACTTTTGATGGTTTCTAGGTGTGCCTCTTGCTGGGGCCCCTTTGTAGCTGTTGTCTGGCAGGGCCCTTGTCTTGGGGGCTGTCCACCCCAGTTTCTGATGTCTGTTCAGGCTTCTGGCTAGGGTCTCCTTGCACTTATCAATGGTATTGGGGTGAGCCTCTGGCTGTTGTTTGTGTGCCTGTGTAGCTCTTTTCCAGGCTGGCCCTTGGCTGTGGCAGATGGTGTGGTGTGCCTCTGGCTGAAGCTTGTGCTCCTGTGCAGTTCTTTTCTGGGCAGACTTTTGGCTTGGGCAGGTGTGCCCAAGCCTCTGGGGTTGGGATGGAGACCTAGCTGGAATTCACCTGCTGCTGTGCTGTTCTGGTCCACAAAGCTGTTCTCTGGGATCTGGGCACACTTACTGAGGGTATGAAGGGTCTCTCAAATATAAATTTTTTAAAAAGAGCTGAAGATGTAGGTAAGTGTGATGGCCCCACCATGTGAAAGGCCCAGGATTCAAGCCTTGTTAAGTTTCTGGAAAGCAAATAAATGGAAGTTTTCTCACCAACTTCTATTACAAAGATATGGACATGGTAACATGTGTATTTCTTCTCCACAGGACTATATTTGTTGCAAATGGATTGGCTATATCAACCCAAATACAAGTAGTAAAAAAGACTATAACACTGAGTGAGGGAAAACCTCAGAGATGAGAAAGGAAAGGAGGGGTAGGGACAAAAGAGAGAAGGATGGAAAAGCAGAGATGGTGTAGGACAAAACCAAACAACAAAAAGCAAGCAACAGAATTGCAGGGATGATAAAAAGTGAGAGTGAGATGTGGAGGATCAAATAGGAAAACTGTCTACTTTTGGATTCATTGTACATGTCATTCATTTTGTTCATCATTTCTTTTTGCCTGAGTGGTTATTTTCTCTATAACCTCATGCATCTGCTTTTTATTTCTGCTGTTATTATTTTGGAAAATTCATGTGGGTGACTTCTGATTTTCTCTACCTCCTTGTCCCCTGGACTTGTCCTAGGTGGGCTGGAGGTCTGGGATTAGAATTTGCTTCTGCTTCTTGTCATTTCCTTTTTTTGTTTGTTTTATTTGGTCTTCTTTATTGGTGCTTGTAAATTTCTTATGAGAGATAGCTTTGTTACTAGTATCCAGGCTTCCCTAGGAAATGTCTATTCCTCAAAGATGTCTTCTGGGCATATGTTGTTCTTGGTGTTTTTGCATGTCCCAAGATCCTACCTTAGCGATTTTTTGAGGGTCAGAAGTTGCTATTTATTTGGCTCAGCACCAAGTCCTTTGGTACAGGACTATGGTAATTGTTATGGCCCCAGGCAATCACAGTTTGAAATACAAGGGAGAACATCAGATTACAACAGATGTGACATCCTTGCTAAAGTACTAGCATTACCAATATCAATATCACGAAGCACAGCCTAGAAACTGACAAACTGTGGTAACTATTAATCTGGTACCTTTAACCATAGGGGAAAGATCTACAGTTATATAACACAATCCAACATAAACCAGGAACTTTTATACAATGTTTCCCTTTAGTGGAGTGATTTTACCCTCTGCTGGGATTTAAGAAGGATAGGGGCCAGAACAAATAGCTAAATGAAGGGAAATATAGTAGAGGCAAGGCTGGAGAACAATGGATAATCACCCAAGCTTTGGGAAACTGGAGAAGAGGGCGGGAGAAAAAGCATGAAGGATAAAGCAAAAGAATATCTGAGTGAACCAGAAAGACAAGAGATGATTTTCATTCACATGAAAATATTATAAACGTGAGTGAGATAGTTGAGGAAAGAGAGAAAGAAGACAAGTAGAACAATATAAAATAAAGGTAAAAGCATAAACAATGAACAAACAAAAAAACCAATCCAGAAAGAAAAAGGAAACAAAACCAACAAAGAAAAAAATAAAATTCCTCAGAAGTTCACAGTTCTGTGGTAGTATCCAAGGCAAGTAGTGTCCCAAAACTGTGCTGTATACCCCCACCAAGTCTGCAGTAGGATTAGTGATAGGTATGGTGTTGATTCTGTGGGAGCTGGGGACAGTATTCAGGCAGCTGCTTATTGAATGTCTCTCTCTGGTCCACTCAAGGCTCCTTATTGTGGCTTGCTGTGGTGCCTTCAGGCCAGGACCAGCTGGGGCTGATGCCAGTCCTTTGTACAGTTGGTTCCAGTTGGCCTTTGCATAGGCTATTCTGTTTCACCCCCACTGGCACTTCTCTTTCCTGTCCTGCCACTTGTTGCAGGGGTGGGATAGGGGTGCTATTGCTGCTATGAATACAACCCAAGGCTGCTTGGTTTCTTTTCAATCTCTTCTCCAGCAGGTTAAGTACCAATCCAAGCCTGTTTAAATCCTGTGTCCATATCTGTGTCTTTCAAGCCACTAGTCACCACTCCTACACACAGTGGTCTTTAATCTCAAGTGTATATTAGATCATCAGGAGACCTTTTTAAAATGCCAGTTGGGAGACCAAATCCATATCAATTAAATCAGAATTTTTATAAGTGAGACCCAGACACTAGTGCTGTTGAAAGCTAATGGCCTACAGAATAAATTCTAAATGCCAACTTTCTTTGCAGTTTGGATATTACCTACATGTCCATTCTCAGAACTATGGTCATGAACACTCAGCACCAGTTATGTGACATTCTCTGACTATCATGCAATTGCTTACCTCATTGCCTTTGAAATTTCTCAGTGCATCTTCTGCTTGGGGTGTTCTTCTTCCCTCCTCTATCTAGTCATACCATTTGCCTTCAGCACTTATTGAAAAAAAATTTTCCCTATGTGATTTAAATGAGACATACAAGATTAAAAAGTGTACTATATATCTCATTTGAGTAGGGTAAAATACAAAAAATGAGGAAAATAGAGGACTGAGAGAAGGAAAACAGGGAGATAGATCTTTTGGAAACAGAAAAGGATTCAAGAGACCAAGGGCAAGGATGGGTAGGAAAAGGGAAAGTAAAAAGATTTAAAATTTGTCATGTACAAGTACCAAATATCCACAGTAGATGTAAGTATTATGTCATAAACATAAACTAAAAATAATAATAACAAAATAATATAATGTGGAAAAGAATTCTAGAGAAGGAGGAGAGAGGAAGGTGAAAAGGGAAAGGGGAATAGAAAAAAAATCAAGATATGTTACGTACATGCAGCTACTCACAAAGATGAATGTAAACTGCATGTACTGCAAAGGTGTACTAATAAAATAAAATTTTAAAAATTACTTCCTCTATTTGTAAAATCTTCCTTAATGTCTTCTCATTCTTTATCTCTTTTTCAGTCTTTGCTTCCATCATCATAGTAATTTAAATATTCAATTCAAAACTTTCTATCACTACTGTTTTCCCTCGTTTACAAGGTTATGTGTTCCTTGAGTGCACAAATAGTATGTTGTGGTGACTAATATACAGTATGACATAGCAAACCTCTGTTATACCCTTTCTTAAGGAATAAATATATGGATACATAAATTACTGAGCTCAAAAGATGTTAACTTTGATTCTGTACATTTCCCTTCCCAGAGAAATTATTCTATTTTATTTTATTTTTACTTTTTATTTTTTTATTTTTTAAATATATGTATTTATTGGTACATTATAGGTATAAAATACATTTACATTTATCATAGAGTGTAGGTACCAGAACATGAAGCATCTTAGTTTTTATTTTTTCTCCCAATACCTGTGCACCCTTCACCCCCTCCACCCTTCCCTATCTACACAGAGTTTGATTCCATTTTTTTTCTCATAATTTTTTTCTTTCCCTTTTCTCTTTCCCCTTTCCCTTCCAACATCCCCAAACCCTTGGACCTTTGCTTATTTCAAATTATCAGTTATTCATTATAATCATTTTCATCCTTATTTACACTCTCAGATTCTCACACTAGAGAAACTATTCGGTATTTACACATGTGTGTCCTATTTATTACACTTAAGAATATGGCCTCAATATGCATCCATTTAGCTGTAAATGTCTCCAGTTTCTCATTCTTTATGGGTGAGTAGTACTCCATTTTATAAAAAAAACACACCTTCTTTATCCAGTTTCCAGTTGATGGGTATTTGGGCTGTTTCCAAGCTTTAGCTATTACAAATTGGGCCGCTATAAACATAGATGCACATATATCAATGTGGTATGATTCTTTTAATTCTTTGGGGAATATTCCCAATAGGGGAATAGCTGTGTCAAATGGGACCTCTAGACCCAGTTCTTTGAGGTATCTCCATACTGATTTCCACAGTGCTTGCACCAATCTACATTCCCACCAACAATGGAGAAGGGCTACTTTCTCTCCACACCCCCGCCAACATTTATTATTGGTTGATTTCTTGATAAGAGCCATTCTTTGTGGGGTGAGGTGGAATCTCAGTGTTGTTTTCATCTGCATCTCTCAAATGACCAGTGATGTTGAACATTTTTTCATCTTTTTAAGTTCTTTATAGATTTGAGATAGTAGACCTTTGAGGAAGAGCAGGTGAAGATTTTTTCCCACATTGTGGGTTGTCTCTTCACACTGCTGGTGGTTTCTCTTGCTGTGCAGAAGCCTTTTAATAAGAAGAGATCCCACTTGGTGATTGTTTGTGCTAGCTCATGGGCAGCTGAGGTTTTATTCATAAAATCTTTTCTTACACCGATGTCTTCAAGGGTTCTACCTAACCTCTGTTCCAACTGGTTCAGAGTTTCTATTTTAATGTTTAGATCCTGAATCCATTTTGGTTTTAGTTTAGGGCATGGCGAGAGATACAGGTCTAGTTTTAATCTTTGGCAAGTTGAAGCCCAATTTTTCTAGTACCATTTATTAAAGAGGCTATCTTTCTTCCAGTGAGGGTGTTTGGCTCCTTTATCGAAGATGAGATGGCTGAGTGTGTCTGGTGTTTCTGCATCTTCTAATCTGTTCCACTGGTCCTCAAGTCTGTTTCTTTGCCAGTACCATGCTGTTTTAATACAGTAGCTTTGTAGTAGAGTTGCAGGTTAGGGATTGTGATACCCCCTGCCATGTCTCTGTTACCTAGAATTGCTTTTGCTATTCTGGGTCTCTTCTTGTTCCAAATGATTTTTGGATTGTTTTCTCGAGGTCTATGAAGTATGCTGCTGGGATCTCAATTGGAATTGCATTAAATCTATATAGCAGTTTTGGAAGTATGGCCATTTTCATTATATTAATCCTTCCTACCCAGGAGCAGGGGATGTCTGTCCATTTTCTGATATCATCTTCAATCTCTTTTCAGAGTGCTATAGTTTTCAGAGAAGAGGTCTTTGATTTCTTTCGTTAGGATGATTTCTAAGTATTTCAGCTTTTTGGATGTTATTGTGAAAGGAATTATTTGCCCTATTTCTCTCTCAGTGAGTCTGTCATTGGTGTAGAGGAAAGCTACTGATTTTTGTGTATTGATCTTGTAACCAGCTACTTGACTGAATTTGGTTATTAAGTCTAGAAGACTTTGGGTGGGGTTCTCGGGGTCTTCTATATAGAGTATCATGTCATCTGCAAATAATGACAATTTGACTTCTTCATTTCCTATCTTTATTCCTTTTATTTCTTTCTCTTGTCTAATTGCCATGGCTAATGTTTCCAGAACTCTATTGAACAAGAGTGGTAATAGTGGACATCCTTGTCTTGTTCCTGATTTTAGTGTAAAGGATTTCAGTTTTTGACCATTTAGTATGATATTGACTGTTGGTTTTTCATAGATGGCTTCTATTAGTTTGAGGTAGAGAAAATCTATTCCAATTTTTGTAGGGTGTTTTTCATAAATGCATGTTGGATTTTGTCAAATGCTTTTCCTGTGTCTATGGAGATAATCATATGGTTTTTGTCCTTGGCTCTATTGATATAGTGTATTACATTGATTGATTTTCGCATATTGAACCATCCATGCATCCTTGGGATGAATCCCACTTGATCAGGGTGTATGATTTTTCTTGGTGATCTTCTGCATTCTGTTTGCCATTATCTTATTAAGGATTTTTGCATCTATGTTCATTAGTGAGATTGGCCTATAATTCTCTTTTTCCGTTGGGTCTTTCTCTGCTTTGGGGATCAAGGTGATGCTTGCTTCCAGGAATGAATTTGGGAGTATTGCTTCCCTTTCAATTTCATTGAGGAGTTTAAACAGTAGAGGCAGTAGTTTCTCTGTAAATGTCTTGTAGAATTCAGCAGTGAAGCCATCAGGGCCTGGTCTTTCCTTACTTGATAAGCTTTTAATTACATTTTCAATTTCATTGGTTGATATTGGGTTGTTCAGAATTTTTAGGTCTTCTTCATTCAACTTTGGTAATTTATATGTATCTAGGAATCTGTCCATTTCTTCTGTGTTGTCCATCTTATTGGCATATAGGTTCTGGAAGTAGGTATTGATGATCCTCTGAATTTCTGCTGGGTCTGTTGTCATTTCACTCTTTTCATTCTAATTGCTTGGATTTGGGCCTTTCTTTCCTTTTTCTGACAAGGTTGGCTAAAGGTTTGTCAATTTTGTTGATTCTTTCAAAGAACCAACTCTTGGATTCATTGATTTTTTGTATTGTTCTCTTAGTCTCCATTGCATTGATTTCTCCTCTGATCTTTATAATTTCCTCCCTTGTATGAGCTTTGGGTTTGTCCTGCTCTTCTTTTTCTAGAAGCTTGAGGTTCAGCATCAGGTTGTTTAATTGGGCTCATTCTGTTTTCCTAATATGCATATTCACTGCTATGAATTTCCCTCGTAAGATTGCTTTCACTGTGTCCCATAGATTGTGATATGTTGTATTGTCATTGTCATTTAATTGAAGGAAGTGTCTGATTTCTTCTTTAATTTCCTGTGTGACCCATTGGTTATTCAGAAGTGTGTTATTCAAATTCCACTTGTTTATGAAATTTTTTGAGTTTCTTTTGCTATGGATCTCCAATTTCATTGCACTATGGTCTGATAATATACAGGGGATAACTTCAATTCCTTTGCCCTTACTTAAACATGTTCTACGTGTGAGTTTGTGGTCTATTTTGGAGAATGACCCATGTGCAGCTGAGAAGAATGTGTATTCTGATTTTGTGGGGTGGAAGACTCTGTAAACATCTGTTAAGTTCATTTGTTCAAGAGTTCGATTGAGTTCCAGTATTTCATTACTTATTTTTAGTCTAGTTGATTTATCTATTTGTGACAGTGGGGTGTTGAGGTCCCCCACTACAATTGTATTAGTGCATATATGACTTTTCATGTCCATTAGTATTTGTTTTATATAGTTGGGTGCACTAGTGTTTGGTGCATAGATATTTATGATTGTCATCTCTTCTTCTTGGATTCTTCCCTTTACAAGGATGTAGTGTCCTTCTTCGTCTCTCTTAATCAGTGTTGGTTTGAAATCTACTTGATCTGCCAAGAGGATAGCTACTCCTGCTTTTTTTCGGGTTCCTGTTGCATGGAGTATTGTTTTCCACCCTTTAACTTTCAGTCCATGAGTTTCCTTTTGAATTAAGTGTGTTTCTTGTATGCAGCATATTGTTGGATTTTGCTTCTTGACCCATTTTGCCAGTCTATTTCTTTTGTTTGGTGCCTTGAGACCATTAATATTGATGGTTATAACTGAAATGTATTGACTTGTCATTGCCATGACTTTTTCTTTTTGTTGGGTTCTCCCCCTGTACATTTAATTTCTTGTCATGCCATCTGAGTTCATTCTCCTTTGCTTCTTGGGGTTGTGATCCTCAATGTCTGTTCCTAGGATACTGTGTAAAATTCTTTGGAGTGCTGGTTTAGTATTCACGAAGTTCCTAAGGTGCTCTTTGTCATGAAAGTATCTTATTTCTCCATCAATTTTGAAAGCTAGTTTTGCAGGGTACATCAATCTAGGTTGGAGGCTGTTTTCTTTTAGGGCTTGGAATATGTCACTCCAAGCTCTTCTTGCCTTGATGGTTTGTGTTGAGAAGTCTGCTCTGATTCTGATGGGCTTTCCTTTGTATGTGATTTGTTTCTTTTGTCTGACTGCTTGGAGAACTTTGTTCTTCTGTTGTGTCTCTGAAATCTTAACAATTATATGCCTATGTGTAGATTTTTTTTGATCAAGGCTATTTGGAGTCCTATATGCCTCATTTCTCTGTATGTCAAGCTCTTTTCCCCTGCTTGGGAAGTTTTCTGCCATTATTTCTGTGAAGAGATTTTTTATGTCATCTGCACTCTCTCCTGTTTCTTCATTGAGCCCAATCAGTCTTATGTTATTCTTCTTTGCATCATCTAGCAGCTGCTGGATTGATTTCTCATGTTCCCTTATAATTTTGAAGCAATTTTTCTTTTCCTGGTCACTAATTGCAATCTTATCGTCTATATCTGAAATTCTGTCCTCACACTGGCTCATTCTGCTGTGTAGACTTTCAATGGAGTTGTTCATGTCGTGGGAATCTATTTGCATCTGTTTTATGGATTCCATTTGTTTCTTATGTTGGGATTCCATCATGTTCCTCAGCTCCTCTACTTCTTTATCTGTACCTGCTGTACAGTTAATAATCATGTCTTTCACTATGGACACAATCTCTGTTGTTATCTGAGAAATCAATTCTGATTTCATTTTTCCAGATCCTCCTTTATTGTCAGTTCAGGGAGTCCAGGTTGTTGAGTTTCAGATTGCTCCATCTTGTTTTCCCTTATTGTTGCCTTTGGTGATCTCAAAGTCTGGTTTTGAGTCTTGTTTAGGGGGTCTTCCCATTTCAACAAATGCAATATGCTGTGCTTTTATTGAGATGACATTTTGCTTTCCAAGTTAACTTCAATACTCATCAAACCTCAGAGAGGCCTTCTCTTAGCTGCTCACCACTTCACCAGCTCCTATGTTCAGAGTGATGGCTTTGTGAATCCCCACACTGGATTGTTGTACAGGTGGGCTTATGGCTTGGGACTGCGTGCACTTATGGGGTGGTATCTGGGCAGGGTTCTGGCTTGGGCCTGCACACCTTTACAGATCTTTCCCAAATGGGCCTTTGTTTGAGGCCTGGACCTCAAAACAGCTGGTGTTTAGTTGGGGACCTGGCTGGGTCCTGTGCACCTACACCTCTGTTGTCTGGGTGGGCTTCTGTATAATTTTTAATTAACAAATAAAATATAAAATTAGTTTTACATTTATGGTGTGAAACAGGTTTTTACAGATTTGTACCTATAGCTATACATGTATTAAGACAATATTAAATTAAGCTAATTAATCCATATTGTACCTCACATACTAATTTGTTGTGAGAACACTTCAAACTATGCCTTTAGTAATTTTTAAGTGTATCATGTTTTTTTTTAATCAAAGTCACCATGTTATAAAATAGATCAATTTTTTTTCCTTAAGTTCTTCTTTTGGTATATTTTAGGCATACAATTTGTTTACATTTAACATTGAGTACTTGTACCTGTACATGATGTATCTTGGTTCTTATTTTTTCCCCATTACCTGTGAGCCCTTCCTGCCTCCACGCTTCCCTATTTACATAGACATCATTTCCATTTTTTTTTCTCATACTTTTTACTTTCCCTCCTTTCGATTCCCCTTCCTCTTCCTTCACACCACTTCATCTTTGGACCTTTTTACTTATTTCAAATTATCAATTATTCATTTTAATCTTTTTTAACACTTGTTTACACTATCAGTTTCTCACACTAGAGAAACTATTTGATATTTACACATGTGTGTCCTATTTATTTCACTTAAGAGTATGGCCTTGATATGCACCCATTTAGCTATAAATGACTGTACTTTTTCGTTCTTTATGGCTGAGTAGTACTCCATTTTATAAAAAAAAATGACTTTTTTATCCAGTTTCCTGTTAATGGGCACTTGGGCTGCTTCTAAACTTTAGCTATCACAAACTGTGCCGCTATGAACATGGGTGCACATATATCACTGTGTTATGATTCTTTTAATTCTTTTGGGAACAATCCCAGCAGGGGAATATCTGGATCAAATGGGGCTTCTAGTCGTAGTTATTTGGCGTATTGCCATACTGATTTCCACAGTGGTTGTACCAATCTGGACTCCCAACAGCAATGGAGAAGTGTTCCTTTTTCCACAAACCCCTGCCAGCATTTGTTATTGGTTGATTTCTTGATAACACCCATTTGTTCTGGGATGAGGTGAAATCTCAGTATTGTTTCCATCTGTATCTCTCAAATGACCACTGATGTTCAACATTTTTTCACATATTTGTTTGCAGCTTTTACTTCTTTGTCTGAGAAATGTCTGTTCATTTCAGATGACCACTGTTGAATTGGGTCTTTCAATTTGGGGGATCTGATTTCTTTCAATTCTTTATGTATTCTAGAGAGTAGTCCATTGTCTGAATTACAGCTGCTAAAATATTTTTCCCATGTTGTAGGTTGTCTATTAGCTCTGTTGGTGGTTCCTTTTGCAGTGCAGAAGCTTTTTAATAAGATGAGATCCCATTTGTTGATTCTTTGTGCCACTTCGCATGCTACTGAGGTTTGGTTCATAAAATCTTTTCCTATGTCAATAGCTTCAAGAGTTTTACCTAACATATCATCCAGCAAGTTTAGTGTTTCTGTCTTAATATTTAGATCTTTAATGTACTTTGATCTTAGTTTAGTGCATGGTGATAGGTATGGGTCTAGTTTTAATCTTTGGCAGGTTGAAATCCAGTTTTTCCAACATCATTTATTAAATAGGCTATCTTTCCTCCACTGATGGTGGTTGGCTCCTTTGTCAAAGATGAGGTGGCTGAGTATATCTGGAGTTGTTTCTGCATCTTCTAATCTATTCCACTGATCCTCAGGTCTGATTTTTGCCAGTACCATGCTGTTTTTATCATCGTAGCTTTGTAGTATAGTTTCATGTTGGGGATTGTGATACCCCCAGCCATGTCTCTGTTCCCTAGAATTGCTTTTGCTATTCTAGGTCTCTTCGGGTTCCGAATGAATTTTTGGATTGTTTTCTCTAGTTCTGTGAAGTATATTGTTGAAATTTCAATTGGCATTTCATTGAATCTGTATAGTAGTTTTGGAAATTTGGCCATTTTCACTATATTTCTTCTTCCAACCTAGGAGCAAGGGATGTCTTTCCACTTTTTTGTGTCCTCTTCTATCTCTTTTTTCAGAGTGCTGTAGTTTTCAGTGTAGAAGTCTTTTGCTTCCTTTGTTAGCTTGATTCCTAGATATTTCATTTTTTGATGCTATTGCAAAAGGAATTATTTCCCTAATTTCTCTCTCAGTGAGTC
Source organism: Heterocephalus glaber (assembly GCF_053883595.1). Classification (NCBI taxonomy): domain Eukaryota; kingdom Metazoa; phylum Chordata; class Mammalia; order Rodentia; family Bathyergidae; genus Heterocephalus; species Heterocephalus glaber. Next base: position 2,881,971 of record NW_028258441.1, on the reverse strand, counting down.
TGTTATTTGTGTACAAGAAAGCAATTGTTTTGTGAGTGTAGACCTTGTATCCAGCTCCTCTACTGAATCTGTAAAGTAAGTCTCGAGGTCTTTTGGCATTTTTTGGGTCTTCTATGTAAAGTATCATATCATCAGCAAATAATGAGATTTTAATTTCTTCCTTTCCTATCTTTATTCCTTTTATTTCTTTTTCTTGCCTAATTCCTATGGCTAATGTTTCCAGAATAGTATTGAACAGGAGTGGTGATAGTGGGCATCCTTGTCTTGTTCCTGATTTTAGTGTGAAAGTTTTAAGTTTTTGACCATTTAGTATGATGTTGGCTGTAGGTTTTTCATAGATAGCCTTATTCAGGTAGAGATGAAGACTTTCTATACCAATTTTCTGTAGGGTTTTTTTCAAGAATCAGGGCTGGATTTTGTCAAATGCCTTTTCTGCATCTATTGAGATGATCATATGATTTTTATCGTTGACTCTGTTAATATAGTGTATTACATTTATTGATTTACAAATGTTGAACCATCCTTGCATCCCTGGGATAAATCCAGCTTGGTCAGGGTGTGTGAACTTCTTGATGACACTCTGTATTTCCTTTGCCAGTGTCTTGTTGAGGATTTTTGCATCTATGTTCATTTTGGAGATTGGCCTGTAGTTCTCTTTTTGGGTTGGGTCTTTACCTGGTTTTGGAATCAAGGTAAAACTTTCTTCCAGGAATGAATTTGGAAGTATTGCTTCCCTTTCAATTTCCTTGATGTGTTTAAAGAGTAATGCTAATTGTTCTTCTTTAAATGACTTGTAGAATTCAGCAGTGAAGCCATCGGGACCTGGGCTTTACTTTGTTGATAAATTTTTTATTACATTTTCAATTTCACTCATTGTAATTGGGGTGCTTAGAATTTCTCTATCTTCTTCATTTAACATTGGCAATTTGCATGTATGTCGGAATGTGCCTATTTCTTCTGTGTTTTCTATTTTATTGGAGTACAGTTTCTCAAAGTAGGTATTGATGATCCTCTGGATTTCTGTCGGATCTGTGCTGACTTCCCCTTTTTCATTCTTAATTGCATGGATTTACACCTTTACTTTCCTTTTTTGGATAAGACTGGCTAAAGGTTTATTGATTTTATTTATACTTTTGAAAAACCAACTCTTTGATTCATTGATTTTTTGTACTGTTCTCTTAGTCTCCATTCCATTGATTTCTGCTCTAATCTTTATAATTTCCTCTCTTGTATGAGCTTTTGATTTGTTATGCTCTTATTTTTCTAGCAGCTTGAGGCTCTGAATTAGGTTATTTTTCTGAGTGTTCTCTCTTTTCCTAATATGTGCATTCACTGCTGTGAATTTCCAACGTAGAACTGATTTCATTGTGTCCCATAGATTCCTGTATGTTGTACTGGCATTTTCATTTACTTGTAGAAACTGTTTAATTTATTCTTTAATTTCTTCTGTGACCCATTGGTAGTTCAAAAGGGTGTCATACAGTTTCCATGTGTTTGTGGGGGTTTTGTGGTTTCTTATGTTATTAATCTCCAATTTTATTGCACTATGGTCTGATAATATACAGGGGGTAACTTTAATTCTTTTACATTTACTTAGACATGTCCTATGAGCTAGCATGTGGTCTATTCTGGGGAATGCCTCGTGTGCAGCTGAAAAGAATGTGTATTCTGATTGTGTGGGGTGGAATATTCTGTAAACATCTATTAAGTCCATTTGTTCAATAACTTGGTTCACTTCTAGAATTTCCTTGTTAACTTTTTGTCTAGATGATCTATTTGTGATAGTGGGGTATTGAGGTCCCCCACTGCAAATGTGTTAGTGTTTGTATTTGATGCATATATATTTAGGATTGTTATTCCTTCCTCTTGGATTGTTCCCTTCACAAGGATGTAGTGATCATCTTTGTCTCTCTTAATTAGTTTTGGTTTGAAATCTACTTTTTCTGCAAATAAAGATTGCTACTCTTGCTTCTTTCTGGGTTCCTGTGGCATGGAGAACTGTTTTCCATCCTTTTACTTTCAGTCCATGAGTTTCTTTTTGAGTAAGGTGTGTTTATTGTATACATCATATTGTTGGATTTTGCTTTGTAATCCGTTCTGGCAGTCTATTTCTTTTGATTGGTGAATTGAGATCATTAACGTCCATGGTCATAATTGATAGACATTGACTCATCCTTGTCATTCTGTTTTACTTTTGTTGGCTATTTTATTTCTTATTTTTCCCCTTTTCCCTCTAATGTCTTACCTTTCCTGGTGGCTTCGCTCTGTTGGGCCTCTTGGAGTAGTGATCTTCATTGTTTTTTTTTCTAGAATATTGTTTAGAATTGGTTGTAGTGCTGGTTTGGTGTTCATGGAATTTCTCAGGTGTTATTTGTTGTGGAAGTATCTAATTTCCCCATCGATTTTGAAAGATAATTTTGCAGGGTACAGCAGTCTAGGTTTGAAGTTATTTTCTTGTAGGGCTTGATTTACTTCACTCCAGGCTCTCCTTGATTTGAGGGTTTGTGTTGAGAAGTCTGCTGTGATTCTGATGGGCTTTCCTTTGTAGGTGACTTGTTTCTTTTCTCTAACTGCTTGTAGGAGTTTGTTTTTGAGTTGGGTTTCTGGGATCTTGACTACTATACGTCTAGATGTAGATTTTTTAAAATCATGGCTAGTTGGAGTTCTATGTGCCTCATTTATCTGTATGTCCAATTATCTACCTCTGTCTGGGAAGTTTTCCACTATCACTTCAGTGAACAGTTTTTTTTATTTCAATTGTGCTTTCTCCTGTTTTTTCATGGACTCCTATCAGTCTTATGTTATTCTTCTTTGCATCATCTACCAGCTTTTGGATTGCTTTCTCGTGGTCCCTTTCTATTTTTAAGAACTCTCTGTTTTCATGGTCTTTAACCACAAGCCTATCCTCTATATCTGATATTCTATTTTCAGATTCCCTTAATCTGCTGTGAATACTTTTGATGGAGTTTTTAATCTCCTGAACATCTGTTTGAATCTGTTTCATGGATTCCATTTCTTTCTTATGTTGGGCAATCATGGTTTCCTTTTCTTTCTTATGCTGGTTATTCATGGCTTCAAGCATGGTTCTGAGCTCATCTATTTTTTCATCTGTTTCTGTTATAGATGCTCTAATCATGTCTTTCACTCTGCTCACCATCTCTGTAGATATCTGGGAGATTATTTCTGCTTTGAATTTTTCTAGAGCCTCATTCATCTGTTTTGTTACTTCCTGTGCTATCACTTCAGGGTGTCCAGGTTGTTGGTTATCAGAAATTTCCATCTCATTTCCTCTGGGTTTTACCCTTGTGGTGGTGAAAGTATAAGTTTGTGCCTTGCTTAAATGTCTTCTCATTTTTGTTTTTGGTACTTCTCCTTTGTTTAAGGCCTGAGTTGATAGTTTGGAATTGCTTATTGTAAGTATATTTGTTGCTTGTAATTAGAACCCTTAAGGAATGATTGCTTCTCAGAGGTGTCTTCCACCTCTGGTCTTTAAATTTTGAGTCTCTAATGACTCTGAAGCTATCTCATTTTCATTATACCAGGAAGGATCACTGACTAGATCAATAACAACACCTTAGCCCAAGTGATACAGTCAGGAACACCATTGCATCAAGTACATCTTTGAAAATGACATTTTGTGGTAGTTATTAATCCATCACCTTTAACTGTGTGAATTAAATCAAGATCGAGGACCAACCCAACTTATGTTTATAGTGAATAAACTCTTCAAAATAAATTTACCCTTCAGGATGGGGAGTTAGAAGAAGTTGGGGAGGGAGGGATAGATAGGTAGAAAGATAGGGGAAGGTTAACCGTGAGGCCAGAGGACACAGATGAGGAGGAAAAAGAGAATAATAGGTAAATAAAGAACTCTGAATGAGGGCCAGAACAGGGACAAAGAGGGAGATGAACAATGTGTGAGAGCAAGAGAGGATTGTAAAAGAGAGATAAAGGAAGGAGAAAGGAAAGAAGAGAAAAAAAGCAAAGAAAAACAAAAATTTGCAAAGAGTAGGAAAAAAATAAAGATAAGAGGAGAAAAAGAAAAGCAAATAGAAAAAAACAAAAACAAACCAATAATACTAATTTTGGAAATAAAAAATAAAAATGAAAATGAAGGGCCTCTTTCAGGGTATGTCTCTGCTGTCACAGTAGACAATGTGAGTAGCAGTGTGCAGATGTAAGTCAATGAGTCTCAGCAAGCCAGTCACAGACCTGTGAGTTTCAGGCAGATTTTTGGCTGCAAGTCCCAAGTTGAGCTTCCTATCTTCCTGTAGGGTTGAACTCTAGGGTTGTACTGCAGGTTCTAGCTGCCCTTCCCCTGAAGATAGTCCCGGTTCTGATGGGAGGTGATGATCACTCCAACTTTCCCAGTACAGTGGTCTGGTGGTCCGGTGTCCTCTGTGTCTTTGTAGTATGGAACTAGGTGACAGTACAGCCAAGAGGCCAGAGATGTGCGTGTGTGGGTCCAGTGGATCACTGCAGGGTTGTGGACTGGATCAGTGTTTTCTGTGCTGCCGGCACCCCACTACAGCATCCACAGATGTGCCTGTCTGAAACGGGGAGTATCAGGGTGTTCCCGTGGCCCATTTAAAATTATTCATCTTGTCTAAAAGAAAATATTATTTCAATTTTTATGATTAGTATATGTTTGTGGTACATAACAATTACTTTCATCTTGGGAAAATCATACATGTACATACCATATCTTGATCATTTTCTCCCTCCCCTCTTCTTGGTCCATCCCTCCCCCTTCCCCAGATTCACTTCCCACCCCTTCCCTATGTTTCCTACTGTATCTCTTTTATTTTGTTCCTCAAATTATTTATTATTTTTATTTTTCATATAAGCATATTTAACTTCTGTGTAATGTTATTTTTTTTTCAAATAAGAGAAACCACATTTAACCCCTGTGTGTGATTTATTTCCCTTACCACTATTGTCTCCAGATCCATTCATTTTCTACAAATGACTCAAATTTATCTTTCCTTATGGCACATATCTTTATATATATCATATTTTCTTTATCCATTCATTTGTTGATGGGCATAATAGAAACCACTTCTATAATTTATCTATTGTGAATTGTCCTTACATTAACATGAGTATGCACGTATCACTGTAATACGAGGACTTGTGGAATAGATATCCAAAAGAGGTATAGCTGAGTCGAATAGAATTTCCATTTTTAGTTTTTTAAAAATCTTCATATTGATTTTCACAGTGGTTGTACCAGTTTATATATTCACAGATAATGTTAATTCTCAAAATAACTAGAATATTATTCTTCCTGAATATTGAAGGAGGCCAACATTCATTTACAGTTCCTAGAGTCCAACAAATCAAAGAGCTGACAAAATACATTTCACACATGACAATGTTATTTATACTGATTCATAAAAGAATTTACCTTAATATATTTTTCTCACTTTTAATTAATTTTATTGATACATTTTAGGTATACAATATAATGACATTCATCACTGGGAATTTGTAACTTTACATAGTCTATCTTGGTTCTTATTTTTTCCCCATTCCCTGCCCTCCCTTCAACCCATCCACACTTTCCTATTTATAAAGACTTTGTTTCCATTTTTTCATTTTCTCATATTAACTCCATTCCCTTCTTTCATTCCACCTTAATATATTAATAATTATCCTCTGCCATCCAAATGATATTTGGAGTTATATTTGTGATTTCATAAAGCTATTTTTACGGTATAGTTGGTGCAACAGTAAACTAAAAAAATCACATGCCTTTAAATAAGAGTTCTTTTTCTTAATTATAATAAGAGGTTAATTTTCAAGCAAAAAAATATAATATATTATAAAGCAAAGTCAATTACACAGAAAGAACATGGTTTAAAATCATAAAAATGTCTTTTTCTTTCTTATTTTATGAAATGATGATACTTTAACACTGGAGCTGGGGATGTGGGAGGCTAATGTGTGTGAGGCTTGGGGTTCAAATAAAATAAAATAATTAAAAATTTCATATTCTTACTATGTACACATCATCACTAATCATTATACACTATCACAGGTGTTTGAAAAAATAAGAAATTCCATGATCTTGCCTATTATTAGTATAAGGTTCCCATATTCAATAGCCATGTCCCCTTCATGGTCATATATTTCTGAGAAACCACAGACTTGTTTGTCTGGCAGGGCCAGAAGAGCTTTTAATTACTTCATTTTTTTTTCTATTTTCCAATGAGAGGAGTCTAGTCTGCTGCCTAGCTCCAATTCTTTATTTTGGAAATGGTTTATATCAGAGCAGACTCACTGCTCCTATTGTAACACTGCACAGCATCCCTCGAGCTTAGCATCTTCCCATCACCATGACAACCAGAGGAGTCCTTGGGAGGATTTAGCCTTCCATTATGATGTTCAACTCAATCTGGATAGTCTTAATATGGCCCTTCTTATCTCCTTGTGAACTGCAAGGGCCTTGTTTACAATTTTTTATCATCTTCTCATTTGCATCCCTGCAATTTGTCAAGAATTAATGGATGAGACAAATACTTCCATATTTAGTAGATCCTATTTATAAACTAGGCGAAAAGTGAGAAGCATTTTAAAGGGATAAAGAGGCACAGTGTATTAAGAGGAAACTCCAGTGCTCATTCCCCCACAGAAACATCAATTTGAATCACTATATTTCACATGCATAAAACTACATTTGCAAAAGCTAAGAAAACTAGGTGAGAGAGTATAGCACAGATAAAAAGACTCAGTGAAAAAAGTAGGAAGACCAGTTTTACATTGTCACTATTACACCAACCCCAGATTGCATAGTTTGAAGGGGTATCCTTCTCTTATAGAAAAAATGAGAAGTGAGCTTAGAATTTTGCCTTGGAGCACAACACTGAGTAAAACACAGCACAAGGTCTGCTGCCACAGCTACAGAATTCAGCCTGGTTCCCAAGGATTAAGCCTCTAGCCCAGCCTAATTGCCAAGCCTGTATCAGTGGCCCTAGGCTTTAGACTAGCTTCAATGTTAGGCCTGTCCTGATGACACTAGGTTTCAGGCCCATCTCGTGCTAAGCCAGCAATCAGTTTCCAGGCCTACCTCACAGGTTCATTCTCTGGGTTGCCTCACCACAAGGTCAACTTTAGTATCCCTAGGGTCCAGAAGTCCCCAAACACTTGGCAGGCCCCCATAGCCCTAGACTTCAGGGCCACCCTAGCACCAAGCCAAATCACATACTACTAATCTTCAGGCCAGCACCTCCAGACCTAGCCTCTAGGCTGATACTGGTGGGACAGTCTCTAGGCTCTAGGTTTCAGAAAACCCCAAAACCTGGTCAACATACACATATTGCAGTCTTTAGGCTAGCTGAGTGTCAGGTCTGTAGAAGCCACCAGATTTGCACCTATAGACAAGACTCCAATCTATTCCACTCCATAGACTGGGCCTGTGGCCCCACATTTTAATAAAGTCAAGGTATAGGCTGTCCCAGTGGAGACTAGTGCAATCCTGGCACCCATAGTCAGAGGCTCTGTGTCCACCTATGTAGATTCAGAACTAAGACTCATCCTACAGACAAAGGCACCATGTCCAGCCTACTTTCAGGTCAGTTCCCTTGGAGTCAGGCTCTGGGAAACTATCCCAGTGGATCCAAGCACCAGGCCCATCTTGGGACCTGGTCTAGCCTGCAGACTAAAGCTCAAAGCCAACACAACAGCAGGCCAGTTCCTGTACCCTAGGGTTTTGGTTAGCCCATGCAAATGCAGATTTTAGGCCTGCCCTCATGTTCAGAGAATAAAACTCTATAAAACTCTTCCCCAGTGGATCTAAGCTTCAAGTCCAACCCTGAAGACTAGGCACAAGGCATATGCTGACCCAGACAAAAGATCACTACCAGTAGTAAGCTATTGTTAGACCATGTGGGATAGTCTGCTCAGAATCTCCAGCAAGAGTAAGGAGACTGTCAAATTCAGAATGTCCTAATACTATAATATTAGTGTGTGAATCACACATATCTTTAGAATTAAGGTCAAAAACTAGAACCATAAAAATAATAGGTAAGGTAATTTATTAAGAAATATACATTATAAGAAGCTATACATTGTAAAATAAAAATATAAAATGGGTAATGGAATAGAAGTACGGAAATTTTTTATGGGATCAAAGTTAAGTGCTTATCAGCTTAGAGTGACCAGTTATAAGATATTTTATGTAAGCCTCAGGGTAAACACAAAGCAGAAGCCTATAAAAGATACATAAAAGATAAAAATAAAAGATTTAAAGTATGCCACTACAAAAAAACCAACAAACTGCAAAGGAAGAAAATAACAAAGGATCTATTAAACAATCAGAAAACAATAAAGAAAATGGCAGTATTAGGTCTTTACCTGTCAATTTTCATGTTGCATATAAATGGAAAAACTCCAATCAAAATACATAGAGTGAATGAGTGGATAAAAAAACAAATAAAAACAAAACAAAGAAACAAACAAAAAACAAGACCCCATTATATGCTACCTTACAGGACATTCAGTTTACCTTTAAGGAAACAGAGACTAAAAGTGAAGGAATATAAGATATCTCATCCAAGTGAAACCCAAAGAGAGCAAGAGTAGGTACCCTTTTCTCAGATAAAATAGACTTTAAGTCAAAAATTATACTGTGACAAACAAGGTCATTATATAGTGAAAGAGAGGTCAATTCTACAGGATATAAAATTTATAAATAGGTATGTACCCAACCAAAGCACTTAAATATATAATACAACTACTAATAAATCTAGAGAGAGAGATAGAATACAATACAACAATATTTGGGGACTTTAACAACCCACTTTCAGCAATGGATAGATCATTCACACATAAAGGCAACAAAGCAATATCAGAGTTAAATTGTACCCTGGACCAAACGGACCTAAAAGACACTACAGAACATGGCATCCAACACAAGCAGAATATACATTCTTCTCAAGTGCACATGCAACTTCCTCCAGGACAGACCATATGCTAGACCAGAAATTAAATTTTAAATTTAGGAGTATTGAAATAATATCAAGTATCTTTTCCAGACTGGAATGGTGTGAAATGAGAAAACAATAGAAAAATTTTAGAAAATTCACAAAATCCTGAAAATTAAACTACATGCTCCAAAGCAACCAATAAAATAAAAAGATAAATTAGAAAGGATAGTAAAAATCTTGAGAGAAATGGAAATGGACATAAAACCTATCAAAAGTTTTGGGATGCTGAAAACAAAAGGGATGTTCATAGCAATGAACAACTACATTAAAAAAAAGAAATATCTCCAAGAAGTTACATAATGTTATGCCTCAAGGAACTAATAAAAGCACAAACTAAGTCCAAACTTAGTAGTGAAAAGAAATAATAAAGATTAGAGCAGAAATATATGAACTAAAGACTAATAAAAATAATATTAAAGGTTAAAACAACTAAGAATTTTTGAAAAGATTAACAAAATCTCCAAAAGCTAAGATAGACAAAGAAAAATGGTTTAAATAAAATTAGAAATAAAAGATGTTGCATGTGGTATGACAGAAAGACAAAAGACATAAGAGTTTACTATGAAAACTTGTATGAAAACTAATTAGATAACCTTAAGATGGATACTAAACACATAAAACCTACTGAGATTAACTCTTAAAAAAACAGAAAATCTAGGTGGACATGGTGGTGTGGCCTGTAATCCTGGCAGTGAGAATGTTGAGGCAGGAAGAATGGCAGCCTGGGCTACACAGTGAGTTCAAGGCCAGCCTGGAATATGTAGTGCGATTGGAAGGGGAGAGAAAGATAAAGGGAGAAAGAGAGACAAAAACAGAGAGAGAAAAAAGTATGACTAGACTAATAAAGAGATAAGGTGTAAGGAGATTGAATCAGTAATAAAAGGTCACCCTTCAAAGAAAAAAGGATCAAGATATGATATTGTATATGTACCAATTACCTACAATAAATGTATTTATTATGTATTGTAAACATACTAATTAAAATAATTTTTAAAGCCCAGGACTTGGCTTCCCTGCTAAATTTCATTAAATATTTAAAGAAGAACAAATACCAATTCTTTTTAAGTTATTTCAAAAAATACAAGAGGAATGAAAGCTTCCAATCACATTTTACGATGCCAGTATTGCCTAAATACTCAGAGTCAGATAAGGACAGTATAAGAAAAGAAAATTGCAGGGCAATATCCTCAAAGGATACAAGTGCAAAATACTCAAAAGAATATTAACAAACTGAAATCAACAGCGCAATACAAGGATTTTTCAAAATGATCAAGTGAGATTTATTTCAAGAATGCCTATGTGGTTTAAAATATGCAAACCTACAAACAGGATACACAACATTAAAGAATGAAAGGCAAAAGCTATATGATTGTTTTAACAAATACAGAAAAATAAGTTGATAACATACATTGTCCCTTTTTAATGAGATGCTGGAACAAATAAGATATTGAAGTAATGTACTTAAATATATTAAAGGCCATATATGCAAAAAAACACAAAATACATTATATTGAAAAATAATGAAATTTGAAACATTTTCTTTTAAGATTGAGAACAAGTCAAGAATGTCCACGTTCACCACTGCTATTTCACATAATATTGGAAGTCCTAGCATGGTAATTAGACAAGAGATAAAAATAAATAATAAATAAATAAACACTATTCAACTGGAAAAAGAAGAAGAAATGTGGTCTATTTGAAAAGGGCATACTACAGGAAACCCTAATGATGCCACCAAAAACTATTTGAATTAATAAATAAATTCAGTAAAGTTGAAAAAAAAACCAAAAAATTCATAACATTTTTCATTCACTAACAACAAACTATCTGAAAAAAATTTTAAAATACCATTTTCTTTTTTTTTTCTTAGTTTATGTTTGTGATACATAATGACTGAACTCATTGTGGAGAGTTGGTACATGCACACATCTCATCTTAATTCTTTTCACTTCCCCTTCTCCTCCTCTCACTCCTCTCTCCCTTTATTCTTAGGTTCTCTTTGCATCTGCAAAAGGTCTACCTCCCTGTTTATCTTGCGTAATCTATCCTTTATTTTACTCTTTAAGTTATTTTACTTTGGAGTTTTCATCTACAGAAAATTAAATACAAGAAATGATTTAAACTAAGCCAGTGAGAGACTTGTACACTGAAAACTATAAAACATAGATAAAATAAATTGAAAATGTACAAATAAGTTGAAAAGTATCACATACGCATGAATTAGAAAAATTTATATTGTTAAAATGTCCATACTTCCAACAATGATCTATAGATTAAACATAATCCTTCTCAAAATTCCAACACCAAACTTTTCAATTTTCACCAAAATAGAAAAAGTAATCCTTAAATATGTACCAAAAAAAAAAAAAAAAAGACCTGGAATAGACCAATCTGGAGCAAAAAGAACAAAGTGGGGGAGGCATTCCACTACCAGATTACATGCATACTACAAAGCTATAATAATCAAAGAAGTACAGTTCAGGCATAGAAACAGATATACAGACAAAAGGAACAGAATAAGTAGCCCAGAAATATTAACTCCAAACATTTGCATTCAATTGATATTTGACAAATATTCCAAGCAGAACATTGAAAAAGACAGTCTCTTCAGTAAATCCTAATTCAAAAACTTGACATCCATGCAGGGCAAAGGAAACAACCAACAGAATGAATAAACTACCTACAAAATGGGAAAAAAATTGCCAGATAATCCTTAAAGAGAGAAACTAATACCTGGAATACATAAAACTAAAAAAAAAAAAAATCAGACTTTTCCAAACTAAAGGATCCATTCAAAAAATTGGCAAACCCTTCTCAGAAATGAATAAACACTTCTCAGGAAAAGTACAAAGGGCCAATAAATAAGTGAAAAAATGTGCAACATCACTGGCAATTAGAAAAATGTAATTAAAACAACACTGAGATTCCACCTTACTTCAGAAAGAATTACTGTTTACATTAACTCAAATAATAATAAATGCTGATGAGGCTGCAGTGAAAAAAGAACATTTCTCCATTGGTGGGGATGTAAACTAGTACAACTTGTATGGAAATCAATATAGGAACTACTCAAAAAAACCTAAAACTAAAAATTCTATTCCTCCCACCTATTCCCCTTCTGGGTATCTTCTTGAGAGAACTGGAGATATCATGTCACATTGCTCCATGCAAGCCCAGGTTTGTAGTGGCATAGTTCATGATAGCTAGGTGTTGGAGACCTATGTGTTCCTGGGAGCATGAACGGAGGGAGAGGGTGTGGCATTTATACACAATGGAATGTTAGACTTCCATGAGGAAGGATGGACTTGTGTCTTTTGTGGGAGGGTGGATGCACTTTGAGACCACGGTGTTGGGTGAGATGAATCGGCCAAACAAACTTGGATATCACATGATTTCTCTTGGGTGAGAAACCCAAAGTATAAATAATTTGAGAAGCAAAGTGGAGGGTGAATGATAAGGAAAAGGCAGATGGATCTTCTCTGGGTTGGGGGGAGGACCAGGAGGTAAGGGCTAGGGGAAGGGAGAAGAGAGGAATGAAAAGTGGGAAGAACTGGGATACATTGTGTGCCTGTAACCAGCTCCCAAGGTGTGATTACTGTGTATTTCAGATATGTACTAATGAAAATTTTAAAACAAGAAATTTCATATTCATCATGTCAGTTACACTACACACACACACACACACACACAGCAAGAGAAGCAATGGTGGGATTATATTGAATTTATAGAGCAACTGGTACCTTTACCATCTAAGGATATAGCATGGTTTCCATTTACTTAAGCCTTTTGTATTTTAGTATTTGTAATTTTTTATATAAAGATCATGATAACCATTTACTAAATTTATTCCTGTTTTTAATTTGTTTTTGCTATTTTAATTGTTCATTTTATTACATTTGTAATTGACTGTTACTAGCATAGAGCAATACAGAGTATATTTTTGATATGTAGCCATTTTCTTGAGTTCACATATTTCTTACACATTATAGATTCCTTAGGATTTTCTACATACATAATTATGTCATCTGTAAATAAGAATTCTTAAAATTTTTCTTTAATTTTTATTTGTTTCTGCCAATATGCCTTTTTACTTCCCTTTTCCATTTTACTGATCTGTTGAAAGGCTCTAATTAAATATTGAATAGAGGTGATTAAAACAACTATCTTTATTATCTTGCAAGTCTTAAAGGCAAAACTTTCAATATTTCATGATTGACTATAAAGTGTACTGCAGGCTTTTGTGCATATTCTCAAACAGATTTTAAGTGTTACTTTCTATTCCTGATTTGCTAAGTGTTTATGATTTCAATCATAAATAAATGTTGAATTCTAAAAATTGATATTTGAACATCCATCATGATAATTATGTGCTCTTGTTCTTTATGCCATTAATACAGTAAATAATATGAATCTAAAAAAAACTGGACACCCACATATAAAAATGAAATTGTATCCTTATAGAATCACATATTAAAAGCCAATTCAAAATGAATTAAGTACTTAAAAAATAAAACCTGAAACTATAAAACTACTAAACAAAAACAGGGGCAAAACTCTATGACATCTGCCTGGGCAATGATGTTTTTTGATGTAATCTTTAAAGGACGGGCAAAGCAAGCAAGCAAAAACAGACAGATGAGATTATATCAAGCTACAAAGCACTTGCACAGCCAAGGAGACAATTAGCAAAGTGAAATGATAATCTCTGCTAGGGGGAAGATTATTTACAGATCATATGTATGATAAGGAGTTAATATCCGAAACATGTAATGAACACACACCATTCAATAGCAAGAAGAAAATTAACCGAATTATAAAATGGCCAAAAATGTGAACAGACACTTCTCAAAAGACTTATGAATAGTGAATAGGTATACGGAAAAATGCTCATCTTTACTAGTCATCAGAAACTGCAAATCAAAAGCATGATGATATGTAATTTCACACCCATTGAAATGGCCATTATAAAAAAAAATGAAAGAAAGGTAAGTGCTGTGGAAGATGTGGAAAAGGGGAACTCTTTCATAATGTGGGTGGGGATGTAAGTAAGTACATCCACTAATAGAAAACACTATAGAAGTTCCTAAAAGCATTAACAACAGAAATGTCATAGGATACAGTAATCCCACAAACTGGATACATACCCTAATAAATTAAATCATTATGTTGAAAAGATATCTGCACTCCCTTGTTCATTGTAGTATTATTGACAATGGCCACAATAGGGATTTAACCCAAGTGTCCATTAACAGGTGAATGAGTAAAGATATCATGTTACATATATACAATGGAATATGATTCATCCTTATTAAAAAAAAAAACAGGTCACGTCTTTTCGGCAGAAGCTGGAGGACATTATGTTAAATGAAATAAGTCAGATGCAGAAAGACAAATGCTGCATGATCTCACTTAGATGTAGAATCTAAAAAAAGTACTGGGTATCCATATGCTAAAGTTAGAACTCAGAGCCTTATCTCTCACCATACACTGAACTAAAGTCAAAATGAACTTATAGAAGTACAAAACTTAGTTAGCTACCAATCACTGGGAAATGGAAGATGTGGGGAGATGTTGACCAAAGGTATAAAATGTCAGTTAGACAGGTGGAATAAACTAAAGCGATCTATTGTACAAAATTGTGACTGCAAAAAAATGTTATATTTTGAAAATCCTTAAGAGAACAGACTTTATGTGTTCTCATCACAAAATATAAGTATGTGAGGCAATGCATATGTTAGATTCACTGAATCATTCCACAATGTGTGTGTGTTTGTATGTGTGTGTATATGACATGTTGAAATATATTATATATATTATACAATGTACTGTATAATATATAACATAAATTATATTATTTATTATATATTTATTATATAAAATATATTTCAACATGTCATATTGTATGAGATAAATATGTATAATTTCATTTGTCAATTAAAAGTAATTTAAAAGATTACATTTTTAAAATGAAGCATATTCTATTGATGGCAGCTTTGTTTAATGAAATAGGGAATTTCAGACAACTAAGGGATGTAATAGGACCAAACTTAGTGAACAAAGGGGAAATTCTGCTAAACTGAGCAGGTTTTTTTCTAGATGTCTACTATTTGGGAGGAGAAATCAGTATACTAACCATTGATTCCAAATTAAATTTATCTCATTACAGTCATAAAAATGTGAGTTCCAGAGCAAGATAAGGTGTTATAGAAAATAAAGTTACAGCTTTTCTTGGATTTTTGAGTCAAAAGTTGTAAAGATTGACAAGTATGTATAAATATACATAAAATACATAAATATACATTAAAAACCCATGTGAGCTGGCCATGGATGTGTACTACTGTAATGCCAGCCTTCTGGGAGTCTGAGGCAGGAGGATCATAAAGTCAACATCAGACTGGGCAACTTACTTAGGGAGACCTTGTTTCAACACAAAATATAAAAAAGGGCTGCAGATGCAGCTCAGTACAAAGAGCCTGGGTTCAATCCCTAGTATCACAAAAGAAGAAAAAAGGAAGGAAGGGAGGGAGGGAGGGAGGGGAGAAATGGGGAGGGAGAGAGAGAAGAAGAAGAATGAAGAGTGGAGGGAGGGAAAAGGGAGGGGATGAAGGAGGGGGAGAGCAGGAGAAGGATAGAAAGGAAAAAAAATCACACACTGAGAATGTTCTATAGAGGGTGTTCCATAAATTCATGATCAAGATATATATGTGCATACACTACAACGAATTTTCCATACATTTACTCATTGTTTTAGTGGAAGCACAACATTGGTATTTCTTTTCTAAATGGACAAAGGGAGTAATGTGATACCTAAGAGGGAAGAAAAATCTGAAAAATGTAATGTTTCCAGGACAATTTGAAAAAAGAAAGAATCTACTCTTTTCTCAGATGTTTATATCTCTAAACATAATAAATATCAGAGTTTTTTTTTACATTAGAACACACATTCCACTAAATACTGTTTCACTTAAAACCTAAAAATAGGTATCCAAATTGAAGTAAGAAACCTACACAAATTTAGAGTAGAATATATTTGGTTATCTTCTACTCTACCCAGTCCCTGTTCTCAAATGGGGTCCTGTTAATATTCTTATTTTGGGGGAGCCATGAGCAGTATTATTAATAGAGAAGGCAGGAGCATTGCAGCCCCTTTTATTTTCCACAGTGATGTTCTCATGGAAAAGATAAATTTAGCAACAAATTCACAACTTCTCAAAGATGATTGTGAATAATTGAATCTTTTAGGGAGCTGATATTTTCCTTCAAATACACGTTTCTGAGCTTTACCTATACCTGCTAAATTAGAATGTTTAAATTCATATGGATTTGTTTCTTATTTGTTTGTTTCACATAAACAAGGCTCTAAATTCAGAAGGAATAAAAGAGCATACAATAAAATGTATCCTGTTCACTATCTTCCTCTAGTGTTCCTAAAGCAACTACTTTTATACTAAAAGTACTATACTAAAGCAACTACTTTTATGAGTTGCTTGGGTGTTATAGGAGAATTAATGTATATTCAAGTAAACGTAAATAATTTAATACACTGTCCTATACCTTGCTTTATCTAATTCTCTTATATTTCAAATAATTCCATTTTATTCCCTTGTCTTTGAAATTATTTCCTTGTCTTTGAAATTATTCCCTTGTCCTTGAAATTATTCCATATTATTACTGAAGGAAATGCCACATGTTTTTATAGCTTCACAGCACCCTATTGTTTGGAAAAGTAACAATATAAACAGTTTCCTACTGCTGGAGATTTAGATTTGCTTCTTCATTTTTTTCTAGTACAAACAATGCCACAGTGAATAGTCTCAAGATGTGATATTTGCATAGATGCAAGTTTCTGCATAATATAAATTTTTGGAAGTAGAATTGTTAGAAGCTGTGTTCATTTTTTATTTCAGTGGATACTGCTGCATACCCTTCCACAAAAATGTACCTATTTTCAAGGGAAATTTGTAGATTTTATGAAATTCCTGAGTGATTCTAATGATCAGATGGAATCAGAAATCATGTCTCTAGAGTTATCAGCTAGTGTTCGAAGACGGAATTTGTAGACTGAATCCTTTACCTGTTTTCCTCAAAGTTTAAAGTGCAAATATGTCCTTTGGATCTTGTTCAAAGGCAGATAACCTGAAACTTTCTATTTCTAATAAGCTCCTTGATGAGGCTAATGCTGTCCATGGACTACACTTTGGGCAACAATGGCACGTGGGTCTCCTCCCATCAGCGGAGCACTGATTAGTGCTGAGATTGATTTATTTTAGTGCAGCCTTGTTCAAACATTTTAATCTTAAGACCCATCAACATTCTGAAAATATAAGCCCACCAAAAGCTTTGTTTCTATGAGTTATATCTATTTATAATTACAACATTGCTTCCCGGACCTCTAGAGGAATGCGTGGATGCAAACTCTCGCAAATAATCTAATATTGCTGGCAAGTCAAAGATGTCAGAAATAGAACCTCCAAAATGTAATCCTTCTGTAAAAAGCCTGGAAAATTGAAAGAAACATCCAGTTATCTTAGAATAAAAATTACTGGAGGAAGCTCCGCCACTGACATCCCACGCTCCTAGAGCAGAGAAGGTGAGCTGGTCCCAGCACCCATAAGGAAGCTCCCCCCACACCATCCCACACTCCTAGGGCAGAGAAGGTGAACCGGTCTCAGCACCAGGAAGGAAGCTACCCTGCTGCCATCCCACGCTCCTAGGGCAGAGAAGATGAGCCATGCGGGCACCAGAAGCATCCCCCACAGATGTAGAAATGAGAAGACATGTAAACAAGCCTCAAAAACAGACTTCCAGATCACCTACAGCAACCCCAAAGGGAAACAAGATAGAACAATTGGATACTCAATTACCTGGACTCTGAACTGGCAACAAAAGAGGATCTGGGGAAAATGCAATCAGAAATAATTACTCAGATAATAGCAAAGATTGTGCTCATGGTGCAAGACATGATTAATAAATCTAGAGAGGACACAGATTAAAAAATAAAGGATCTGAGGAACATGATGGAATCCCAACATAGGAAACAAATGGAATCCGTAAAACAGATGCAAAGAGATTTCCAGGAGATTAAAAACTCCATTGAAAGTCTGTGCAGCAGAATGAACCAATGTGAGGATAGAATTTCAGATATAGAAGATAAGACTGCAATTAGTGACCAGGAAAAGAAAAATTTCTTTAAAATTGTAAGGGAACATGACAAATCAATCCAGCAGCTGCTAGATGATGCAAAGAAGAATAACATAAGACTGATTGGAGTCAATGAAGAAACAGGAGAGAGTGCAGATGACATAAGAAAACTCTTCACAAAAGTGATGGCAGAAAACTTCCCAAGGAAGGGAAAAGAACTTGACATACAGATAAGTGAGGCATATAGGACTCCAGCTAGCTTTGATCAAAAAAAAATCTACACATAGGCATATAATAGTTAGGATTCCAAAAATTCAAGAGAAGAAAAGAATTCTACAAGCAGTGAGAGAAAAGAAACAAATCACATACAAAGGAAAGCCCATCAGAATCACAGCAGACTTCTCAGTGCAAACCATCAAGGCAAGAAGAGCTTGGAGTGACATATTCCAAACCCTAAAAGAAAACAGCCTCCAGCCCAGATTGATGTACCCTGCAAAACTATCTTTCAAAATTGATGGAGAAATAAGATACTTTCATGATAAAGAGCACCTCAGGAACTTCATGAATACCAAACCAGCACTCCAAAAAATTTTAGACAATACCCTAGGAAAAGACGATGAGGATCACAACCCCAGGAAAACCAGCAGAATGAATCCATTGGTTGTGACAAATTAAACACAAAGGGGGAGAATCCAACAAAAAGAAAAAGTCATGACAAGGCTTTTAAAACTTTTAACTTCATCTCCCTAATGAGTGTATAATTCAATCTTGTTATTGTACTAATTAGTATTTTTCTGATTCTAGAGTTACACACCTTTCCTTGCGCTATACTGGCTATTTACCATCTTCTTATGTCTACTTTTTAATTGGGTTGTCTATTAATGAGCTGTAAGTGTTCTTTATATATTCTGGTCATAGGTTATATGCATTGTAAATATGGTCTATTTAAGGACTACTTTCCTTTTTAATGATGTCATTTAAAGTTCTAAATTTTGATGGAATCTCATTTGTCAAATTTTTTCTTTTATACATCATGTTTTCTGTATCCTAGGTAGTTCTTGAATACCCTAAATTCATAAACATTTCCCCATATAATTTCTTCTTAAAGTTTTATACTTTTAGGCTTTCATATTTAGGTTCATAGATCCCTTCAAGTTATTTTCATGTATGGAAAAAAAAGGTTGAGGTTAATTTTTTATATACGGATACCAGGTGTTCTAGTGCCGTTTGCTGAAGACACTATCTCTTCCTTGGCTCTTGAACTGAGTTTATATTCCATAAAATGCTAATGTAAAATAATCTTTCAAAACTCAGTGGACCATATATGTGTGGTTCTATTTCTAGATTCTCTGTTTTATTCCAATGATCTATATAGCTTTCCTTACACCAACACTGCCTTGATTACTGTAGCTTTAGAAGAAGTCTTAAAATTAGGTACTAAATGTCTTCCAACACTGTTTTTCATCCTTTTTAAAAACTTTTCTAGGTCCTTTGTACTCCTACATAACTTTTAAATTTCAATATCCAATTCTTCATTTATAGCAAGTATACACAGACCAGAATTTTTATATACACCTTGTGTTTTCTAATCCTGATAAATTCAAATACAAGCTCTAGGGGCTTCTAGAGATTTCTTAGTATTTTCTCTGTAGATGATCATTTCATCTACATATAAAAATTTTGCTTCTACCTTGCCAATCCTATCCTAATTGTGTCATTTTATTGTCAGACTATTTTGGTTGGACCTAGGTTTCAAAGTTTAATGGACAGATAAAGAGTAAGCATATCTGTTCTTGTTCCCCACCTGAAGGAGAAAGCATTGTATCTTCTCTGTTCATATAAGGGGTTCTCACTGGAAGTATGGAGTACATGTCTTTAATCTGTTGAGAAGGTTCTGTTCTACTTCTAGTCTCCTGATAGCTTTTACCATGAACAACTGTAGAATTTAGTCCCATACTTTTTCTCCAACTACTGACAGGATCATATGGCTTTTTCTTTTCCTCTGTTAAAATGACTTTTGGGGGTGGATCTTCCAATGCTGAACCAACACTGCCATCCCTATAACAAAACCACTTTCTACATACTGCCAGATCTGACTTCTAATAGTTTGTTTTGTTAATCAAATTTCTATCTATGTTCATACTTTTTTCTTCTATTATCTTTATCCAGTTTTAGGATTAGCACAATGTTCAGTTCCTAAAATGAGTGGAGAAGTGTTCCTTTTTTTTCTGCTTTGTTTAGGGTTTAATTTATCAGTTAAAATCTATATGATTCTGCTGTTGTCATATAGGTAGGTTTTCAAGCTAGGAATATACTTTCTTTAATAGGTGCTATTCAAATTTTATATTTCCTCCAGAATTAGTTGCATTAATTTGTCTTCCAAGGAACTTCTTATAAGTTGTCAAATTTATTTCAAAAAAGATTTTTGTAATATGCTTTATATATCCCTTTATATTCTGTAAAATCTGTGGTAATGTCTCCTAGATATTGTTATTTTAATTTTTAAAAATGTATAATTGATATTGTGTAATAGGAAGAAAGGTCTAAAGGAGTAGGGGAAGTGGGAGGGGTAGGGGAAAGGGCAGAAGGGAAAAGAAAAAATATGAGAAAAGGAAAAAAATGGAAACAAAGTCTTTGCAAATAGGGAAGGGTGGAGGGGATGAATGGTGGACAGCAGAATGGGGAAAAATTAAGAACCAAGATATTCATGTAATGGTACAAGATCCCAATGATGAATGTAACTGTATTTTATACCTAAAATGTACCAATAAACTTAATGGGAAAATATATATAATTACAACATTGGGAAATAAAAGTGAAAGTGTTGTTTTATTTTATTTCAAATAATACTAAATCAATTACATGTTAACATAAATAATATCCTTTTCAGAAAATACTTTACAAAAAATTAAGAAGAGCAACATTGTTTTACACTTTTAAAAATTCTCAAAATATTATCTTTAACCTTTATTTCAGAACACTGCAGGTTTCTTATATATGTTTATTCATGCAATCTGATTTGTATTGCGTGTCATGTAGCCTCTGCAGAACTCCATTACACATTCTCGAGAGACAAGGCAAAAAAAAACTACGTCTTAATATTATCATGATATAGCTTTGACTTTTCAAAAACCCTAAAAGCATCTTGGAGGCTCCAATAGCTCATCAAGCCACATTGTGAGAACCACTTACAGTATGTTCCTTCTATCAAACCATAGAAATTAGAAACTGCTTAAAGAGAGCGACAATATCTTTTTCTTTATTTCTCCAGAACTAGCTCAGATCATGTGTAGGGTTAGTATGTATTAATTTTCTGTCCATGCAAATCAGACTTTTCTTTATATTGTCATCCTATTCCCTTTGTATGGAAAGTGCCAAAATGGAACCTGGGAATATAAGCAAAGAGGAGAAATGAGCCTACTTTTACTCACTTCTTCCATAAATGAAGGTAAACAAAGTTATGAAACTGTCCTATAAAGAATATAATTCCATCATATCACAAAGTATTTTACAATTATTTTGTTTGATACTGAAAATACTTGTAAGATAGATAAGTAAAATGAACGTTATTATCCTGTCTCTTACAGATAATGAAACTAAAATCTGAACCAATTTGCTCAACTCATTATAGCTAGTAAGTCACTGAGCTAGGGCTCAGAAAATAGGACTCAAGCTTAGATTGTGAATAAGTGGAAGGAATGTTATAATGTATTTCATTATGCACTCTTTTATTTTGTGCAATAGTTATACTCTTCAGGATGAGAATATTTACAATAAGGTGCCTTTATGGTCATGAAGTAGTTTCAGTTCCTTGTGGGTATTCAATCACATGCTAAAGTTGTTTATTGCCTGATCTGCTTGACAAGGAACATTATCCCTCAAATTGCTTTTGACTATAATGCTGTGACATAATTAGCCTTTCCGGGAAGTCTGTCTTGGTGTCATAATTTTCATTACCATCGTGAATAATGACAGCTTCTTCTGCTACTAGACTGATGTAATTATTCCTCAGGAAACCTAATATTTTACCTTCTAAGGAGAAGGCCAGGTCAGAAATTCAAGAACTTAAATGTCTTTGTGGAGAGCAAAGGGAAAATCAATTTCTGTTTGGAAAGATTAGGAGGGTCTATAGTCTCTGAAGAAACATTAGAATCATGGTGTAGAGTGTGTTTCCCATTGATCTCAACTCCAATCTCAAAAAACAAAAATTATGATCAGAATCCTATTGCATTATCCCTAGGTAAATTTCGGCCTGATTTAGCCACATAGAATACTTTGGGCTTTAAAACCCAAAGGGAACAATGCCTAGAGGCAGGAACTGGGGTAAAGATGAGAAGGGTTTTCTAAATATGCTCACTCCAGGTGTGTATCAATTGCAAATTAAAGATTAATATATTACTTGGCAATATGTGTTCTACCCAATTTTCTTTTTAGTTTGCATCAGAAAAATCTAACTCATAATCTGATAGCCCTATAGACAAAATATGTAGACTCAGACTGTGTGTGTGTGTGTGTGTGTGTGTGTGTGTGTACATGCACACAAGCACAAAGCACAAGTGCAGGGAAAGAGGAGAGAGGGAGAGAGAGAGCTATTAGCATGTATTACTTAAATCTAGCAATTTGGGATCATCCAGAAATTGCATCTTTACTCTTATATGCTGAAGGTGTCACAGGAGTATACGTACCTTCAAATGTATGAAGAAATACATTAAATATGTACAGCTTTTTGAAAATAATAAAGAATTTTCATCTAGTTTAACTTCAGTTAAGAAAATTACTAAAAAGTAACTCTTGGGAAGAGATCAGCAAGCATTGATTTTAAATTATGATTCATCCATAAAACATGAAGAAGAACAATTGATATTCTAGTTTAAGAATTAGTGACAATGACTAACTTGGAGCATGTGTATATTTTCTTTTACTGAGGATAAATCATAGAGTTTGTTAAATACCTCATTTTGCAGTAAAACTATACTTTTTAGGTAGAAGCAGCAATTGTCATTTTTTTTAACTTTTGATGATAGATATTTTCTCCCTCTTTTTTTTTTTTTGAGGTTCATAAACTTACTGTTAGAAATGGGGCTTGCACTTTATTCATTAAAGTATTTTTAGTAGGTGGCAGGGATTATATATTCCACCAAGAGAAAAGGACAGCAGGTCCTTGAAAAATAATGCAGTTAAGCACGTGAAATAACTACCACTATGAGATAATCTACTTTGTCATTTAAAATCTACTGCATAAATAAAACTAAGGTCATTTTTGGCATGATTATTCAAGATAGAAAATTCCATAATTGTAACCAAGCCACAGACAAGTAATCAATGCACGATTTATGTAGTTTGCATGCAGCAGGAATGAGGGCATAGGGAATGGAGATAGTTGTACTTAACCATCATTTACAAACACAGATAACTCTGAAAATATGGTTTTATTTGATTGAGTTTAGTAATATTGAAAGAAAATTACAACATTATCCTTCATATCCTAGGCTTCAAAATCCAACTTCTAATGTTGATTTCAGTGTTTACTTTCTCCCTTCACAGAAATGAAATCGTACTGCCTAACAATTCTCACAGAATATTAATGTCACTATCAACTGCCTTCTGAGGTCATTATTATTTAGTAAGTCATTATTTCTTAAGTTCTGCAAATAAGCAGATATATCATTGTATTGCCTGATATAGGTGGTTTTCTTTTTTAAAAAAAAGGGGGGGGCGGATGAATTCTTTCAAATAAGACAAGTAAAAAAAATTATGCCAGACCTAAATAAATAAACCACGCCATATATATATATACATATATATATATATATTCACATATATGTTTGTGTATGTATGTGTCTGTGTGTATATTACTGCCCAGATGGAAAAATTAGTCTCCTTCTAAACAGGATGGACTTCCTGTAAATTTCTTTTTAGTAGTATTTTTAACATTTACTTTTCCAACCTTGAATATTTTATTATTTTTAATTGATAAATAATGATTGTGCACATTTATGGAATAAAGTACGATATTTCTCACCTAAGTGAAAATAGTAATTGATTCAGAACTTAACAGTAATAAACTGAATTTTAGGAACAAAATTTTAATTGACATCGCATTTGAATTATTGAAAAAAGGATATTTATCTGCAAGTCTAAAAGTCATATTTGGTAGTAATTTTTAGAAAATCATTGAGTATTATCATTTCCTCACTGTATGATTTGAGCACTTACTATTTACCCAGCAATGAGTTATGTAAACTACTTGGATAACAATAGCCTTTACCAAATTCAATATTACCTTTTTCATATACAACATGAATCTTCTGTTCAAGTGTGGGAGTTTTCAGAGAACACAGAAATCATTTTCCTTCAGTTTAGTTTAAAAAAAAGAAGAACTTAGCATGGTGGCACACACATATAATCCCATCTATTCAGAAATCTAAAGCAGGAGGATCTACCCTGGGTAATTTAGGGAGACCTTGTCTGTACATAAAATTTTAAATTGGCTGGAAATGTGCTCAGTGTTAGAGCACTTGCCTAGCATGCATAAGCCCCTGGGTAGAATTTCCAGTACCCACCCCCTGACACATACAATTGGAAGCATTTATTATGCCCAATCTTTTTTTGCAAGTTTTTCCTGGGTGTATGAAGACAAGTCCTCATCACTGCTTTGAAGAAACTTAAAATTTGTACAAAGAACTCTAATATGCTATTAGCACCACTGGAGAAGACTACCTGAGGTGCTGCAAGGACCTTATAATTAGGATTGTAAAAACATGTCACATTTTGATGAGGAAAAGCTTCACAAACATCAGTACTGAAGATAGTTTTTGAGAAATCCATAGGATCAAAACAGCATGGTACATCTATAGCGACAAGAGCACATAGGATGAGTTCAATGACTAATGATTATTTTAGCTAAAAATGAATAGTAACAGTGAGAGGAGGACCAGAATGAACTGGTAAAATTAGGGCACATGTTGTGCTGTTTCACATTTACTCATAGTGTGGCCCATGGCCCATAGTACTAAAATGTACTATCTTTCTAAATTTCCCACTCCACTCAATCCTTCCATTTCTGTCAAGAACTAGCTTAAATTTTTACTTCCTTAGACTTCTTCTGATTACCCTGACCAATCATAGGACTAACATGTACAATACAATTTAGCACTTAATCAAGCATCATGTCTTACTTTGTCTTAATTACCTTCTCATTGCTGGGGCACAATACCCAACACCCAAAACTTCAAGGAGATTTTTATTTTGGGTCACGGTTGCAGAGGTTTCGGTTCATAGCCGGCTGGCTCCAAGGTAGAGCAGCACAGCCCAGGTGCAGAGGAGAAGAGCTGCTCATGAGGGCATCGCAGAAAGCATAGGGGGCAAGAAGCAGGACGCAAGAAGGGAGGAGTTGGGGAGGGAGATATACCCTATACAGCCTTGGCCCCTGTGACTCGCCTCCTCCTACCATGCTCTGCCTTCCCCAAACCGCACTTAGCTATGAATTCATTAGTGAACTCATCCACTGGTGAGTGTCAGGCCCCCATGATCCAGTAACCTTCCAAAAGCCCCATCTTTGATTGCATGAGGCTTTGCGGGAAACATCTAGATATAAACCATAACATACTAAAAGTCCATACCTGTTACACTGGTCATGAACATGCCAACTCCTTCCTGGATGGCTTTCACTACATCCCATTCAAAATTCCAAGCCTGCTTCTAATTCTCTTACTATGTTCAGAAAAAGTGTTCTCACTGATTGCTGCAAGTCTCCTCAGAACAAAAACAGCTGTGTAGTCAAACAGCTATCAGCTCAGGACTCAATAACACACCTTCAAGAGTGGGTTTCTGTATACTAGCTACTCTGGTATACAATGATCATTATATATTGCACATATGTATTGAAATATCAGAGTATACCTCATAAATATGTACAATTATTATGCATCAATTAAAAAATAGAGTTTTTAAAAAAGTAAGTTACTAACAATATCCATTATTTTTTAGAATTTTCCATGGAATCTTCTTAATGGGACTGTCAACACATGGCAAGAAGAAAAATAATATTGTCGTTATTATAACTGTTACAACAGCCTAAAATACTCGCCAAGTGTTTTGTGGATGTGAAAATCTATGACAAGTACTTTACATGTTTTATTTCATTTAATCATTGCAAGAACCCAATGAAGCAGGTACTGTTAGTAATCTCATTATATAGATGAATAAATTTTGGTTCTCAACATATAAATAGTACTCCTGAAATTGGCAAAACTACTGTTTGACTTTAGAGCCCTTTTATTCCACTGCCTCTTATTCACAGGTTCACTCTATTCAGTGGTTCTTTAATATGCAAAAAATTTTACAAACCCTGAGAGAATGGAATCTTCTTCAAGGTACCATTAAAGCTAAAATTATTTTTTAAAATATCCAGTATTAAAATGTTAGCTCAGAATGGCACCACTCTTTAGGTAAAACTTGTTCATCTATCATCTCCTGCTAATATTTTTCTTTCTTTGTTTTGTTGCACACAGCATTTCAACTTCCTAAAATGAAACTCTAAAAACATGTATTTAATAAATAGAGCATACTAAAACTTGCACCAAGAGGTATAAAATAAATTCTTTATATGTGTGAATTAGAAATACATATGACCTATTAACTTCTTTCTTAGCTATGAATACCAAAAGGTTAGCTGTTTGGGAGAGGTGTACTATATAAACTAAAGCTGCGCTAAAACTCTGAGCATAATTGCATAAATCTAAGTGTATCTGGGGAGCCATGGGACTTATTCAGAGTAAGAGAGTGTATTCATTTCCTGTGACTGATATAACAAATCATCACAAATTTGTTTGCTTATGAAACAACAAGAATTCTCACATCTCTAGAGACCAGAAGTCCAAAATCAGTTTCAAGGAACCAAAATCAAGGCAGAGACTGGCTGCTTTCCTTCTTTGGGCCATAAGAGTGAATCTTTAATTTGTTCTCCCCAACTTCAAGTGGTTGCTGAATTTCTTTAACTTGTGACTACATCATTCTAATCTCTGCCTCTGTAGTTACACTGATTCTTCCTCTTCTACCTGTAACATCTATTGCTTCTTATCTATCTATCTATCATCTATCTATCTATCTATCTGTCTATCTATCTATCTGAATTCATTTAGGGTTCCCCCAGGAAATTCAGGATAATATCTCCATTTCAAGTTCCTTAATTCAATCACATCTTCAAAGATCATTTGTCTATAACAAGTAACATTTACAGGTTCCGGGTATTAGCACTTATAGCTTTGGGGACCTTTATTCAACCCGGCACAGATAGAAAAATTGTCAAATAAAGCATCTTGCGATTTAATCTTGTTTATACTGATGATTTGCCCCATTTGTTCACAGATATCTTCATACAAGAATAGTGACCTCCTGACCCTCTGATAGTTTCCTCCTTGCCCACCTGAAAGTTCGCTACACTGCATCCAATACAGTCTTTTTAAACCACTAATTTTCATAGTTCCCTGTCATCTAGAGGAATATGACATACAAGCCTGCAAATATAGCATAAGAGTCAAAGTTATTTCTTTATGGAGCTAGAAATCTTTCCTTTCTGATCTCATCCTCTGTAGCTACAACTTGTGTGCTCTACACCTCAGTCACCCTGAACAGGTCTCTTCTGCCTGAGAAGGTCATGCTTTTTAAAACCAAGTTTGTCTTGTCCCTGCCACTCACTTTTCCTTGACTTGCTGAACCCCACATCTTTTCTTAAGGCTCAATGGAAACATCACCTACTCTGTAAAGCATATTCTTAGGACAGAACCTAATGTCGTCTCTTCTGTGTTCCCATAGTAAATTGTGGAAATTTTTCTCTTATAATTCATCACATTTAAATATGAAAATTTGTCTAATGTAAAATATCTGATGCTAGTCCATGAGTATCTTCTTAAAGTCAGCAGTACTTGGGTTGGTTGAATATAAGCCTTCCTGAGATACCCATGTCTTCCAAAGATATCCATGTCCTGATGCCTAGAACCTTTGAATATGTTACCTTCTATAGCAAAAGGGACTTTGTAGATGTAGATGTAAATGGTCAGTGTTGTGGGCACTGAGGCAGGGAGATTAACCTGTGGGACCAATCTAATTACAAACATCCTTGTAAGAAGGAGACAAGAGGATCAGATATGAAGAAAGTGAAGATGTAAAGTGAGAAGCAGAAGTCTGATAGAAGAAAAGATGCTATCTTGCTGGGTTTAAAGATGAAGGAAAAGGCCTTAAATATGGCCTTTAAAGATGAAGGAAAAATAATGTATGTGGCCTTTGTAAGATGCAAAAAATAAGAGAACAGATTCTCCCTTAGAGCCTCTAGAAAGACCACATCCCTATCAATATTTTTATTTTTAAGGCTTCTAATGTCGAGAAGAGTAAGATAAACACTTATCTGAAGCCACTAAATTGTTAGAAATCTGTTATAGCAGCAATAGAAAATGAACATAGCCATCTACCTACTCTCACTTTGAGTTCTAAGAATAGTGCCTGGCACATAGTGTCAATTTTTTTGTTGAGTGGATAATGAAGACAGAAATTGTTAAATTGGTGAGGGATTCCACTGGGATATCCAGCTAACACTGTATTTTAATACTGCAGTGAGCATAATTTTTCCCCTAATAAGTGCTGTACCAGCTTAGTGGTCTTCTAATTGGGATTCCAGAGAACACGAAAAACCATTCATGAGAAACAGACATAGTTGACATGTTACTGCTATTACTTTTTTACGCTGTCCAAGCACTCAAATTGGAGATACATAAAAGGCAATCAAACGTTTTAGATTTTATCTTTACTCCTATAGGTAAAAACAAAAAAATCACATTTCAGGGCCGGGAATTTAGCTCAGTTGCACCGTCTGCCTTGCAAGCATGAGGTCCTGAGTTCAATCCCAAGTACAAAAAGAAGAAAAGAAAAGAAAAGAAAATTCACATTTTGGAAAGAACATAAAATGTTTTCATATATCCCTTTACCATATCCAGCCTGAAGAAAATAAAAACCAGCAGAAATATTTCAAAGGTGTCATTATCAGGATTTTTGGTATTTTTTCAAAATTATTCTGTGTATTACTAGTTTCTCTCACCACTTCTCACACACTAGCAAAAGGATACAGAATAAGTATTATAGTACACACCCAGTGGCCACCTCTGACTGAAAATAGCAGTTTCATCTATCTACAATCTGGTACAATTTAAGAAATAAAAAAACTCCTTCTGGGAAACACAATTTTTGCTGACCCCTGCCTGTTACTACTTGTTAATACTCATCTATGGCCCCTAAACCAATAGAGTTATATGCATACACCCCCACTATTTGGAAGAGCACACCTATGGCTATAAATTTAATTATAAAAATTATGGTTTTATTTTTTAAAAAACTGCATCCCCAGAGGTAAATCATTTGAAGATAACAGATAAGGATAACCTATCGAAATGCCTCAAAATATAAAATATACATCTGAGAGTCATAGAAAAAAATCAAATAAGAAATAGTTTGCTTACATTCAGACACTTCCAGTCAGAAGTATGTCAAGGTCCTAAAATAGGTAGAGTTGAAATAATAATAAATTGTTTTAAAAGCTAAGGACATGAGGCAACAAGCTTTTTATATCTCAGCAACTCAGAAAAATAGAGGTCTAGGGCTGTCTGAAAATGAGATATTTACCTCTTGGTGGCTTCATATTGCAAAGAAATCATAGTTATCCTTTCTGAATTCTTCTCCTTGTACTAAGTCTGAAATAACACAGTAGAGAGCCAGCCTAAGTGATGGGTATCCTGAGGCCGCTGGGACAGGGGCCAGGGGGTGGAGGCGCTAAGTATCCAAAATGAGTCTCTTCACCTCCTTGCTGAGGCCTGAAGTTCTTTTAACATAGAAAAGACTTTAGGCCACCAATGGAGCTAGGTGAAATTCATTTGAATTCCCAATTGAGACAGCAAAGGAGCTAAAATCAGCCACTAAAATCATCATGGGTTAGTACTGTCATTGAAACTTTTCTCCCTCATATAGAGGAGGGGGGAGAAAAGAGCAGAAAGACTTTGGATAGAGAAAGAAATGCAAGAAGAGGAGGATACAATACTAGAGACATTGTATTATAAAACCTGTAGAAATTACAGAAATTTTTTGTCTGTCTACAGAGATGAATTTACATTGCTCTGCATATGTTGTTAAGTGGGTATTTTGTAGTGCAGATCAGGGGAAAATAAAACAATAACACTGAGATTTGCTCTAATTATGGGATAGAAAGTTATTCCTGAAGAGTTAAAGCATTTTAGCTCTCAAGTTTTGCTCTAGATTAGACTTAATTTTCTATAAATAAAAAGATCCAATAATGAATACTTATGCAATATGGACATGTACCAACTTGCTATATTGAATGCATTCATTATATATGGCACACATGTACTAATAAAATAAATTTTAAAAATTTAAAAATGAGTATTTCCAAAGAAGAGGCATTTAACTGAGGCCTATATCATTGTAATCTCAAAGAACAAATGAATATTTGAAATAATGACTTTTTTTACTACTAGATAAACTCTTCAGGAATAACTTTCTATCCCATAATTAGAGCAAATCTCAGTGTTATTGTTAAAAGTGGAAGAGGAACTTGGAGGCCAGGGGTGGCATCCTGGAGGAACAAGAGTAAGAGAAGGTTAGGAGGAATTTACACCCAGAGAAGAGAATCTAGTAATTGGTGCATTATTTTTCTTTTAAACATTAGTAGATAAAAAGCTATACAGAGACAATCTGGTTGGCCAATGTTTAGGATAATTGCTAGGTCCAATTTGATTTCAATGAAAGCACAGGCTTAGCTCTCTCCTCACTTTAGAGAAACAGCACTTTTTCCGCTTCTTCTCAACCACCTTTTCTTGAATCCTTCATTTATTTGTCTCCCTGATTATTCAATAAAATATGTATTAAGCAACAACTATTATGTGACAGGTATTAGGGTAAGTACTGCATCTACATATGTGAAATTTGAAATATAAAGAAGGTCAAAATCAAGTAAACATGCTTCCTGGAAGGCATTTAGAAAATTCACCTCACATATTCTTTTTTATTATTATTATTCATTAAGTTTATTGGTACATTTTATGTATACAGAATGATGACATTCACGATTTGGAATTTGTATCTTTACATGATATATCTTGGTTCTTATTTTTTTCCCCATTTCCCTGCCCTCCATTCAACCCCTCCTGCCCCTCCCTCACCTCACATATTCTTTATAGTGAATGTCATTTACCCAGAAGCTATACTTCATAAATAAGATAAGAATATTCAGTAAAGCATTTTTGGGGTGATTAAAAAGTAGAAAAAAATGGCAGTGTAAGGCTGTAATTCCATTGATGTAGGAGAATGAGGCAGGAGGATGAATGGTTCTAGCTAGGCAGAAGCAACTTAATGACTTAGCAAGACCCTGACTCAAAATAATTAAAGGCTGAGGATGTAGCTTGTTGGGATGGTCCTGGGTTCAATCTCCATTGTGGGGAGAAAACCTTAAAAATTTAAATACTGAATAGAGGGAATTAATTATATTATGAGTTATTAAATCACATAAGCTAGTAATATTTACCTACATATTTATTTGCATAACATATTAAATAGAAAAAGCAAGATGTGAAGCCATATATATGGAATAATCTCAAATGCATATACATACTGTATATATATATATATATATATATATATACACACATATGTGTATGTATGTAATATTAAGACTATATGCAAAATGCTATATGTAAATTTTGGGCTGATTATTTTAAATTTTCTATTCTCATTGGTTTTGATATTTTCCTAAATTTTACAAAATAAATATATAAGAAGTTATTATTATTCCTTGTTGTTTATTAAGCTGAGTCTTCTCAATGTAATATTCAGCAGGTACTAGGAGGACCTGTAGGTATCCTGAAGTCTTTATGGAGGCCCTAAATTGATAAAAGTAGTTTGAATGTAGTGAAAGCATAAGATATAAAGTGAGAGTATAGTTGAACTCCACTGTCTAATAAATGATTGTTTTTCTTCTGAGGAATAGCTTATAAGAAATAAACTACTTGTTTAGAGGAACTCATGAGAAGATTTATTTAGACAATGACATGAAATTCATATGAAAATATAAAATGTCATTCTGATGTTGTCAATATTTGTCCTCAATCTTTAAATAAGGACAAATGTACAAAATTAGACAATAAAAAAGAATGGCTGATATTCACCTGATCTCTAGGTTTGAATGACTTATCTTAGCATTATGCAAAAATTAGAAATTCATGATTAAAATGGTGTCATTAGAAAAAGAGTTAAAATCTATAATATAAAATCATACAAATATCAATAAGGTTAATTTGAGAAATAGAGTTTTGCACAAGAAGTTTGTAAAAGAATAAATACAAACAAGAAATGATAGGGCCAGGGATTTAGCTCAGTGGTTCCACCGCCTGCCTCACAAGCACAAGGACTGGAGTTTGAGCCCCAGTACAAAAAAAAAAAAAATGACATTAAATTATTTCAAAATCACTAGTAACCCAATGAAAGTTTATCTACTGGATTGTTGATATTTAAATAATAGTAAGTTTTGATAAGAATTTGAGAAAATGACATTCTACAAATAGCTGTTTTTTTTAGTTTCCAGCATTTGCACAAGGAGTATTACCATTTTTTAAATCAGAAAATATAGAGAGATTTCTCAAAGAATTAAAATTAGAAATGCCATATGACCTAGCTATTCTCCTTCTAGGCATTTCCCCAAGAGCAAAAGAATATCATACTACAGTGATAAAAGCATACTAATGTTTATAACAGCACAATTCATAATCGCTAAAATCTAGAAGCAGGTAGTATATCCATCAACAGATGAACAGATAAAGAAAATGTGGTATCTGTACACAATGGAATACTACTTACCTCTAAAGAAGGATAAATTTGAGACACTTGTAAATGGATGCATCTGGAAAATATAATGTTGAGTGAAATAAATCCATCACACAAGTTAGATAGCATATCGTATCTCTCATTTGAGTAAGGCCAAGTTCAAAGGGAATAATAAAGGATGGAAGGAAGGAAACAAGTTGATAGACCTTTTACAAATGGTACAAGGTACAAGAAAATAAGGTGAAGGGGAGAAGAAGAGGGGAAAAGGAGGTAAGTAGAATTAAGATATGCCATGTAGAGGAACCTCATAACCTCAGCAGAAACAAACATTATATATCATGAACATGAGCTAAGAATTACAATAGCAACAAGAATGAAAATGGAGAAAGGGAATTTAGAGGCAGAGGGAGGGAGTGGGAAGGACGAGGGGAGGAAAAACAGAAGCAAGTTTTATTATGTACCCACTCCCCAAGATGAATGTAAACATTATGTACTGCAAACATGTACTAATAAAAGAAAAATAGCCATAAACAAAGCATTTTAATTTTATTGAAGTTCTACATGTACAATTTGAGTATAGAGAAGTTATGCACATTTATGTGAAAAATCCTTAAAAACTTTTGTATATAATACTTTTGTTCATAAAGTCAATACTACCAAAAATGAATTGGAAAACAAACTAGAAGAAATCTCATGGAAAATCTGTGTGTAAAACTAAATATGCATTCATAAAGAAAATTATATTACAATTTCTCTTTTCACAATAAACATTATTAAAATATGTATGTTGCATGCCCTACCGAGGTCCTGAGTCATGTGGAAGACGCCGAATCACCCCGCTGCAGACAGGTAGCCACCTGGTTCCACACTACAAAGACACAGAGGACACCGAACCACCAGAACAAGGTACTGAGTCCCACTGCTCCCGGCCCAGAGGTAGGGGCTTCTGAGCCACCGTCCCACTGCTCCTGGTCCAGAGGAAGGGGCTTCCCAGTCACTATCCCTCCCGCTGCTCCCAGACCAGAGGAAAGGGCTTTTGGGACACATTCTGTCCTGTTGCTCCTGGCCCAGAGGAAGGGGCTTCCAGGCCACCATCCCTCCCACCACTCCCGGCCCAGAGGGAGGGGCTTCTGAGCCACCATCCCACTGCTCCTGGTCCAGAGGAAGGGGCTTCCCAGCCACCATCCCTCCCACTGCTCCCAGCCCACAGGAAAGGGCTTTTGGGTCACCATCCCTACTGCTGCTCCCGGCCCCTGTCCCACCTCTCCCAGCTCAAAGGAGGTAATCCGTGCAGGCTCTAACAGCCCCCAGCCCCAGTCAAAATGAGAAAACACATAAATAAGGCTCAAAACCAGACTTCCA
The DNA here is from genome assembly GCF_053883595.1 of Heterocephalus glaber. Classification (NCBI taxonomy): domain Eukaryota; kingdom Metazoa; phylum Chordata; class Mammalia; order Rodentia; family Bathyergidae; genus Heterocephalus; species Heterocephalus glaber. The sequence continues at coordinate 2,847,601 of NW_028258441.1, read as the reverse complement.
GATCACCTACAGCAACCCCAAATGGAAATGAGATGGAGCACTCTGATACTCAACCACATGGACCCACTGAACTGGCAACAAAAGGGGATCTGGAAAAAAATGAAATCAGAAATAATTTCTCAGATAACAGGAGAAATTGTGCCCCTAGTGCAAGACATGACTAATAAATCTAGAGAGGAGCTCAGGAACATGATGGAATCCCAACATAGGAAAAAAATGGAATCCATAAAACAGATGCAAATAGATTTCAAGGACATGAAAACCTCCATTGAAAGTCTACACAGCAGAATGAGCCAATGTGAGGACAGAATTTCAGATATAGAAGAGAAGATTGCAATTAGTGACCAGGAAAAGAAAAATTGCTTCAAAATGATAAGGGAACATGAGAAATCAATCCAGCAGCTCCTAGATGATGCAAAGAAGAATAACATAAGACTGATTGGGCTCAATGAAGAAACAGGAGAGAGTAGAGATGGCATAAAAAATCTCTTCACAGAAATAATGGCAGAAAACTTCCCAAGCAGGGGAAAAGAGCTTGACATACACATAAGTGAGGCATATAGGACTCCAAATAGCCTTGATCAAAAAAAATCTACACATAGGCATATAATTGTTAAGATTCCAGAAACACAACAGAAGAACAAAGTTCTACAAGCAGCCAGAGAAAAGAAACAAATCACATACAAAGGAAAGCCCATCAGAATCAGAGCAGACTTCTCAACACAAACCATCAAGGCAAGAAGAGCTTGGAGTGACATATTCCAAGCCCTAAAAGAAAACAGCCTCCAACCCAGATTGATGTACCCTGCAAAACTATCTTTCAAAAAGGATGGAGAAATAAGAAACTTTCATGACAAAGAGCACCTTAGGAACTTCATGAATACCAAACCAGCACTCCAAAGAATTTTACACAATATCCTAAGAACAGACATTGAGGATCACAACCCCAGGAAGCAAAGCAGAATGAACCCATCTGGCATGACAAGAAATTAAATGGAAAGGGGGAGAACCCCACAAAAGGAAAAAGTCATGGCAATGACAAGTCAATACGTTTCAGTTATAACCATCAATGTTAATGGTCTCAATTCACCAATCAAAAGAAATAAACTGGCAGAATGGGGCAAGAAGCAAAATCCAACACTATGCTGCATACAAGAAACACACTGAGTTCAAAGGGAAACTCATAGCCTGAAAGTTAAAAGGTGGAAAACAATACTGCATGTGACAGGAACCCTCCAAAAAGCAGGAGTAGCTATCCTCTTTGCAGATCAAGTAGATTTCAAACCAACACTGATGAAGAGAGATGAAGAAGGACACTACATCCTTGTAAAGGGAAGAATCCAAGAGGAAGAGATGACAATCATAAATATCTATGCACCAAACACTAGTGCACCCAACTATATAAAACAAATACTAACAGACATGAAAAGTCATATATGCAATAATACAGTTGTGGTGGGGGAACTCAACACCCCACTGTTACAAATAGATAGATCAAATAGACTAAAAATAAGTACTGAAATACTAGAACTCAATCAAACTCTTGAACAAATGAACTTGACAGATGTTTACAGAGTCTTCCACCCTACAAAATTAGAATACACATTCTTCTCAGCTGCACATGGGTCACTCTCAAAAATAGACCACATACTCACACATAGAACATGTTTAAGTAAGTGCAAAGGAATTGAAGTTACCCCCTGTATATTGTCAGACCATAGTGCGATGAAATTCGAGATCCATAGCAAAAGAAACTGGAAAAATTTCATAAACACATGGAAATTGAACAACACACTTCTGAATAACCAATGGGTCACAGAGGAAATTAAAGAAGAAATCAGACACTTCCTTCAATTAAATGACAATGACAATACAACATATCACAATCTATGGGACACAGTGAAAGCAATCTTACGAGGGAAACTCATAGCAGTGAATATGCATATTAGGAAAACAGAATGAGCCCAATTAAACAACCTGATGCTGGACCTCAAGCTTCTAGAAAAAGAAGAGCAGGACAACCCCAAAGCTCATTACAAGGGAGGAAATTATAAAAATCAGAGGAGAAATCAATGCAATGGAGACTAAGAGAACGATACAAAAAAATCAATGAATCCAAGAGTTGGTTCTTTGAAAGAATCAAGAAAATTGACAAACCTTTAGCCAACCTTGTCAGAAAAAGGAAAGAAAAGGCTCAAATCCATGCAATTAGGAATGAAAAGGGTGAAATTACAACAGACCCAGCAGAAATCCAGAGGATCATCAATACCTACTTCCAGAATCTATACGCCAATAAGATGGACAACACAGAAGAAATGGACAGATTCCTAGATACATATGAATTACCAAAGCTGAACGAAGAAGACCTAAAGTTCTGAACAACCAAATATCAAAAAATGAAATTGAAAATGTAATTAAAAACTTATCAAGTAAGAAAAGCCCAGGCCCTGATGGCTTCACTGCTGAATTCTACAAGACATTTAGAGAGGAACTGCTGCCACTACTGTTTAAACTCTTCAATGAAATTGAAAGGGAAGCAATACTCCCAAATTCATTCCTGGAAGCAAGCATCACCTTGATCCCCAAAGCAGAGAAAGACCCAACGGAAAAAGAGAATTATAGGCCAATCTCACTAATAAACATAGATGCAAAAATCCTTAATATAATGGCAAACAGAATGCAGAAGATCATCAAGAAAAATCATACACCCTGATCAAGTGGGATTCATCCCAGGGATGCAGGGATGGTTCAATATATGAAAATCAATCAATGTAATACACTATATCAATAGAGCCAAGGACAAAAACCATATGATTATCTCCATAGACACAGCAAAAGCATTTGACAAACTACAACATGCATTTATGATAAAAACCCTTCAAAAAATTGGAATAGATTTTCTCTTCCTCAAACTGATAGAAGCCATCTATGAAAAACCAACAGAGAATATCATACTAAATCAGGAACAAGACAAGGATGTTCACTATCACCACTCTTGTTCAATATAGTTCTGGAAACATTAGCCAAGGCAATTAGACAAGAGAAAGAAATAAAAGGAATAAAGATAGGTAATGAAGAAGTCAAATTGTCATTATTTGCAGATGACATGATACTCTATATAGAAGACCCCAAGAACTCCACAAAAAGTCTTCTAGACTTAATAATCAAATTCAGCCAAGTAGCTGGTTACAAGGTCAACACACAAAAATCAATAGCTTTCCTCTACACCAATGACAGACTCACTGAGAGAGAAATAGGGCAAATAATTCCTTTCACAATAGCATCCAAAAACCTGAAATACCTAGGAATCAACCTAACAAAAGAAATCAAAGACCTCTTCTCTGAAAACTATGGTACTCTGAAAAGAGAGATTGAAGGTGATATCAGAAAATGGACAGACATCCCCTGCTCCTGGGTAGGAAGGATTAATATAGTGAAAATGGCCATACTTCCAAAACTGCTATATAGATTTAATGCAATTCCAATTGAGATCCCAGCAGCATACTTCATAGACCTCGAGAAAATAATCCAAAAATCATTTGGAACAAGAAGAGACCCAGAATAGCAAAAGCAATTCTAGGTAACAGAGACATAGCAGGGGGTATCACAATCCCCAACCTGAAACTATACTACAAAGCTACTGTGATAAAAACAGCATGGTACTGGCAAAGAAACAGACTTGAGGACCAGTGGAACAGATTAGAAGATGCAGAAACAACGCCAGACACACTCAGCCATCTCATCTTCGACAAAGGAGCCAAACACCCTCACTGGAGGAAAGATTGCCTCTTTAAGAAATGGTGCTGGAAAAATTGGGCTTCAACTTGCCAAAGATTAAAACTACACCTGTATCTCTCACCATGCCCTAAACTAAAATCAAAATGGATTCAAGATCTAAATATTAAAATTGAAACTCTGAACCAGTTGGAACAGAGGTTAGGTAGAACCCTTGAGGACATCAGTGTAGGAAAAGATTTTATGAACAAAACCTCAGTTGCCCGTGAACTAGCATAAACAATCAACAAATGGGATCTCTTCTTATTAAAAGGCTTCTGCACAGCAAGAGAAACCACCAGAAGTGTGAAGAGACAACCCACAATGTGGGAAAAAATCTTCACCTGCTCTCCCTCAGACAAAGGTCTACTATCTTGAATCTATAAAGAACTTAAAAAAATCAGACCTCCCAAATTTAAAGACCCAATCCACAAATGGGCATCTGAAATGAACAGACATTTCTCAGACAAAGAAGTAGAAATAGCAAATAAATCCATGAACAAATGTTCAACATCACTGGTCATTTGAGAGATGCAAATGAAAACAACGCTGACATTCCACCTCACTCCAGAAAGAATGGCTGCTATCATAAAATCAACCAATAACAAATGCTGGCGGGGCTGTGGGGAAAGAGGAACCCTGCTCCACTGCTGGTGGGAGTGTAGACTGGTGCAACCACTGTGGAAATCAGTTTGGAGGTACCTCAAAGAACTAGGACTGGAAGTCCCATTTGACCCCACTATTCCACTGCTGGGGATCTTCCCCAAAGAATTAAAAGAATCATAGCACAGTGATATATGTGTGCCCATGTTCATAGCAGCACAGTTTGTGATAGCTAAAACTTGGAAACAGCCCAAATGCCCATCAACTGGAGACTGGATAAAGAAAATGTGGTTTTTTATAAAATGGAGTACTACTCTGCCATAAAAAATTAGAAATTAGAGACATTTATAGCTAAGTGGATGCACATTGAGGAAATACTCTTAAGTGAAATAAATAGGACACACATGTACAAATACCAAATAGTTTCTCTGGTATGAGAAACTGAAAGTGTAAATAAGGACTAAATGTATAATAGGTAATGTGAAATAGGAAGAAAAGGGGCAAAGGGGAAGGAAGTGGGAGGGCTAGGGGAAAGGATAGAAGGGAATGGGATTAATATGAGAAAATGGAAAAATAGGAACAAAATCTTTGTAAATAGGGAGGACTGGAGGGGTTGAAGGGAGGGCTGGGCAAGGGTGAAAAATAAGAACCAAGAGAGACTATGTAAAGGTGCAAATTTCCTTTGATGAATGTCATTATATTGTATACCTAAAATGTACTAATGATTAGAATGAATAATCGATAATGTAAAATAGGAAGAAAAATTCCAAAAGGGTAGGGGTAGTGGGAGGGGCAGTGGAAACTAAAGAAGGGAAAGGAAAAATGATGAGAAATGGAAAAAATTGGAAATAAAGTCTTTGTAAATAGGGAAGGGTGGAGGGGGTGAAGGGAGGGCTAGGAATGGGGAAAAAATAAGAACCAAGATGCATTATGTAAAGGTACAATTCCCAATGAGAAATGTAATTGTGTCGTATACGTACAATGTCCCAATAAAAGAATTTAATACAAAAGAAAGTATGTGTATAATATAAATATCTCATGTGATTGTATTTTAATATATGAACTTTCCAAACAGTAAATTCATTTGTTTACAGCTAGTTGCTAGCCTCCTTTTTCTGTATTACAAATACTTGTCCAAGTCATAAGCATATAAATCAGACTTTTAGTGTATTGATTTGAAAACTCATTAAGTCATGTGCACTGCAAAATATTTTTTTCATCTGAAATTATTTGGAAAATATCTCAAAAATTATCATACGTGCTATTAGATATTTCTCATTATCTGTTAATTATCTGCCATTTTAGCTCTCAAATGCAATAGGCTATTTCACAAGGTCAAATCCCTTATAAAGGGAGGTTATTTTTCCTTTTACATTTTAACAAATGTAAAGTCCACATATCATATACATCATTCATAAAAGCCTGTTCAGGAGAAACTGTTTTGAGAGAGAGCTGGTATCCAGGTCGGTTTCCTAATTTCTTTCCCATAGTGATAGTTATCATTTTCTATGAACATCAAGCTGATGTCTACAATGGCTATCTTGTAGCTCCACAAAGAAAACTGAACTGTGAGCTCTCTACTCTGCTTCCTGCCAACATACCCCTGCCCTTACCGAAGGCACACCACTCCGTCTGTCAGTCCTTGATCTCCTGGCTGACGCTGCCTACCAGGTTGCCAATTAGTGCCAATATGGCTGTGGACAATCAGGCACACAAAGACTCACAATGAAGAACAGGAAGAAAAAGCCAATGATTTGTTTTGAGAGATACAATGAACAAGTATGCCATTATAGCAGCTTTTATATTCAAAAGTAGCTGTTTAATGTGATTAAAACATTTCTCTCTAAAGTAATTTCACATCACTGTAGTATCAGACAATCTATCCAAACACCATAGTTGATTATGCTGTCTGCATTTTCAAAATTGCCATCATTGCTACAAGCATTGCCCATTTTAATGAATGGTGTAAGGCTCTGAACTAGGCATTTTTGTACTTTTTATGCACATATGTATATACATGTATGGTACAAGAGCATAAAGAAGCCATATGAAAAATATTTAATTGAATAAACTCATTTAATTCTTACAAATTGCCTGTGAGGTCTGCTTTAAAAATTCATTTTTACACTTGAAGAATATGAAGCACAGAGAAGTTAAATAACCTATCCAAGATCACAAATCTTTTACATGGCTTAAGTATGAATTTAAATCACAGCTATCTTAATACTCTCACTAGATTTTAACTTTCTTATGGTTCTTTGTGTGCTATATTGTCCATAGCACCATGTAGTTTGTATATAGCAGGTGTATGATAAAAGTTAAATGTTTTTTCCCCATTCCTCTGTCCTCCCTTCAAAAAATAAGAACCAAGATAGATTATGTAAAGGTACAAATTTCCAATGATGAATATCATTGTATTGTGTACTTAAAATGTACCAATAAAATTAATAAAATTTAAAAGTCAGTGAATTTATATGTACAGATGATACTCAATATTATGTCATTGGGGAAGTTATAGTATCATATATATATGTATATACATACATATATATATATATATATATATATAGTATGTCTATAATTTTACAAAATGATGAGTTTTGAAGAATATATGGAGAAACAGGAACCTTCCTACACTGGAAATGGGAATGAAATTTGATGAGATGTTTCATAAATGAATTTGTCATTTCCTCAAATTGATAATCATATAGATACCATATGACCCAGTGATTTCACTTCTAATGACAGGGAGTTGCACAGAAGACAAATAAAAATAAATGTTCACACAAAAAAAATCTTGCAGATGAATGTTTGTAGTAGTAGTAGTATTCATTATAGTCAAAAAGTTGAATCAATCCAAATGAATACTTGATAACCAAAGGCAAGCCAGGAAGCATCAAAATTCTCAAATTGAAATTATGCTTCAAAATTACCCAGATAAAAACAGAATGGTACTGGAAAAAAAAGACTCAAGGATCAGTGGAACAGAACAAAAGATGCAGAAACAACTTCAGATACACTCAGCCACCTTATCTTTGACAAAAGGGCCAAATACCTTCACTGGAAGGAAGATAGACTCTTTTACAAATGGTGCAGGGAAAACTGCCTTTCTACATGCTGAAGACTGCACCTAGACCCATATCGTTCACCATGCACTAAACTAAAATATGCTTGGGTCAAAGATCTAAATATTAAAACAGAAACACTTAATCTGCTGGAAGATAGACTACTTAAAATTCTTGAAGACATAGGTGTAGGCAAAGACTTTATGGACAAAATCCCAATCACACAGGAAATATTACAAAGAATTAACAACTGGGATCGCATTGGATTAAGAAGCTTCAGCACAACACCAAGAGAGTAAAAAGACAACCTACAGAATAAGAAAAAATTTAGTAGCTATTCTTCCGACAAAGGACTAATATCTAGAATATATAAAGAACTCAAGACCTCTCAAATTTAAAAACCCAATCCAAAAATGGGCATCTGGAATGAATAGATACTTTTCAGATGGAGAAGTACAAATGGCAAATAAATATATGAAAAATGTTCAATATCAATGGTCATTTGAGAAATGGAATTTAAAATGACACTGAGATTCTATCTCACTCCTGAAAGAATGGCTAGAAATCAACCAATGACAAATGTTGGCAAGGCTAGAAAAAGGAACCCTACTCCATTGTTGGTGGAAAAGTAAACTGGTAAAACCAATATAGAAATCAGTATGGAAATTCCTCAAAAAACCAAAACTAGAGGTTCCATTTGACCCAGCTCTTCCCCTTCTTGATATCTTCCTAAAAGTATTAAAAGCATCATACCACAGTGGTATATTCATACCCATGTTTATAGCAGTACAATTTGTAATAGTTAAATCTTGAAAATATCCCAGATGTCCACCAACAAATGAATGGATAAAGAAAATGTAGTTGTATATACAGTGGAGTGCTACATTGCCACGAAAAAGGATAACATTAAGACATTTTTAGGTAAATGGATTAACACTGAGAACACAATTTTAGTTGAAATAAATTGGACACACATGTTTAAATGTCACATTGTTTATCTTGTATTAGAAAAAAAGAGTAAATTAGGACTAAAATTGATGATAGATATTAGGAAATAGAAAGAAAATGTTCAAATAGGAAAGAGAACAAGGGAGATGTTAGGGGGAAGGGAGGGAAGGAAAAGGAAAAAAATAATAGAAGGACAAATGGAAACAAAGGAAGAAAAGGTCTAAAAGAGTAGGGGAAGTAGGAGGGGTAGGGGGAAGAAAAGGGAAAAGAAAAAATATGAGAAAAGAAAAAAATGGAAACAAAGTCTTTGTAAATAGGGAAGGGTGGAAGGGGTGAAGGAAGGGCAGGGGAACGGGGAAAAAATAAGAACCAAGATACATCACGTAAAGGTACAAGATCCCAATGATGAATGTAACTGTATTGTATACCTAAAATGTACCAATAAAATTAATGAAAAAAGTGTACCAATTAAATTTTAAAAAGAAAATTAAAACACAAATAAAAATAACATATTCAAAATGAATTACTATTTAGCCAAAAAAAGGAATAAAATAATTGATACATGCTATAACAGGAATAAACCTAGAAAACCTTACGCTAAGCAAAAGAAGCCAGACTTAAGGAATACTGTGTTTTTACATTTATGTAAAATTTCTAAGATAGATATTTAGAGAGACAACGCAGTTAAAAATCAAGAAAGTATTTGAGAAGATATTTTTCAAAGGATGGTGCACAGCTAGGCAATAAACACATGAAAAGATGCTCAAGAACATTTGTCATAAGAAAATTGCAAATGAAACCACAATGAAGAGGAAAACGACAAGTATTTGAGAAGATAGAAATGTATACTCTGACTGGGAGATTACAAGTGTATAGATAAACTGAAACATAATACAATCCTCCATAAATATGTGCAATATGTATGTGTCAATAAATAAAATACAAATGAAGCAATAAAATAGTTGTTCACATAAACCAAATATCACAATAATTAAAAGAATATATAACCTGATGAGAATGTGGAGAAATTGGATCACACATATACTGCTGGTGTTAATATAAAACAAAAGAATTAATTTTGGAAAAAGTTTTAGCAGTTTTTCTAAAAGATTAAACATGAGTTACCATATTCCCCCCAAATTCCATTTGTATGCATATTCCCCAAAGAACTAAAAAGAAATGTCCAAAAAAAACACCTATTAAAATGTTCAGAGCAGCAGTTTATGGCCAGCTAAACGGGTGTTACCTTCTTCGTATTTCCTCCATATAGCCGCCATGATAAACGCCAGCCGAGCTGCAGCAGCCCGTCTAGTAGGGGCCGCCGCCTCCCGGGGCACGGTCGCCCGCCACCAGGATGGCTGGAATGGCCTTAGTCATGAGGCATTTAGATTTGTTTCAAGGAGAGATTATGCATCAGAAGCAATCAAGGGTGCAGTTGTTGGTATTGGCTTGGGTATTACCAACTCCTGTGTGCCAGTAATGGAAGGTAAACAAGCAAAGGTTGTGGAGAATGGGGAAGGTGCTAGAACCACCTCTTCTGTTGCTGCCTTTACAGCAGATGGGGACTGACTTGTTGGCATGCCAGCAAAGCAACAAGCTGTCACCAATCCAAACAATACTTTCTATGCCACCAAGTGTCTCACTGGCCGGCGCTGTGATGACCCTGAAGTGCAGAAAGACATTAAAAATGTACCCTTTAAAATTGTCCATGCCTCCAATGGTGATGCCTGGATTGAGGCTCATGAAAAACTCTATTCTCCAAGTCAGATTGGAGCATTTGTGTTGATGAAAATGAGACTGCAGAAAATTACTTGGGGAACACTCCAAAAAATGCTGTGATCACAGCCCCTTCTTATTTCAATGACTCACAGAGACAGGCCACTAAGGATGCTGGCCAGATATCTGGACTGAATGTGCTTCGGGTGATTAATGAACCAACAGCTGCTGCTCTGGTGTATGGTCTAGATAAATCTGAAGACAAAATCATTGTTGTGTATGATTTAGGTGGAGGAACTTTTGATATTTCTATCCTAGAAATTCAGAAAGGAGTATTTGAAGTGAAATCTACCAATGAGGACACTTTCTTAGGTGGTGAAGACTTTGACCAGGCCTTGTTGTGACACATTGTGAAGGAGTTCAAGAGAGAGACAGGAGTTGATTTGACCAAAGACAACATGGCACTTAAAAGGGTGAGGGAAGCTGCTGAGAAGGCTAATTGTGAACTCTCCTCATCTGTGCAGACTGACACTAACTTGCCATATCTTACAATGGATACTTCTGGACCCAAACATTTGAATATGAAGCTGACCCAAGCTCAGTTTGAGGAAATTATCACTGATCTAATCAAGAGGACTATTGCTCCATGCCAGAAAGCTATGCAGGATGCCAAAGTCAGCAAGAGTGACATAGGAGAAGTGATTTTTGTTGGTGGAATGACTAGGATGCCCAAGGTTCAGCAGACTGTACAGGATCTTTTTGGCCAAGATCCAAGTAAAGCTGCCAATTCTGATGAGGCTGTGGCCATTGGAGCTGTGATTCAAGGCAGTGCATTGGCTGGTGATATCACAGATGTGCTGCTCCTGGATGTCACTCCTCTGTCTCTGGGTATTGAGACTCTGGGAGGTGTCTCTACCAAACTTATTAACAGGAATACCACTATTTCAACCAAGAAGAGCAAGGTGTTTTCTACTGCTGCTGATGGACAGACTCAAATGGAAATTAAAGTGTGTCAGGGTGAGAGAGAGATGGCTGGAGATAAAAAGATTCTTGGGTGGTTTACTTTGGTTGGCATTCCCCCAGCCCCTCGTGGAGTCCCTCAGATGGAAGTTACATTTGACATTGATGCCAATGGGATTGTACATGTTTCTGCCAAAGAAAAGGGTACAGGACATGACCAGCAGATTGTAATCCAGTCTTCTTGTGGTTTAAGCAAAGATGATATAGAAAATATGGTTAAAATGCAGAAAAGTATGCTGAGGAAGACCGGCGAAAGAAGGAACGAGTTGAAGCAGTTAATATGGCTGAAGGAATAATTCATGACACAGAAAGAAAGATGGAAGAGTTCAAGGACCAACTGCCTGCTGATGAGTGCAACAAGCTAAAGGAAGAGATTTCCAAAACGAGGGAGCTCTTGGCTCAAAAAGACAGTGAAACAGGAGAAAACATCAGGCAGGCAGCATCTTCCCTCCAGCAGGCATCACTGAAGCTCTTCGAAATGGCATACAAAAAGATGGCATCTGAAAGAGAAGGCTCTGGAAGTTCGGGCACTGGAGAACCAAAGGAAGATCAAAAGGAGGAGAAACAATAATAGGAGCAGTATATTTTGGAGTCAAAAGGACAACATACAATGAAACTTGGGAGTAGAGGGACTTCCTGAGCAGAAATGGGCAAACTTGTCTTTTTACTGTGTTTTTGCAGTATTCTATATATAATTACCTTAACATGCAAATTTAGTGACCATTAGTTAATGCTCTTTTAATGGATGATAATTCTAACAGTACAGAGGTCATGTTGTTCTGTCCCTACCCTGTCATTTTTCAGTTGCATGTAAAGGGGGAATAGAATGATTAATTACTGATCAAAAAAATGTTCAGAGCAGCATTATTCATAATAGTCAAAAATTTAAAACAACCCAATTGGCCATCAAGTGATGAATAAACAAATTGTGGTATATCTATATAATGAACTATTTTCACTTATAAAAAGGAATGAAATATTAATTTATGCTGCAACATGAATAAAACTTATGGAAATGTTCTGTGAAAAATGAAAGACACATAAAGTAAACATATGGCACAATTCCAAATATATGAAATTTCTAGAAAAAAAATATGTAGAGTCAGAAAGTAGATTTGTTGTTTGGGGTTTGGGAATTAAGTGGGCTAAAAAGAAATAATGATTAACTACTCATAGTACAGAATTCCTTGTTGGAGTGGTCAAATATTCAGGGATTAATCATGATGTTTGTATGACACTAAACAAGCAAATGATGATAAATGCAAAAACATGGTTATTTGTCATGGATGAAGATTTCCCAAATGTATTCCTCAGATAGAGTGTAAAAATGTTCATAGATCCAGATTCAAGTATCATACCTGGGTTTATTTAGGCAACCTTATGACAAAGCATAAATAATTTAAAATAGTCTGAAGTCAGAAAGGCAGGTCTTCGGACACCTTAGGAAGGTCGCGAGCCACGTGGAACACACCAATCTAGCCCATGCCATGGTGCAAACCAGTGGACACCCCCCCTCCCCGGCTCCTCTGGCTCCTTCTCTGTACTGCCACCTGGTTCCACACTACAAAGAAACAGAGGGCACCGGACCACGAGGACACTGTACTGGGTAAGTTTGAATCATCATCACCTCCCATCAGGACCTTAACTATCTTCAGGGGAAGGGCAGCTGGAACCTGCCGTACAACCCTGCAGAGTTCAACCCTACAGGAGGACAGGGAGCTCAACTTGGAACTTGCAGTCAGAAATCTCCCTGAATCTCATGGGTCTGCAACTGGCTTGCTGAGACTAATTGACTTATATCTGCACACTGCTAACCACGTTGTCTATTGTGACAACAGAGAGATACCCTGAAAGAGGTCCTTCATCTTCATTGTTATATTTTATTCCCAAAATTAGTATTATTGGTTTTTTTTCTCTTTTCTTTTCTTTTTCTCCTCTTATCTTTAATTTTTTTCTGACACTTTGCAAATATTTGTTTTTCTCTCCTTTTTTTTCTTTTCTCTTTTCTTTTCTTCTTTCTTTTCTCTTTAATTTCTCTCTCTCTCTTGCACTCACTCTCTTACTCTCACACACTGTTCATCTTCCCTTTTTGTCCCTGTTCTGGCCCTCATTCAGAGTTCATTATTTTCCTATTATTTTCTTTTTCCTTCTCGCCTGTGTCCTCTGGCCTCACTGTTAACATTCCCCTATCATTCTACCTATCTATACCTCCCTCCCCAAACCATTCTAACTCCCCTTCCCAAATGGTAAAGGTGTTATATTGAAGAGTTCATTCATTATATGTTGGGTTGATCCTCGATATTGATTTAATTCATACAGTTAAAGGTGATAGATTAATAACTACCACAAAATGTCATTTTCAAAGATGTACTTGATGCAGTGGGGTTGCTGATTGTATCACTTGGGCTAAGGTACTGTTATTGATCTAGTCAGTGAACCTTCCTAGTATAAGGAAAATGAGATAGCCTCAGAGTCATTAGAGACTCAAAACTTAAAGACCAGCTATATCTGGAAGACACCTCTGAGAAGCAATCATTCCATAAGGGTTCTAATTACAAGCAACAAAGATACTTACAATAAGCAATTTCAAACTATCAACACAGGAGTTAAACCAAGGACAGTACCAAAAACAAAAATGAAAAGACATTTAAGTGAGGCACAAGCTCAGACTTCCACCACAACAAGGGTAAACCCTGGGGGAAATGAGATGGAAAAGTCCTATAACCAACCACCTGGTTACCCTGAACTGATAGCATGGAAAGTAACAAAGCAGATGAATGAGGCTCTAGAAAAATTCAAAGCAGAAATAATCTCCCAGATATCTACAGAGATGGTGAGCAGAGTGAAAGACATGATTAGAGGCTCTAGAACAGAAACATAAAGAAATAGATGAGCTCAGAACCATGCTGGAAGCCACGCATACCCAGAATAAGAAAGAAATGGAAACCACGATCGCCCAACATAAGAAAGAAATGGAATCCATGAAACAGATTCAAACAGATATTCAGGAGATTAAAAACTCCATTGAAAGTATCCACAGCAGATTAAGGGAATCTAAAGATAGAATATCAGATATAGAAGAAAGGATTGCGATTAGAGACCACGAAAATAGAGATTTCTTAAAAATAGTAAAGGGCCACGAGAAATCAATCCAGCAGCTACTAGATGAGGCAAAGAAGAATAACATTAGGCTGATAGGAGTCCATGAAAACACAAGAGAAAGCACAATTGACATTAAAAATCTGTTCAGAGAGGTAATAGTGGAAAACTTCCCAGACAGAGGTAGAGAATTGGACATACAGATAAGTGAGGCATACAGAACTCCAACTAGCCATGATAAACGAAATCTACATCTACACATATAATAGTCAAGATCCCAGAAAGCCAAGTCAAAAACAAACTCCTACAAGCAGTTAGAGAAAAGAAACAAATCACCTACAAAGGAAAGCCCATCAGAATCACAGCAGACTTGTCAACACAAACCCTCCAGTCAAGGGGAGCCTGGAGTGAAGTATTTCAAGCCCTAAAAGAAAATAACTTCCAACCTAGACTGTCATATCCTGCAAAATTATCTTTCAAAATCAATGGGGAAATTAGATATTTCCATTGAAAAGAACACCTGAGAAATTTCATGAACCCCAAACCAGCACTACAAGCAATTCTAAACAATATCCTAGAAAAAAGTAATGAGGGTCACAACTCCATGAGGCCCAACAGAGGGAAGCCACCAGGCAAGGTAAGACACTAAAGGGAAAAGGGGAAAAATAAGAAATAAAAGAACCAACAAAAGTAAAACATCATGACAAGGATGAGTCAATATCTATCAATTATAACCATCAATGTTAATGGCCTCAAGTCACCAATCAAAAGAAATAGATTGGCAGAATGGATTAAAAAGCAAAACTCAAAAATATGCTGTATGCAAGAAACACTCCTAACTCAAAAAAAACTCATAGACTGAAAAAAAAAGTATGGAAAACAGTTATCCACACCACAGGAACCCAGAAGAAAGCAGGGATAGCAATCTTATTTGCAGACAAAGTAGATTTCAAACCAAAACTAATTAAGAGAGACAAAGATGGTCACTACATCCTTGTGAAGGGAACAATCCAAGAGGAAGAGATGACAATCCTAAACATATATGCACCAAATACGAATGCCAACTATACAAAACAAATATTAATGGACATGAAAAACCAAATAAACACTAACACAATTGTAGTGGAGGACCTCAATACCCCACTATCACAAATAGACAGATCATTTAGACAAAAAGTTAGCAAGGAGATTCTAGAACTGAACCAAGTTATTGAACAAATGGACTTAATAGATGTTTACAGAGTATTCCACCCCACAAAATCGGAATATACATTATTTTCAGCTGCACACAGTTCATTCTCCAGAATAGACCACATGCTAGCTCATGGGACTTGTCTAAGTAAATGTAAAAGAATTGAAGTTACCCGCTGTATAGTATCCAGCATTTTAATAGTACCATGTGAGCACCTGTTATTCTGCTTGTAAGTAGACATGCAAATTAGCCACATAATTGACATACAATGACAATCTTTTAGAGGCGACAGAATGTCTGAATGGAATAAAGAAATCCTATTTACACTTTCAGTTTCTCACACTAGAGAAACTATTCAGTATTTATACATGTGTTTCCTATTTATTTCACTTAAGAGGATTGCCTCAATGTACATCCATTTAGCTATAAATGTCTCTAGTTTCTCATTTTTTATGGCTGAGTAATACTCCATTTTATTTTTTTAAAAAAACACATTTTCCTTATCCAGTCTCCAGTTGATGGGCAATTGGATTGTTTCCAAGTTTTAGTTATCACAAATTGTGCTGCTATGAACATGGGTCCACATATATCTCTGTGGTATGATTCTTTTAATTCTTTGGGGAAGATACCTAGCAGGGAAATAGCTGGGTCAAATGGGACTTCCAGTCCTAGTTCTTTGAGGTATCTTCATACTGATTTCCCGAGTGGTTGCACCAGTCTACACTCCCACCAGAAGTGGAACAGGGTTCCTCTTTCCCCACAGCCCTGCCAGCATTTGTTATTAGTTGATTTCATGATGCCAGCCATTCTTTCTGGGATGAGGTGGAATCTCGGTGTTGTTTTCATTTGCATCTCTCCAATGACCAATGATGTTGAACAGTTTTTCATATGTTTAAAAGGGTGTAATAGATAATGTGAAATAGGAAGAAAAAGTGCAAAGGGAAAGGGGAAATGGGAGGGGTAGGGGAAAAGAAAAAATGGAATGAAATTAATATGAGAAAAAGAAAAATGGAAACAAAGTCTTTGTAGATAGGGAGGGGTGGAGGGATTGAAGGGAGGGCAGGGAATGGGGGAAAAATACGAACCAAGATGGATTATGTAAGGGCGCAAATTTCCAATGATGAATGTCATTATATTATATACCTTAAATGTACCAATATAATTAACAAAAAACCTTTAAAATAGAAATCCTAAATCTCTAATGCCTGTCAATATTTTCCTTTGATGATGAGGAACAGATAATAATGGACTTATAGGGAGCAAGTCATTTTTGTAAGAGATGGCCTGTAAGAAAGAAATTGACTTTGTTCACATTATTCTGTAGGAGGTTCTATTTACTACCAGATATGCCTCATATTTACAACAAAAGTGCCACTACCAATATAGCACCCAGTGCAGGTATTTCTTCTTAATGACATCTGCTAAGACATAAACCTGTAACTGAACCTGCACTGTGGTCTTAACTGTATGTTGATTGTTAGTTTATATAAACATAATTTCATGTGCTGCATCATAAACATGCACAGTAAATTATGAGCATGATACTGATATAA